>NC_069658.1:17116562-17420468 GCF_027244095.1 Hemicordylus capensis | reverse complement strand
CCAGCAGAATGGGGAGTGGGGGGGGGGGATGGATTGTACCATTTTTGGTTTCTGGCAGCTGATGGAATTTTCCAATATTCCCCTTAAAACAAAACCAGAAAACTCTAAAAAGTGATGAGCAGAATATCGGGCAGTGGGCTGGGATAGAAAATCCCTCTGATGTGCTGCTAGTTTACTATTTTCAAGGAGGTTTTTATTTAATTACTTTTGATTATTCAAAGCTCAAAGCTCACATCTAGTCTGAAGTGGAACACTCCATTCTACCATCTCAGCATTGTCTCCCTTCATTCCATAAGAACTGTCCTAATGGATCAGGTCCAAGGCATATCTAGGCAAGCATCCTGTTCCCCCCCGCACCTGCAAACTGAGCAAGGAGGAACGTTTTTAAAGTGGTGATTCTCTTTATTTAGTGGGGGAGAGCAACTGGCCCTATCCATCCCCTGCACAGCAACCCTCCAGTGGCTGTTGCTGGTGTCTATCTTATGTTTCTTTTTAAGATTGTGAGCCCTCTGGGGACAGGGAGACATTTTATTTATTTGTTTATCAATGTAGATTGCTTTGGGAACTTTTGTTGAGGAGTAGTATATAAATATTCCTCATTCCTCATTTTCCCCCATAGTGGCTCATCACATGCCTCTGGGAAGCCCACAAGCCGGAGATGAAGGCACATACCATCTCCTGCTGTTGCTCCCCTGCAACTGGTATTTGGAAGCATCCTGCCTCTGAGCCTGAAGGTAGCTTATAGCCATAGATAAAACTATACTCCATGAATTTGTCTAAGCCCCCTTTAATGCCATCCAAGCTGGTGGCCATCATCACATTCCATGGCAGAAATTCCACAGATTAATTATGTGCTGTGTGAAAAGGTGCTTCATTTTGTTGATCCTAAATTTCCTGCCAATCAGTTTCATGGGATGACCTCTGGTTCGAAAGTTGTGAGAAAGCAAGAAAGAACTCCACACCATGCATAATTTAAAAGATGTCTATCATGTCTCCCCTTAGTTGTCTTTCTTGGAAACTTAAAAGCCCAGATGTTGTAACCTTGCCTCATAAGGAAGGTGCTCCAGAGCCCTGATCATCTTGGTTGCCCTCTTCCCACATCGTTCCCTTGCCTCTGTAGGCCAGGCCTAAGTAAAATCAGGACTTCACTGGTCAACTCATCAGATATATTGTTCACTGTGATCCCAAATTGGGAGTCTGTTCCCATGACTATTGGGCACATAGTAGCCAGTGTTAACAGACCTTGAAAATCCACACAGTACCCTTGTATAAGCTAAACCAAGTTCAAATTCTCTGAAAGTATGGAGTTGCTTTGTACCTTGGCCTATTATTCAATGAAATTCTTTCTCCACATTTTTATTACTATTTCCATTCTTGTTACAAGGCCTATGGACCCTTTTCCAGTAGCAAAGCAATAACTAATGCCTCAGTTAATTAGCAAATCATATGCTTAGGTGAAGTCAAAGCAACCCACAACCGGCAATTTTAATTGGAGGCCCAGTTTAAAAGAAATGTGGAAAGGAGAGATCCTTTGGGATCTCTCAGCAGCTTTTGATACTATTGACCAGAGTATCCTTCTGTAATGTCTGAGGGGATTGGGAGTGGGAGGCACTGCTTTGCAATGGTGTCTCTTGAAGACTGTTCTTCAAAATCTGAACTTTTGTATGGTGTCCCTCGGGGCTCCGTATTGTCTCCAGTGTTGTTTAACATCTATATGTGAGGAAGCCGCTGGGAGAAATCATCAGGGGATTTGTTACAGGGTGTTATCAATATCCTGATGACACCCAAATCTATTTCTCCATGTCAACATCATCAGGAGAAGGCATAACCTCCCTAAATGCCTGCCTAGAAGAAGTAATGGGCTGGATGAGGGATAACAAACTGAGGCTGAATCAAGATAAAATGGAGGTACTTATTCTGTGGGGTCGAAACTCGGGAGATGATTTTGATCTGCTGGTTCTGGATGGAGTCAGGCTCCCCCTGGGGAGTCTGGGGGTGCTTCTGGATCCGAACCTCTCCCTGGTGTCCCAGTTTGAGGTGGTGGACAGAGGTGCTTTTTATCAGCTTTGGCTGATATGCCAGCTGTGTCCATTTCTTGAGATGAATGACCTCAAAACAGTGGTACATCTGTTGGAAACCTCTAGGCTGGATTACTACAGTGTGCTCTATGTGGGGCTGCCTTTGTACATAGTCCAGAAACTGCAGTTGGTTCAGAACACAGCAGCCAGGTTGGTCTCTGGGTCATCTAGGAGAGACCATATTACTCCTGTGTTGAAGGAATTGCACTGGCTGCCGATATGTTTCCAAGCAAAATACAAGGCGCTGGTCCTTACCTATAAAGCCCTAAACAGCTTAGGCCCTGGGTATTTCTTCACCATGAGCCCCACCGCCTGTTAAGATCATCTGGAGAGGTTCTCCTGTGGCTGCTGCCAACTCGTCTGGTGGCTACTTGGGAACGGGCTTTCTCTGTTGCAGCCCCTGGACTTTGGAAAGCACTACCTATTGAAATAAGAGCCTCCCCATCTCTGGCAATTTTTTTAAAAAGGCACTGAAGACACATTTATTCACCCGGGCTTCTAATTAGATTCATAGTTTAAAATAATTTTAATACTGGGTTTTAAATGTTTTTAATCTTTTAAATGATTTTAATTGTTAGTTGATTTAATGTTTTAAATTATTTTAATTGTAATCCACCCAGAGATTTCTATACCAAGTTTTGGGTGGTATAGAAATATTTTAGATAGATAGATAGATAGATAGATAGATAGATAGATAGATAGATAGATAGAGTTCTTAAAAAGAACCAGGTTCTCTCATTAGCAAGAGAACAGTTGTGAAATATTTCTGCCATGAAAAGGTTCCCTTTCTAAGTAAAATCCAGTGTGTGTGTGTGTGTGTGTGTGTGTGTGTGTGTGTGATTTATAAAAGGAAAGGAAAAACACCAACAAATGAAAGTGCCTCAAGTGGTTAACAGTGGTTTCCTGTTAAAGAAATCAGAAGTGCCTTGGTCTCAGGCAACCTTTTTCCTCTTTCCTCTCCGGTCTATCGAAAATGGCAGGGGGATTCTCATTGTTTTTACTCAGGAGGAAGTCTTATGTGAAAGGGTTCAGGGTTGTGCAAGAATAAACAGAACCCGGGGCTACGTGGAGAAAGAGTGGATCACCACGATTACCATCACCACCACCACCACCCACATTCAGCTCAGTGAAACGTGGGCTGTTGAGCATCACCTACATGTTTCTCTACGTGTTTCTAAACACCACCCATGGCATAGTGGAATAGCCCTGTTTCTCTGTGACTTAAAGCTGTGCAAGCACAGTTTTGTGATACAACATCCATTATTTCCAATGCATGCCGCATCACACGACTGCACGTGTGCAACTGGAGACTGCAACAGACCATGGCTGTTCCACAACACAGCAAGTGGTGTTTAGACACATGCAGCTATGTGGATGGTGCTCAACCATCCACTTTTCATGATGTTGAATGTGGGTCAACAACAACAACAACGAGGAGGAGGAGAAGCTTTCCCTTGAGCATAACATACCCAGTTGGTACATAAGTTTTCAGGCAGCTTTAAAAAAAAATGTGCCTTTACGTGGGCCACTGTGTGAAACAGGATGCTGGACAAGATGGGCCTTGGGCCTGATCCAGGAGGGCTCTTCTTATGTTCTTAGATCATCCTGCCAAGTTGCACTCTGAAATGCTCTTCTTTCATTACCATCCCTCACTGTTCTCCTCCAAATCATGTCCAAAACTGTCAGAAAATGTGATAAAACACCAGTTTCTACTAATTTCCAAAAAGCCCTAAGGGGAACATGTCATTCCCTTCTCTCTTGTAGCTGGATTTGACCTTTTTTTTCTGCAGAGAACAAACTGGATGGAAAAAGCAGAGGCACCACTAATTCTGAAAGAATTGCTAGGATAATGCTGGTGAATTAAACTGCTGAGAGAGGCAAGGCCAACCAGATGTCCTAAACTGTTTGTCCTAGGACGTGCCCAGCACTCTTGCGCCTTCTCACCACAGCCACCGTCCAAACCACCTTTCTTTGCAGTGGTGTAGCAAGGTCGGAGTGGGTCCTGGCACACAAAGCAAAGTGCCCCCCCCATTCTCCTCCCACAAGCCCCATGTCTTTGCTGCAAAAGTCTAAGGCCATGGTGGAAAGCAAAACATTCTTGGCATGCCTTTTCCCTCATTTCTAGTACATTCCCCACATATGAAGACACTTACACACACACAAACCCCTATGGCAGTCACCCTGTGTATTCATACAGCATCAACTGTGAAGTGGAGAGTGAACTGTCACCCAGCCCGCCCCCATCTCCCATCCCTAAGGACCCAAAAGCATTTGTCCACTTCTTTGTGCAATTATAGCCACGCCCCACTAGCTTGCTTACGATTCAACTTGTGTCCAACACGTTAACACAACTACTTGAGCAAGCATGAGAACACAGAGGACCATTGTGAGCTATCTTGAGTGCCTTATAGTGGGGTAGTAAAGCAGGACAGAAGTCTTATTAATAAACAATAACAAGCCCCAGGGTGAATGGATGTTTGATCTGCCCACTCTCCTGCCAAGAAGCCCTGTGTTGATCAGGATCATGATGGAGTTTCTGAATCTGAAGAAAAGATTCAGAAAAGATTGATTTATTTTATTTTATTTATTTATCAAACTTATTAATTTATTTTATTTATTTATCAGACTGCCCCAAACTTTCATCTCTGGGCGGTTAACAACAGCATAAAACAAGTTAAAAACACATACAAAAAACTTAAAACAATTTAACAATTTTAAAATAAACTAGAGATGAAAAAACTAAAATTTTTTAGGAATCTGAGAAAGCTTGGGTGAAAAGATAGGTTTTCAGGTGTTTTTTGAAAATTGAGAGAGATGGGGAGGATTGTATCTCAGCAGGGAGCGCATTCCACAATCTCGGGGCAGCAACTGAGAAGGCCCGTCTCAGTGTAGCCACCAAACGAGTTGGCAGTAACTGAAGACGGACCCCATCAGATGACCTCAATGGGTGGTGGGGCTCGTAGTGAAGACGACGCTTTCTTAAGTACCCAGGGCCTAAGTCATTTAGGGTTTTATAAGTTATAACTATCAAGTTATAACTAACACTTTGTATTTTGTCCGGAAACCTACTGGCAAACCTATTTTGACTCCCTTTGGAAAATATAGCTTGGTTTCCCAGGTCTCAGGCTCAAATCAAGGTAGGTGTGTGTGTGTGTGTGTGGTGGTGCTTGGAGGAGAGCTGGTCTAATGGTAGCAAGCATGACTTGTCCCCTTAGCTAAGCAGGGTCTGCCCTGGTTGCATATGAAAGGGAGACTAGAAGTGTGAGCACTATAAGATATTCCCCTCAGGGGATGGAGCCACTCTGGGAAGAGCAGAAGGTTTCAAGTTCCCTCGCTGGCTTCTCCAAGATAGGGCTGAGAGAAGCTGCTGCCAATTTGTGAAGACAATACTGAGCTAGATAGACCAATGGTCTGACTCAGTATATGGCAGCTTCTTATGTTCCTATGCCTTTGACAGCTCTTTATTAAGCAAAGGACTTTGTGCCTTTGGCATGCATACCTAGTACAAAGGGGGGTGTGTGTGTGTGTACACACACACACACACACACACACACACACACACTTCTCTAAGGCATACCCATGGCTAATCCCATGCGTGGCAGGTCTTGCAAGAGTTCAGAGAGCTGCCGGATAGCTATGGTACGGTCCAGAGAAATAATACGTGGCAGTGGTGGTGGCCAGCCTGCTGAAGAAAACAGCGGCGGGTGGCCAGGACCAGCAGTTGGCCCACCGGTCAAGTGGCTGCAGCTGGCAGGTGTCGAGCATCCACAACTGGCAGCTAGCTGGTCAGCCGGCCAGCAGGAAGCCAGAAAGCAGGGGTGGGCGGGTGGCGCAAAAGAAGGAGATGGGGCAGGCAGCGGGCAAGGAACAAGAAGGCAGCGGGGAGGTGGGGATAGATGAAGACAGGCAGGGGGAGACGATGGGTGGGGGCGGGCAGGCAAGAAAGCGGCAGTAGCAGTGGAGAACTAGGGGCGCAAATGTTCTGCACCAGATCAGCTAGTTTTTATTATTCCATGAACGTTCCACACCATGTATTTATTCCACAGAAATTTATTACATGTCTATATTGCCCTATCCATCCAAAGGCTCTGGGCGAAGTATATCTGTAGTAGGTATTCATGCTAAAGGCACAAAGTTCTTTGCTTAATGTACGATATATGTATGATATGATATGTGTAGATATGAATATATAGAAATATAGAAATATATATACACACACTATCTATCTATATCTATCTATTACACACCCACACACCCCTCCCCAAAGAGTTGGGAATATTAATATCCATATGAACACATAAGTGGAGCACCTGTGAACAAGATAATGATACCAGTACACTCAGGGTAATCCACAGTTATGTCAGTTTCACAAAAATCTGAAGGAAAAAACCTAAGGGGAAAACCACCCCCAAACTGCACCAATGAAATTTAATGGTGTGGAATGATCACAGACCCAGAGGGCACTTAACAGACAACCATATTGGTGCAGCTACTGGAAATCAGCAGCAAGGAGCGAGGAGGAGGGCTTGAACAAAATTAGCAGGACATTTCTCAGCTTGAAGAATACGCCCTCAAGACAGTCACAACTCCTTCTGCTTCAGAAAGGTGTCTACAACACTTTAGCTTTTTCAGCTGCCATTTTACAGGTTTGTGTTTATGAAGAAGAGGGGGTTTGATACATTTAAGCTCTTTGTGTGAAATGCCAAACCACCACCACACCTCCAAATAACATAAAAACTATTCTATGTGTGTGAAATTTCCTCAGGAATGGAGGGGGGATTTTCACACTGAATCTGCTGATCTGTTGATCACTGCATGTGCATATATTGTGAACTTCCCAGGGACCTTTTTGTATGGGGCAGTATATAAATGTACTAAATAAAATTCAAAATCAAATAAAATAATAATAATGACACAGCAAAAGGTGCAGTTCCAAGTAATTATAGACCGATAACCTGCCTGCCAACCATGTTCAAATTATTAACTGGAATAATAGCAGATGAAGTAATGTAACACTTATTAACTAACAAACAGCTTCCAGTTGAACAGAAAGGAAATTGCCCAAACACCAGAGGCACAAAAGACCCAGCTGCTGATTGACAAAACGATTTTAGAAAATTGCAAGAGAAGAAAAACAAATCTAAGTGTTGCATGGATTGACTAAAAGAAGGCCTTCAACTCATTGCCTAACACATGGATACTAAAATGTTTAGTAACAACTGGTGTCAGCAAAAACATTCAGATATTTGTTTTAAAAAGCAATGAGCATGTGGAGTACACAGTTAACAATCAATGGCAAGACACTTATACAAGTTAGCATTAGAAGAGGTATTTTCCAAGGGCACTCACTATCCTTTCTGTTGTTTCTAATCTCCATGACTCCACTTTCACAAATACTAAATAAAACAGGCCTTGGATACCAAACATACAAAGTAAAATAAACCATCTGCTCTATATAGACAATTTGAAGTTGTATGGAAAGTCCCAATCAGAAATCGAATCACTGCTAAACACTGTCCGTATATTCAGTAGCGATATAGCAATAGAGTTTGGACTAGACAAGTGTGCTGCATTAATAATGAACAGAGGGAAAATAAGAAAAACAGAAGGAATACAACTGCCCAATGGAAGCAAGATCAAGAACCTGGAAGAGAAAGAACCTTACAAATACTTGGGCATTCTCCAGGCTGATAACATCGCACACACTGAAGTTAAAAGAAAAATTGGAAGTGAATACATCAGGAGAGTTCGAAAAATCCTCAAGTCCAAACTCAATGGTGGGAACACCGTACAAGCCATAAACACCTGGGCTATACCTGTCATCAGATACACTGCAGGAATAATAGACTGGACCCAGGCAGAGCTAGAGACACTAGATTGTAAGACCAGGAAAATAATGACCATCAATCATGCTCTGCACCCCTGCAGTGATGTCGATAGGCTATACGTCCCTCGCAGCTCAGATGGAAGAGGAATGCTGCAAGTCCATCAAACAGCAGAGGAGGAGAAAAGAGGCCTTGAAGAATATATCAAGGACAGTGAAGAAGATGCACTTAAAATGGTCAATAATGCAAAACTATTCAACACCAATGAAACAAAGCAGGCTTATAAGAAAGAACAAGTCAAGAACCGAGCAGAAAAATGGAGAAAGAAGCCACTGCATGGTCAATATTTGCACAATATAAGTGGAAAATCAGACATCACCAAGACCTGGCAATGGCTTAAGAATGGGAACTTGAAGAAAGAAATAGAGGGTTTAATACTGGCTGCTCAAGAACAGGCACTAAGAACAAATGCAATAAGAGCCAAAGTCGAAAAATCCACCACAAACAGCAAGTGCCGCCTTTGTAAAGAAGCAGATGAAACAGTGGGCCACCTAATCAGCTGTTGTAAAAAGAACGCACAGACTGACTACAAACAAAGGCATGACAAGGTAGCAGTGATGATACACTGGAACATCTGCAAAAAATATAAGCTACCTGTAGCAAAAATATTTGTCGTAAATCTGTCAGGCTAGCCAGACGAAGTATAACAGAGGCAGAAGCAGAACAGCAAGGTCTAACAGGAATAAATTCTCCAAACCAGGTCCAGTCCGAGTCAATCAAATAAATCCACACAGAGTCCAAAGCGAAATCCACGGGCAAGGTCAACACAGTCCAGCGTCCAAACACGATCAAGGTAATGCATGAACACAGCTGATTAGCTCACAGGAAACTAATGTTGCTATCAGCAGGGCAGCTATGATACAGGTGTCTTAAATAGGCTGACCCCCGGTGCTGTTAATTTAGAGTTGCTGAGTCAGCAGCTTTGCCTGTTGTTCTACGCATGTGGCTCCTTAACTCTTGCTGTCTCTTGGACCGGTGCATCTCCACAGCTGAGACTGGTCACACCTCCTCCACAAGAGCTGCCTCACCTGGCTCTAATTCATCTTTGACTCCCTGTGTGTCCGACCCACTCTCCTTCACAACTTCTGGTCTTTGCCCACCCTCCTCTGCTGTCAGCTCTGTCTCCACCTCCAACTCCTCCTCGGAGTCTTCCAGCATGCCCATGACAAAATTGGTGGGACCATACAATTGAAAAAGTTGTAGAAAATGAAGATGCAAAAATATTACCACTGGTATGTCTGGTGGCGACTCGGAACCAAGCCTTTTCTGTAGCTGCTCCTGGTCTTTGGAATGCACTCCCAGCAGATATCTGCAGTTTAGGCTCGCTGTCAGCCTTTAAGAGAGCCCTAAAAACCTATTTGTTTGGCCTGGCCTTCCAAGGCTTGTAAAGTTTTTTTTTTTTTTTAAGTATTTTAATCGGTTTCAAATGGTTATAATTGTTTTTGAATTGTTTTTATATTGTTTTTGGCATTGTGTTTTAATTGTGGGTTTTATGTCTTTTTAAAAACTTGTTGTACACTGCCCAGAGCCTCTGGATGGGGTGGTTTATAAATGTTGATAATATTAATAATAATAAGACTTTTGACTACAAACAGACAAACATCTGCCACATAATACACCAGATATAACTGTAGTCGAGAAGAAAGAAAAACAAGTCAAAATAATCGACATAGCAATACCAGGTAATAGCAGAATAGAAGAAAAAATAAATAGAAAAAATAACAAAATGCACATATCTACAAATTGAAATTGAAAGGCTGTGGCAGAAGAAGACCAAAATAATCCCAGTAGTAATTGCCACCCTAGGTGCAATTCTAAAACACCCTGAAGAGCACCTCAACACCATAGGGGCCACTGAAATCGCCATCAGCCAACTACAAAAAACAACTTTACTGGGAACAGCCTATATTTTGCGAGGATATCTATAATAATGACAACAATATTGATAATAATATCCAGCTATTCCAGGTCCTTAGGAAGGACTCAATGTCTGGATAAAACAAACCAGTCAATAACACCTGTCTGATTGTGTAAACAAGAAATGATGATGATGATGATGATGTCGTCATCAATATCTGGATAAAACAAACTAGTCAATAACACCTGTTTGACTGTGCAAGAAACAACAAACAAGAAACAACAACAACAATAATATTAATGCTGCACATGCTCAATCACAAAATAAACTCATGTGTGTACTGTTCAATATAACCAATTCCACAATCCCTTCCCCTCCCTAGGGCCTCAGCTAATGTTGATAAAAAAATTAAACTGACCCCTCACCATTCATTAACTCTTGAAACTTCAGGACTGAATGAAAAGGAATTGGGGTTGAGTATCACCACTGCTCCCTCGCGGACAACCCCCCACCCCCAGAAAACAAGAAATAAATTTAAATATGTATAGAAGTAAGACCCAAGTTAGAATAGGGACTCCTATCTTTGTTGCTAACTCTTGTTTTTTCACCATGCTCAGCCACAGGCTCAAGTAACATAGGAACAAAGGAAACTGCCATGGGTCCAACTAGCCCAGTTTTGTCTTCACAAACTGGCAGCTGCATCTCCAAGGTTGTAGGCAGGAACCTCTCTCAGACCTATCTTGGAGATGCGGCCAGGGAGGGAACTTGGAACCTAGATGCTCTTCCCAGAATGGCTCCATCTCCTGGGGGGAATATCTTACAGTGTTCACACTTCTAGTCTCCAGGCCCTGCTTAGCTAAAGGGACAAGTCATGCTTGCTACCACAAGACCAGCTCTCCTCTCCTCATACACATGCATACTAGGGATATACTGCAACATTTTGCCATTTTGTTGCAGAAATTATTGTTTATAATAGCCACTTGGTGTCATGTAAGTGCTGTAGAGGGATAACCAAAAGGTTTGAAATATGGGGTTGGGCCAGTAAGCTCAGATTTTGGAACTTAAGTCTCTGGCCATTTTGAGCTTATGCTTGTTAATAGTAGGGATGTGCACGAACCTGTTCGGAGGCCCTTGTATGGGCCTACGAACAGGTTCAAACACCGGGCTCCGAACAGGTTCGGAGGCTCGAAGGGGGGGGCAACTTTAAGGATGGGGGAGGGTGCACTTACCCCTCCCTCCACTGTCATAAGAACATAAGAACAGCCCTGCTGGATCAGGCCCAAGGAAGCCCATCTAGTCCAGCATCCTGTTTCACACAGTGGCCCACCAGATGCCGCTGGAAACCCACAGGCAGGAGTTGAGGGCACGCCCTCTCTCCTGCTGCTCATCCCCCTGCAACTGGTACTTCCCCCCCACCAGTGCTCCATTTGTAAAGACTCCATCAGGGCAGCAGTATATCTCCCTGCCACCCCATTTCCTCCTTGGCCAGAAGTGCCAAGGAGGGAAGTACCAGTTGCAGGGGAAGTACCGGTGGGGGGAAAGTACCAGTTGCAGGGGAGTAACAGCAGGAGAAAGGACGTGCCCGCAACTCCTGCCTGTAGGCTTCCAGCGGGGAAAGCAGATGGAGGAATAAGTGCACCCTCCCCCACCCTTAAAGATGTCCTGCTCCCACCTTCAAACCGGCCTCTGCCAGTTCTGTGCACAACCCTAGTCAATATCACCAATATGTAACGATGCAGCCAAAGAAAATGCTGCCTGTCCTGACCAAGAGAATGAACCCCAGATCTAGACCAAGTAAAATAAGTTCAATACAGATCTATGCAAAGCAGCTCCAACACCCAACAGGAAGTGTGTTGTCACTATTTAGTTCTTGAATTGAGAGTATTTCTTCATTAGCTCTAAGAGAGGGAGGGAATATATATAACTTCTGGGACTGTGCATCATGAATTATTTTGCAGCATTTCAGTTTATGAACATTTTCTACTTCTTTTTAATTCTAGTCTTAAAGATATGTGCTGTTCAGCTTCATCTCTGCGCCTCCAAATATATGTTCCGCAAGCTGAAACGTGTGCAGTGCAGAGGGAGAAGAATTATGTAACAGGCTTTTTGATTGATTGTCTTCACCACTGATAAATAAATCAGCCATACGATGTGTACATCCCTCATCATTTCCAAATGAAAAAAGAGGAGTTCAAACAAGGTGTCCTTATATTTGTAAGCAGAGGCTGGTTTTGCACACATGATCTAATTTTTGTTAATTAAAAGTCTCAAGAGAAAGATTCTATCCTATCTGCACCAAGGCATTTGAAAATATGGCAACTGGAATTTCTTTCTGGATAGCCCTCAGATTTACAATTCTCAGTCTCCACAGAAAGTATTTTTAGTCAAATAGCAACAGGGGGGTCTTCATCTGGTGACTTGAGGAATATCAGGAGAGGCACCCTATGCACCACCATTTGATGCAGAGAGCTACAGGGAGACCAGTCAAAGAAGTCTCCATGCACCCATAGGTCATAACAGATCAGGTGGTGCTTCCTGGTCACCACACAAACTTTGGGGTCTGAGCAGCCTGCCCTTGCTGGCTACAGACTACTTTCTCCTTGGTGTATTGTCTTACTCCATCCTCTGTCACGCAGCAGTCAGGTCTGACAAGTATTTGTTCATAGCTCTTAATTTTAAAAAGTAGCAGATTGCCCAATGCCATCAGTCATAACGTGAGAAAGAAGAATGCTGGGATACATAGCCCCAGCCAAACATTTTGATGCTCCATCCATGTTCAACAGCACGTTGAGATTACTTAGTTAGTATAAAACAATAGTACCATGCACTCCTCCATATATGCTCCAAATTAAGCAAGGCGTAAGCAATGTGCAGTTACTGCACTGCAGCCAGAATCTGAAATAGCTATTGCTAAAAGCCACCCTTGTAAGGCCTGCCAACGACTCCATCATACAGCCTCTTTCTCTTCCTCCAAGCATTGATAACAGCCAAGAGGTTGCCAGCTCCTTGCCAGGAGGATCTTGATCTACCCTTCCAGAGTTCTGAGCCATGAAGGCAGAATGCAGCTACTAGGCTTCCCACCAGGTTCTTCCACCAGCCTTCTTGTGTGCCCCCTTCCTGCCTACTGTGAGACAAGTTAGAGGATGGCTGATGCCATAGGACAGGGAAAATGGGAAGGTGGTCAGGATGCATGGAAGAGGAGGCATAGCAGCTCCATACTCTCCTGCGATCCAAGTTAGAGCTCCATGGTGCTATGCAGGCTTATGGGACCATATTTTAAAAAGAGCAGCCCACAGTAAATTTGGTAGAGCACCTGCTTGCAGAATATTCAGGTATCTCCAGTTAACAGGCTCTCCAGAAGTAGGGTTGGGAAAGACCTTGACTAGAGAGCCACTGCCAATCAGAGCAGAAAAGACTGAGGCTAGACAGACCATTGGTCTCATTCAGAGTAAGGGAGCTTCATATCTTTTCCAGCTTACTGCCACCATATTCTACCACAAAGATATATGGGTCTGTAGTGTATATTTGTCTGTAGCTACCACAAAGGTATATGGGTCTATAATGAAGAAAGAAATCTCCGGAAAGGCCCGTCTGGGATGGATCAAGGCTGTTAGGTTTGTTTGAGGAGGACAAATCCTGTCCACTTTGAATGCATGATGTACCTTTTAATTGGTTCTCCCTCTCTTTGGGAAGTACTGAACTTTTATTTCACTCTCTAATGACCTACTTGCCATTATGGGCATAGACTTTCTGCGTAATGAGGAATAATTCTCCTGTTGCATACACACACACCATGACTGATTCACAAGTGAAATGTGGACTAGAATAATTAAGCCCTAGTTTGGTGGAAGCTTCTTTGAAAGAGTCAGCAAATCCAGAAGGCAATTAATGAGTTGCATTATTTGCTTTGAGAAAAGCAGCTTCTGCGCATTTTTCAGGACCCTGTCTCTTTTCATGGCTTCCGGTGCACAAATGAGCTGCTTTATGGGTGACAAGGAATCCTTTAATGTCGATGCTGGAGAGCTGGTATTATCTTATAAATTCCAGATTGCAACATCAAGTTGCAAAGTCTCATAAAAAGCATCGGAAGGAGCTGTTCTCTCTTTGTTTGAGTCAGCAACTGCCTTGCAAAGTCTTGTTTGCCAGCAGTTAATAACTCCCCACATCTGCCCAGGTTCTAGCAAAGCCGGGTGGTTTTCATAATTAGACTGGTACCTGTGCTACTTTGGTCTAGGTAATGAGGAAAACATAGAGTGCCTGTCCAGCTGTCTTGCTGCAGGGACTTGGGGTAGCCAATGCAACTAATGAGGAAGGATAAAGAGATAATCACACACACACACACACACACACACACAACTGCATGGCACATTTAGAACACTGATTAACATTTCAAAAATAATCTGTTCATGATGTGTGTGTATACACGTGCATGCGCGCACACACACACCCCTTCGGCCCTTACCAAGGGACTGACTGACAGACATCACAGACTCAATGTTGGGACTTTTTCACATGGCCTAAATACCTGGAAATTGGTACCTGCACAATCAAGACATACCGAATACTAGAAGCACCTTTAAGTGGGGCATCTTTCCTTCAAAACAGGGAAAACAAAGTGTGCTTCACAGCTTCTGTTAGATAGAAAAGTGATCAAACAACTCCCATGCTAGGCAGAAAACTGAACCTTGGTATGCACACAATATAGTCCAAAACACCCTGATTACTAGAAGAAATCTCATACAGCATCATATGTACACCTCTCCTCCAAAACCTGGAACTTAAAACAGTTACTACTCAGAAACCTGAAATTTGGTACATGTGTAATCCAAGACACACATTAGCAAAGGCCAATGGTATGAGCCTCACGACAGCCTCTTTCAGTTGTCCCTCCATGCATAGACTGATGCTGCCATGCCCCACTGACCCCAGTTAGTATGCATTAGCCAGAAGACACCAAAGTGGCACCTACATGCACACAGCCATATGCATGAAGGCAGCACTTTAAGACCTTCTGGCTAACATTTGGTGAACAGGTACAGGGTCTGTGGGGCACTGCAGTTCTGGGGGCAGTGGAGGTCCCCTTCTGCACATTTCATCTCTGCACAAAGGGAACGCCTGGAAGGAGCTAACCCAGAACAGCACTCCAGCAAAACCAAATCACAGGGGTGGAAACTTGAGCAGTGAGAGTGCCATACTTTCTTCACACATACTGAATCAACCTGGAGCAAGGAGGGTTTCCAGCAGCAGCCAGGACTGTATGTTTATATATGGGGGGGAAACCCTGTATATATCATATGCATATATACAGATGGAGATGCAAACATTGATATATGAGTGACAGCAGACAAGTACAGACTTACCTTGGAGTTAACCACTTCCAAGGAGATGTTCTGAGGCATGGCACTTGGCACTGAAATGCAGAGGTGGGGGGGGGGATGAAAAGGGAAAGCTGTCATTAGAAGAGGCATAAAAGAGAACCAGAAATCTTCCTCGCTTTCTAAAACTCCATCTGTGTCACTTCCCTACTTTATGTAGGGATGGTAACTGTGAAAGACACCCAGCTGCCATCTCGGATCTTCCCCCGTAGTGGTAAAAACTGAATGCATCTGCTCATTTCTTCCACTTTCAATAATCTTAGTAGCCAGCCCATTAAAGAGCTGGTGGCTGCTACTCATTCACTGTTGTTCTTTCTCTGTGATAAGTAATAGGGAAGCATGAGTGCGTGGGCAAATCCACATTGCTGAACTGAACTTGTAAGAGAGTATTTCCTGACGAGACCAGGGCGACCTCACAAGCTGTGAAGTTATCCCTACGAGAAGGCCCTAGAGGAGGAGATCTGATCTTGCGGTAATCAGCAGGAATCGCCCCCTTTGCTAAGCAGGGTCCATTATTGGTTTGTATTTGGATGGGTGATTCCATATGTGCTCCTAGCATTCCCTCATGTTCCCAGAAGATCCAGGCTGCTCCAAGCAGTGCAGATCTCTGGAGTCCAGCACAATCCATCCCAGCCTCCAGATATCCCACAATGCACTGTGCAACAAGTGTGGTGCATTGGGGGTTACCCCGTGAGAGGGACACTCTAGGCACCCATCTCTGTGTGTGGTTGGGATGATCCTGGTGCCAGGGTTAAGAGCACCATTAACCTTGGATAAAAACTGGGCTGCAAAGCGGGATTGGTGGACAGGCAGTGCTGGGATCTGCATGGATCCTGGTGCTGCACATGTGCAGCCTAACCCCGGCGGGGCTGCTCTAGCCTAGGTGAGGCTGCTCATGAGAACAGCCATACCGGGCTCTGTGGGAAGAGTACGCTTAGTCTGCTCTCCCTGTAGATAATCAGGGAGACATCCCTGGGTGGCCCGGTCAACCGCCCACATGTCTACTGGCTCCGTCATGGAGCTGGTAGGGGCAGTGGGGATCAGGGGCATACTGGAAGTCCCAGGATGCCCCACACAAGTGCGCGGGGCATTCTGGGGAGACCCCTGAGGCCGGGAGGCTGCTTGTAGCCTCCCAGTTGGAGGTCTGTTCATGTGTCGCAGCAGTGTGGAGCCATGCAGCAGTGGCCCACGATCAGTAACCTTGTTTGAGGGGGGCAACTTAAGTGGGCTAACCACTGGGAGGCACACAGCTCCCGGAGGTTCCCGCGACCGCAGGAAAGCAGGCTGGGCTCCCCTAGCCCACTTTCCTCTGGCCGTGAGAATAGCCTCCCTTTCTATGCAGTTGAAGGGCCTGATACATAGCTATCAGCTATCTACTGCACAAGCACAATGCTTTCGGGAACAGACCAAGAGTGCAAGAAATTGAGCAACTGTGAGCATCCGCTCAGCCATATGGCCTTCTTCTGTGGGTGCATCTTGGTTCGTTGCACCAGTGTTAGTCTGGATGTCAGCCAGGGTCTCCAAAAATTGGTCTTTCTCGGTGGTCCTACCTTGACTATTGGCCACTCATTTGGCACCTACTGTGTAAGCTTTAAGGTGCTTGGGTGAAGACAACTGCAGACTCCCAAGATTTTAAATTGATAATACTTTAATGCTGCTCTTGCTGTTTTATTACTGATTAGTGTTTTTATGGCTGCTGATTGTTTTATGGTTGGTCTTTTTATTGCTGCTTCCTGATTTTTGTTTTACGTTTTAATGGATAGTTTTAATTACTGCTGATAGCTGCACTGAAAGCCTGTTTCTGTACTGAAAAGCAGGACAGAAGTGCTTGAAATAAAGGAGTAAATAAATAACTGTGGAGGTAGAGGTTAGAATGTTGGGCTAAGACTGGGGAGACCCAGGTTCAAATTCCTACGAAAACATTAAGCTTACTGAGGGACTATCTGGAATTCTGAGGCATGAACCGGAACAGGCCATAAAGGCTAAAATATCTCTGGGAGGACCATTGGAAGCCCATCACACGATCAGCCCACCCAGTTGCATTTTCCACAGCCCTCCCTGACTTTAAGCTCTGGACCAGGAATCTCATGGCCTGAAGATGGGACCTAGCAGAATTAGTTCCCCAGAAACTGCATCTCAGAGCAGGTTCTATTTCTTTAGGAAAAGAAAGAAGAGGCAGGAGTACAGACAGAGGGAAGACTGGAAAAGCAACTCCTCACATTTTCTTGGGGAAGAAAAATACTTTTTTGGGGAAAGATAGAAAAATGGAAGATATGGGTACTTTGGTTTGGTGATGGGAATTCACTAAAATGAGAAGGGGGGACTCCTCAAATGCTTAGTGGTGGGGTGGATCTACAGTCCACAGAAGGGAGATGTGAAACATTGGCCTTTTCAATTGGCAGGCAGTAAGGTCATTCACACAATCAAAAACTGTTCTACCCAAGCTGTGTATGCTCCCAATTCTCGGTTGTGTGGAAGCAAGGTAGAAGGAAAAGCTACCCAGATTTTCCTCCTACCTTGCTTCCACATAATCACTTCTACCCAGGTTTTCCTCTTACCTTGCTTCCACACAACCAAAAACTAGGAGCACACACAGCTCCCAAACCCAGGTAGAACACAGTTTTTGATTTTGTGAATGATCGCAGTATCTAGCACAGCACTCATAGGTCCATTTAGCTCAGTACTGTCTACCCTGACTGGCAGAAACTCTCCAGGTTTTCAGACAGGAGTTTTCCCCAGCTCTGCCAGGCAATGCCAGGGATCAAATCTGGGACCTTGTTAGACTCCCAGGGGACAAGGTGGGCTCCTAGCCCTTCTTGAACTTCAAAATGACTGGAGCACCCCGCAAAAGGTCAGCCTCAGGAACAGCCAGGGGAGAAGGTTAGATCATCACCTGGGTCAACCTCCTCCTGGCTTGCTGCATTCAGCCAGTTCCCTCTCCTGGAGAACTACTAGCTTCCATACTCAAAAGCAGCTCCTCATCATCAGCTGCCTTGTCTTTAAATGCCCCAGTGCAGAGCTCAGGGCTGAAAGCCTACTTCCAGCCCCGCCCCCTTCCTGACCTTGTTTCCTGCCACACTCAACTTAGCTGTCTCTCTAGAGCTGTTTCTGCAGCTCTCCCTGCAGTGCCCTTTCAACCCCACTGGGATCTGACCAGCCTGGGCCCTTCTCATCCCCACTGCCCCCTAAAGCGAACAAAAGCCTCAGAAGAGGGATGCCACACCCTTCTCCAGACTCCACAGGGCCCCCAAAGCGACCAGGTAAAATGGCATCCCAACAGACCTTCTGCATGCACTGCCACCATGGTCCCATTGGCCAATTAACTGTTTGTTTTGCTAAACTTTTAAAGAACCAGACCTTCCAATTGTGTGCAGGCTGCAGAGCAAGACCTTCACCCTTCAGGTACCAATTTGGGATTCCAGGCAAACCCCCGGGGTTCCAATACCTTGGATTGACCCTGGATTGGAGAGCATACATTGCAAGTGTGGACATACACACAAAAATACTAAAGTATTTTATATGGAGCCAGACCATTGGTCCATCAAACCCAGTATTGTTGTACGGTATCCTCTGCCTCCCAGGAAGAGCACCTTGACCAGGGGGAAATCAGCCTGGTGCTCACCACTGGCCAATGAGTTGGTTTTTCCCCATCTGCCATTTGCCTGCGGACTGAAGACCCGAAGGGAAGCATCCTCTAGCCTCTGCCATTGACTTCAGGACTAAGGACTTCTGGGTTATTTGTGTTTTAAATTATTATTGTATTATTACACTCTCAAGGTTCTACTGATCAGAGGCCAGTTTTTAAAGTTCAACATATTAACAACCCAATAATTAACCCAATAACCTGGGACCTGAAAAGCACAAGCTCTACACCTGAGCTAGGGGGTACATCTAATACATAAACCACCCAAGATCCTTTTAGCTGGAGATGCCAAGGATTAACCCTGCTACAGCCCTGCCACTAAGTTATGGCCTCTCCCCATTTAGGTGCATCCACCATAATTCTAGCCTAACTCTGATGGCTCCAATGCAAGATCACGTGGAAGGATCATGTCAATGTGCTTTCTCCATGCTACATAATATACAGTGTCAACCTCCTCCCATGCTCAAATCCAAAGGTTCCCAAGCTTGGGGCCCCAGTTGTTGGACTACAGCTCCCATCATCATGGCTTTTGGACACTGGGGTTGGGGATGATGGTGGTTGTAATTTAATAACACCCGAGGACTAGTGTTCCCCCTAAAAGGGATTCCCAGATGTTGTTGACTACAACTCACACCATCCCCGCAATGGCCTGGGAATCCATCTATTACAGGTTATATACTCTGTGTGTGTGCGTGTGTAAAGAACAACCAAGGGGGAGCAGCAACCTATATGCTACTTCCATATAGGGTTCCTAGCCCTCCATGATTGGCCTGGAGTCCCCAGGAATTGGCAACAATCTCCAAAAAAAGAGATTGAAAAGCAGTCCAGGAGATGATAATGTCTTGATACTGTCAAAAATATGAGGGGGGAAATGGGGAAAAATAATCTCCAGGAAAAGTTTCAGTCAGAGTTAGCAACCTTATTCTTTTATATTTTGTTGTTTAGAAGTTTGTCCCAGTGGGGATCCTGTAGAGAGAGTGTGTGTGTGTGTGGGGGGTGTGGAGTCAGAAAGGGAAAGGGAGGGAAAGGAGAAGGAGAAAATAGAGTTGTTTCTGAATAAAACTCTTAGTTAAATCTATATCAGATTAACATGAGGCTGGTCTCACACGCAGCCTAATCTGGGCTAGGAATACCCAGCCTGGGTTAGGATGCGTGTGGACATGGGCAGAGCCCCTATAGAACAAGTGGGTTCAATGAACCTGGGCCACCATGCTCAGGGGCTGTGCCTTATGCCCCAGTCACATCCCCTGAGCCTGTCATCAGATGCAGGGAGCGTGGCTAGGGGGTCACGCCCTCAGATCAATCTGCCCTGCTCCACACTGCACGGAGCAGGGCTGATCGTCTGGGAGCACAGAACATACTCCCACCAGACTTACAAGGACCATCTGGGGGGAAAGGCAAGGTTTGGGAACCGTCTGCCTGCCTGCCTGGTAGGTCGTGTTAATGACCCCCTTGCATTTGTAAGGGAAGCAGCTATAAAACGGAAACATATTATATTATCTGGGCTTTCCTTTCAGCAGATCCAAGATTCATAAACAGCTACCATACATAATGCAGTTTGGTAGCTTTGTCATGGGGGACCCAAAAAAATCCAAACCTAATTAAAGTATATATTATGAAATCAGTTGCTTAATTTCTTGAGATCAAGCTGTTCGTTATTACCAAGTTCACTCTTAATTAAAAATCAAGGTGTCATAATAAGAAAAAAATGCAACTTTTTCTAACATCAAAATTTGATCTCAAACACTAGTTGACACATTTACATTTAAAGATGTTAATTTTCTGCCTTGCACAGTTTTAGGCAATTACTGAAAACTCAAAAGATGTTTCCACCCTCAAGAGATCAGCTACGTTTTAAAATCTTCTCATTAAAGATACCAGACAATGGCTGACCGCCAGACTAAAACTGGATTTGTGCAATGAACAAAGACATACGCAAGCAAGCAAGCAGGTCACAAAGCTGAGTAGGTGCTCAAAGTTGCTTCATCTCTTGCACTCTTGGTCTGCTTGCACAAGCATTGCACTTGCAAAACAAGGATAACAAATAGCTTCCCATCATTCCCTGCAGAATGACTACTACTTATCCCACTGGAGCCACATTCTCACAATGAGAATGATTGTAAACCCCAGCATTTTAATTGGAATAGCCCGGAATTTCCAGGTTTTCATGACATGTTCCGTGGGAACACATGCTGATTGTGGTTAACTCTTTAACTGTGATTTTTCTCATCATGAGAATGTGGCTTGGGATTTTGTTCTCCACTCCTCTCCCTTCCTCTCCCTTCATCCCTGGGCTGAAAGAAACCCAGAATCTACAACTAGATCCGTAGAATTGTGTATTATTTTCAAACTGTCTAATGTTTTAATTCCTGTTTTAATTTATGTTATATTTGTTGTAAACCACCCAGAGATGTTTGTTTGGGGCAGTTTACAAATATAGTAAATAAAATTAATGAAATCCTAAAACTCCAAGGTCTCACAGTTTGCACCTTTCCTGGAGTGAAGTTTTCAGCTTAGGAGGCAAGTCTCACGATGAGTGAGACCTGCCTTAAGAGGGTTTGCAGGGAGAGCGGGATCGGCCGCCGACATAACTGCCGGCTCTGTTACGGAGCCAGCGGGGGCTGTGGGGATTGGGGACCGTGCGGCCCCCAGAAGTTCCAGGATGCTCCGCGCGAGTTTGCGGGGCATGCTGGAGAGATCCCTGAGCCCGGGAGGCTGCTTGCAGCCTCCTGGCTGGGGGTCTCCTCGTGTGTTGTCATGGCGCAGAGCCACAGCAAGGCAATACATGATCAAAAACACGAGGTTAACGGAGCCCTCACGCTGTTAACCTTGGCTAAGGGGAGGGGTACTTTGGGAGATTTGCTGCTGGGAGCCGCGCAGCTCCCATTGCAGCACACGATTGGCCGAAATTCGGCTAGGCTCCCTTAGCCCGATTTCGGCCGATTGCGAGAATAGCCTCAAGAAGTTTGGGGCCATGTGTCCTGGACAACTTTCTGAGTAACAGACCAAGCAGTTAACTAGCAAACAAAATGTGCAATGTGGATTACATTTTGGCATTAAACAGTAAATAAGGTAACTAAGTTATCTTGGGCTGACTATTGATGTTTAATTAACTGGTTAAATCCATCAGCACCCAATGGAACTATTATTATTTTAGGTAAACAGGGACTGCCTAAAGGAGGAGGTTACAAGGTAAAAAGCCTGGCATCCACTATTTAGGGTAAAACCAATCAAGTAATTGATAAGAATGATCTTAGTGGACAAGGCAGACTGATCACATTAGGGCTGTGTGTATTTGGTCATTGTAAGTGGCTTGCACTGTTAATATTTTCCTTGATCTGGTTATTTCTCAAAATCTGGTTTTACAATTCTTAGAACTGGAACAGAAACAGTAATTCCAAGTGATTTGGTCTCCAGGCTTACTGGATAATTCCTTCTTATTGATCTTTCAAGGTAATAGGATTGACCCATTCGAGAAATTGTACACTGTTCAGCAAAGTCTGTTCAGAAAACACACACACATGTACAAACACACACACACACTGATCTGAATGCAATGGATGCTAGAATATAAAGCTGCATGAGATCAATCAATAGCTTTATCTAAGAGAGCTCTATAATCATGTTATGCCAAATAATTTCCCTCCACCAAGTTATGAATGGGAACTAATTTCTAAAAAGGAAAATATACTGGGTGAAAACCAGGCATTTCCAATGGAGCTGCCTTCTTAAAGGTCTCTCTCATTATCCGTCCCTTCCAAACAGTGCTAAAATGTTAACAGCCATTGCCAGCTACCTGTAGCCTCTTCCAAGTAATTAAAACCTAATCACTTACCTGGGCCGCAGTCTTAGAAAGACTGCATAATAGGTAGGGGAGCCAGAGGTACATTAGAAGTTTTTGCTGCTGCCAAACACCTGGCTGATTTTTCAGAGTTTACTTTCAAAAGGCCTGCCATTGTGTGCACACGTCTCCCCTGCCAATGCATACTGCTGTCAGGAAGAGATGTGCACGAACCAGTTCAGGGCCTCCTTAGGGAAGTGCCAAACTGGCTTGGGTGCCCGCAGCCGAACTGGTTTGATGGGGACGGGAACAGTTGTCTTAAGAAGCTGGTAAACAGGTCCTTACCTACTCTGTGGCCTTCCAACTGATTTTCTGGGTGCTGGGCTCGCTCTACCGAGGTGCTGTTCCCTGCAGCCTGTGTGCAGTGGCCATTTGCGTGGTCAGCAACACCATGCTGACAACGCAAATGGCCAGTGCGCCTGCACAGTGGCCATGTGCAGGCTACAGGGGACAGCACTGCAGCTGTGTGCAGCTATTGGTAGAGTCAGCACAACACCAAGAAAAGCAGTGCGGGGGGGGGGGCGGAAGCGGAACAGGTAAGGACCTGCTTACCTGCTTCTTAACAGAACCGCTCCCCTCCCTGCCCGAGCCTGTTTGGGCACATCCCGATTGTCAGGATCTGGGTGGCTGACTCAAAATCAGCAGTCCCAATAGGATGACACAGCACATATCAAAGGACGATGGCTATAGCACAGTCATCTGTTCACTTGCAATGGGAGATCATTGGGCCATTAGCTCATCTCATGCAGAGGCCAGGGGGAAATGCATTTGCACTGGGCTGGGCAAGTCATTTACATTAAGCATATTGTGCTAGTCTGCACAATTGCATGGGCAGTCTTGTTGTTGATGTCACACCTTCCCAGAGCTGGCTGGTGCTGGCATGGAAACTTTCCCCATTACTGTACTAATTCATGGGTGAGACCAATACAAATTCTGGACTGCTTCAGATAATACGTCTACCAGCCCATTCTAATTGCATGGGGAGGTGTATGAGGACGTGTTGTCACTGACCCACAGTGTGTGAGGACCTGTGCACTGTCCCACAGTGCAGGGGGCAGAAATCCAAATTAGGCAGCAATGGGATGGTGCAGTAGGTGGGAAGAGAATCTAGACTTGGAAAATAACATTCTCTGATTCAAATTGATTTTATTATTCTTCACCTAGAAAGGATGAGAGCATTTCAGAGAATTATTCTCCAAATCCCCAAATTCTCACCTCTCAAATTTTTTCACAGAGGAATAATTTGAATTCGCATATCTGTCCATGGATGGCTCCTTGGGGGCATTTTAACAAAGAATTCAGAGCTGCAGAATAGTTAAAGAGCATTATTGGGTGGGAAGGGGGATCAACAGAGACTACTTTTTTTAAAGCTGCATAAGTGACTGATTGAGTCTATTTAAAGGAACAAAACAACATTTTGGGAGGAGCAGAGAAGAAAAGTCTGGACTTCCCAAGTCTAGAGGCCTAGACTCAGGACTTTGTTAATTTGCAATTCCAAGTTATTCCAAACACCTATAATGCCTGATTTAACAAAACAAAAGGGCTCCTTAGGAGTTTCAGTTCTGGTGCTGATTAAGAAGGATAGTGTGCCAAGAGCATACCCATCCCGATGTGTCTTCCCTGCCTGTCATGACATCCTCCAGGTACATTCTTTGATTGCATGGGTGTGGGGAGGGGGTCATCCAAATCACTGCTCTACATGCAACTCAGTTACTGGTTTAAGCAAATATATGGGTTGCATGTAGAGCAGTGGTTTGAATGAACCTCTCCCATCCCTGTGGTAAAGGGATGTGCTAAGACAACATCAGGATGTACAGGGAAGATGTCGGTATGGAGACCATCTCACTGTGTCTCTCTTCTTAATTGATCGGACCAGTTTGTGGGAGAAAGTATCATCTGAATTGGCCCTTGATATTTTTTTGTTATTGTGCTTGTTTACCTCATGAGCAAACTATATTCATCATGTGTTTTGAATGTTTTCTTCCAGGGAAACGTTATCAGTCCTCAACAGGAGTCTGGCTTTTGAGGGCTGAGACTGAAGGGAGTTAGCTGTCTCCTCAGGTAATGGAGATGGGGGAATAGGCCAGAACAGGCGAGGTCGAGCTCCAGCAAAAGGCCAAGGATCAGGGGTCCAGAGATGTGAGGTCAAGTTAGGCAGGGGAGCAATTAGAAAAAAGGGAGCAGGACCCAGACAGTGCTCCACCAGAACCAACAAGTTGCTTGGACTGAGAAGCTAGCCCTGATGCCTATAGGGCCTGGTATGCTGGCATTGCCTTTTTGGTCACCTGACTGACACTGCCGGCTAAGATGGCTCAGTTGAAGACCACACCTCAGGCTTCACAGCTCAGGCTTCTGCTCAGAGCACAGTCATCAAGGTTTGCCCAGGCAGTGGCCTAAAGGAGAGTGAGTCTGAAGAGGAGTCCACTTTGGCCTGGATCCCCATCCCTGGTGATAGTCTCCCAGGGCCATCAGAATTAGAGCAGCCAGAGCTGGACACTCCCTTGGAGAAGCCCTGGAGTTCTGGGGACCAGACCCTTCCTTGTGGGTCCAGGGCTGAGCTCCAGCTCCAAAGACAAAATGCACACTTGCTGCTTGGAGTCTCCCTCCCAGTGGGTCTCTTCAAGAGGTAAGGGAAACCCGCTTGAGTATCTCCTTGGGAGGAGGGCTGCGGTATGAGTTAAGGAAGGGGTGGGACCCTTACTGGTCTCAAAAGACCTTCAGTCATCATTTACTCCTTGCTGGATCAACAGCTCCTATTAAGAGCTTGTGCCTTGCCTGACCTGGGATTAGTCAAGAACAGAGCTGCTCAACTTTGGCCCCCTAGCCAGGGGCGGAGCCATTATTGAGCGAACAGGTTCAAAGAACCCGGGCCACCAATGAAAAGGGCCGCTGGAGCCCCCATTGCATGTGACATCATGCCCAAAGGGGACGTGGCTTGATTGCCCGAAGGCCCGCCCCAGTCCTCCCCCCCTAATTTCCAGGCAGTGTTTGCTGCCCGACAGCATTTATTTCCCTCCCTCTCCCTCCAGCAAGGGAGATGAAGCAAATAAATGCTGTCAGGCAGCAAACACTGCCTGAAATGAGATGAGGAGAGCTCACTCAGGACTCTCTGGAGCCCGGGCCATGCCCCTGTGTGCATAATGTCCCTGTGTGCACCCATGCTTTTAATTAATTTTGTTTTAATAGTTTTAATGCCCTTTTAAAATATTATTTTAAAATTTTTAAATTGTTGTCATGTGTGTGTTTCCCCCTCCCCATTTTTGTCTTAACCAATGTTTTACTTTTTTTTTTAATCCTGTTGTAAACCGCCCAGAGATGTAAGTTTTGGGCGGTATAAAAATGTTTTAATAAAACAAAAAAATAAAAAAATAATGTCGCATGCATGGGGCGTTACTAGCGGGGCTGCCGGGCAGGCCGAACACAGGCCGTTGTTCCAGTGGCTCCACCCCTGCCTCCAGCTGTTTTGGTACTTCAGCTCCCAGCATCCCCAGGCACAGTGGCCAGTAGTCAAGAATGGGAGTTGTAGGCCAACATCTACAGGAGGGCTGAAGTTGAGCAGCCCTGGACACAAGTGTGGGTGGAAGAGGAGGTGACTTCTGCCAGAGCCTGTCTGCAGGGACATGAGTTCAGTGTGCCCCTTTAGTGTCTCACACACACACACACACACACACTCACTCAAGTTTCCTCTGATGAAGGTATTTGAAATGTATTCAGAATTATTAAATTATAATTGCACCTAATTTGCTTTCACTGCCATCGATTTCTTTTGTTTGCAACTTGCAATCACTTGACTTCTGGGGGGACACATTAATCGGAGGTTGCTGCAGCTATCTGCCTGTGAGGTAAAATTAGGCAGGGGAAATTATCCAGGGTAGCAATCAGGGGGGAAAAAGAGAGCAGGAACTGGCAGACCTTCACACTGAGTGCAGAATGTTTGCAGGTTCAGGCTAACACTCAACCTCTCTAAGTGTCACAGGCGCTCTCTCTTGACCCTTTTTGCTCAAGAAGCAGCAAAACTTTTGGAAATACTTCCTGAAGTTAACTTTTCAAACATCTACATGAATAGCAATCATTTTCTTCTTCCTCTCTTGATGATCTTGGAAGGCAAAGTTCAGTGCTTTGGGCCACCGTCCTGCTCTTCAGAGTCTGAATTCAATCTCCATAAATTATGTACAATATTAATTTTTCCCTTGATTTTTTGTTTTGTTTTCATAATTATATGGATGAGGTACTTTATTCTGTTAAGGTCTATTTTGTATTACAAAATGTATCTCAATTAAATAGATAGGTGCAAAGGGGCACTTGAAAATATATTAGAAGAATGTCAACTGTAGAAATAATAGGCTGTCCCTCCAAATAAGGCAGTCACATCACTAATGAACTTTACAAAGTAATGAACACTGCTTACAGTAACATCTGCATAATGGTTTGAACCGCATATCTTTGTAAGGATTATTTGCACCCTTAAGGATCACCTCACATGACCAACGATGGTCAATCACATGGTTTGCTCAGAGGAGGAGGAGTCACTGATCCGTGTGGCATTTGAAGGAGGAAGGAAATGCTCATTCTTATAAAAAGCTAACAGAAGGGGGACCTCAGTCAGCACTGTGCAGCTGATTCACTAGCTGTCCCCCATGTAGTTGCATGCAGCTGACATCACTGAGGGTAGGCAGCCACTGTTCTAGTCCAACACTTCTCAAACTTGCTTTCTCAAATAATGTACCAAAGACAACCACAGGGCTCTGTGGTCGCCAGGAGTCGGCACCGATTCAGTGGCACAATTTACTTTTACAGCTCCCATTGGCCATTGTGGTTGGTGATGATGGGAGTTGTAGACCAATAATATATGGAGACCCAAGTTGGAGAACTCCTGCTCTCGTCCATAGTCCGAAGCTTATCCATCCAGACCTCTAAACTGCAATTGCGCTTTTGGAATTTCAAGGCACATCCATGGAGTAAATAACTGACCCAGACTGCCCCTGAATCTGACAGTTAGTTCATAAGAGACATTTTTCAGCAGACCAATCTACCAGGTGTTTGATGTATGAATGGAAAATTCAAGATGGCAGCTCTCAGGCATAACAAGAGAGCAGCAAATGAGGACTGTAAAGCAGTCCGCTCCATGCCTTCCCCACTTTCCTGCGGTCAGTTTGTTTGTTTGTTTATAGCTCCGCCTTACCATCTGAAAGTGTCCTGACTGTCAAGTCTTCAGTTGAAACACCGGGTCCATAACGATTATAAGCCAGAAAGCGTAACGTGTATTCTGTGAACTTCTTCAGCCCTTCCAGCTTGTATGATAGACCATCCACTTCTATATTCTGGGCACAAAAAAACCCCGAGAAAACTATTACTGCACAAAATTACTAGTCTACTGATCAGACCACAATGCTAGCAGCTGAATTAGACATTCCATTGTTTATTTTACACATTCAGAGACACCTAAGCTTGCTAATTCACTACTGTGAACCATGGCACAGGATTAATTTATCCAGTACAAATTAATGGTGTGTCATATGAAGAAGGAATTGTCTGTTCTGAGTCGACTGCCAAACTCATTGGATAACCCTGAGATCTAGTTTTTTATTCCCTCTACTCCATAACTGCATAAATTTATAACCTCTCCCAGATGCTATGGAAAGCAAGCAAGGAAGAGAAAGGGGAAGAAACTAGGGGGAAATGAGTCAAAATAGCACAGTGAGGCATAGAAGCCCACTTTTAAAGCATATTTATCAAAAGGCTCAGGGCTACTAAACAACACACAGCCATGGTGAAAACCAAACACATCCACAGTGATTTCAGCATGGGCTTCAGGGTAAAAGCTTCGCTTCACAGTTCAGTGACCATAAATTAATGTTCCAGCAAATTCCAGCTTAAGGTGAAATTCCTCTGTCCATACTTTGGGATTCCAGCTGAGTAGAATCTATACAGAAGCCAGTTTTTAGGAGGACTTACTATAATCTGCTACAGGCCTGTACTTGCCAGGTCTGGACTGAGAGAGACACTGTGGATTCCAATAAGCCATCGGATTTTGTAAGGGTTACATCAGAAGTGCTAGAAATGCAACTGGAATCTTACACATCGCCATGCCCAATATTTCGGCAATGAAAATAGGGAAATGTCTATGAGTCTGTAGGGGGTGTGGCCAAGCAATCAGAGAGATGTGGTGTATAAAGTATAGTGGCTGTGGGCAAGCAACCTAGGAGGCAAGGCATGCAACGGTCGTGGCCAGGCAACCTGGAGGCATGGCATATAATTCCGACTATAAGCATACCACAAATGCAGAACAGGTGATAAAGTCCACTCAGACCACATTGTTCCAGATTAGCAAAGCAGATGAAACCCATACTGTCCAATACATCACAAATGAAAACGGGGATGTACTTGTAACAGCCCAATTTCATACCAAGAATGGCCAGCCAAGACGAATCCCTATATGTTTCCGTCTATATCGGGAAGCAGCGATATAGGAAGATGCTGATGTTGGAAGTGAAGGACTTTGCGCTGTCTCATGCCTCAATGACAGAAGGGGACAAACTAGCCCACTGGTCAGAGGGCTAGAGGGATCAAGACATTGGTCATTCCCCCACTCTACTGCTCTGACAGTATCCCTTTGATATGTAGATTGCTACTCTCAGGGACTTCTTTCCTTCCTGCCTGCCTCGCTTCCTCTCCTTCCTTCTTCTTCTCCCTAACACACATGCTTTCTTCTCTCTGCACCATGTGTGCACTAGCTAGCTAGATTAGAGGTACTATCTCTCCACTTTCCTATATAGAACGGAGTTCTCCAATAAAGCCTAACTTATATTGATTTGAAACTATGAACTGGCTCCAAGTTTATTTTGGCTCATAGCATACACGCATGTCTGCGCAGACTCCGCTGTGTTTTGCCTCTGTGCACTCCACTGTAATAGAAGGGTATCTCTTACCAGAGAGAATTTCCAACAGCTGAAAGGCATAATCTCATACTGTGGAGGAGATGGCAATGGTAAGCCCCTCCTGTATTCTACCAAAGAAAACCACATGGCTCTGTGGTCGCCAGGATTGAAAACCAACTTGATGGCACAACTTTACCTTTAACCCCCACCCACTCTGACCCATTGCTGAAGACCAGATTCCACCCACTATATGCTGAACACTGCAGAGGGCCTTAGTGTTGTGCACCCACTGACAGGCAGGACCACTAAAGCCATGATGCATATACCCACCCACTTGGAGATTTAAATGTTGGGGACTCTGGGGAGGGAGCCAAATCCTGAAGAATGCCCACTATGGCAACTCACATGAAAATAACTCAACAGGCATTCCCAAGCAGCAAAAATGGGACAAATTAGGAATGACGATTTACCAGGGACATATTTGAGAACACAGGAACTGTCCCTATGAGAGAGCTGTTGCTTATGACACACAACTGTGGGTATGTGAGTTTATCAGATAAATTTTGCCCCTGAAAATGGGCAAAAAATGGAGGTAAGTTGATTAAGTTGCTCACCTGTTCTTTCCCAGTAGCTACTTCTGTACAGTACAGTCTATATCCTTGGACTGGACCATTTGCATAGGCAGGAGGTTCCCATGTAATAAGAATTGAGGTAGGTGAGGTTGATGCAGCCCGTAGATTTTCTACTGGTCCTGGAACTTGCACTGTGTTAAAAGAAACACAGATGAAAACAAAGAGTCATATATAATTACATGTATGCATCATTTTTTTAAATTTATTACTGCATCATCAGTGTACATGTCATCTTACAGGATTACACAGAAAGCAGAAATGTCCTGGTTCCCAAATCACTTACAACAGACAGAGCCTTCTCTGTAGTGGCCCCCTCTAGAAGACCCTCCGCAACATTTCCTACTTGTCCCCTTGCTGCTGACATTCCAGCACATGTTAAACACACACTTATTCTGGCAGGCTTTTGCTATTGCTCCCAGAAAAATGATTTTAAGGCGGTTTCAAACTTTTAAAATATCAGTGTTCTATATTGTAATTTGTTTCCTATTCCCTATTTTTATCTCATCATTATGTATGCCATCTTGGAATGCTAATAAAAGGCAGGATGTAATATTTTAAAATATCACCAATAGCAACAATGGGATGTGCCAATCCTTTCCCTAAGCTATTTGCAGGGGGAAAGTGATGGTAGATAAGGGGAGTCTTAACCTTGCAACCCCCCTGCTCCAGGTACTTTCTCCCTTACTGTTGTAAATATGTTAGCTCGTTTAACCCAATAGGATTTACAACCCCCTTCAGCACTCCTCCTGTGAGATAACAGAAAGCAGCAGCGAAACTGCAAGGAGAAAAAGAAAAGGCTCACAAAGAAAATAGTAAATGAATTAAGTCCCCTGAACTGAACTAGGTACCCCCCCTAACAATAACTGAGTAATAAGTGAAAAGAAAACACAAAGCAAGGAATGAAATGAGCGAAGGACACAGAACAAGGAATTAATGGAACAAAGCAGGAAAGCATAAACAAGGCAAACTGGAACTCAGGAAAGTTTGGAATTCAAAGAGAACACTGTCTGTGCCCAGCAAAAGTTGCAAACAGCATCTGAGTAATTGAGAGACTGCTAAATATATATGGCTCAAGAGAACCAGCAGCCAATCAGGCTTCCCTGAGTCAGCACTTCGGCTTCCTCTCGTGATCTCCTGCGCCTGCATGACTCCCGCTGAGCTTGCCTCTTGAGATGTCTTCTCAAGACAGGTGAAATCCCAGGCTCCTCCCCATCAGAAATCATGTCTGGCAGCTGTTGCGAATCCTCAGCTCTAGAGTCTGGTCTCCCTGCCAAACCCTGTTGCTGTGCCTCTGAGCCCTCGCTAGCAGGCAAATCCTCCTGCTCTGACTCTACTGAGTCAGAAGTCTGAGCCATGACACTTGCCCACAGTGGTGGCTGGTGGCTCCAGGGACTAAGACAGTGCTAGGCAGGGCAGGTGATGGGTGGAGCCAATTGTGGGCAGCTGTGGAAGTGGAGCCAGGACTAGGCGAGTGCCTTAGCAATACCTGGCAAAGTGTAGATTTGTAGCTAATGAGTGGGATCAAAATACAAACACACACACAATCACACACATCTCAATAGCTCATCAGCAGAGAGATAGAGAAATATGGAAAACATCAGTTGCTCTATAGCACTTAACAGGACTACAGTAGTGTGTAAATTTGTATCTAACATGGCAGGATCAAACATAAACATACACACAGAGGAAAAGAACTGTACAAGCCAAAAGTAAAGCACAAACCAGCTACAAAAGGCTACTTCTGTGGAATGTAAATGCATTCTGAGGTCACCAGGGCAGCTCTATCTGCCTGGAAATTTTAAAAATGAATAGTACTAATAATACATACAAGAGAGAACTAAGCCAGAGTGGTAATGTGGTTAGGGTGCTGGTCTAGACTGGGGAAATCCAAGTTCAAATATCCATTCAGCCATGAAAGTCACTGGGTGACTCTGGGACAGCCACTGATCTCTCAGCATAACCTTCCTCATAGGGCTGTTGGGAGGATAAATGTAACCATGTGCAGTTGTGCACCACTCTGGACTTCTTGGAAGAAGCACAGGCTATACATTTAAAAGTGAATGAATCTATATAAACCACAGGTAAAGCAGACACCAGCTAAAAAGCTGCAAACAAACTTTGTGGCTTCTTATGCCAGTTTCTAACCTAATTAGTCCAGTCTTACAGTTTTCTGTTCCTTCCAATGTTTTATGGCATGCCATTTGGGGAATGGGCCATTGTGCTTTGCAAACAGATCAGAAAGGAGAGCAAGGGAGAGAAAGCAGAGTTTGCATTCCTTCCCTCCAAACAAAGACGCCAGCAAAACAGCAGACTTACTAACAGCCAGCCAGCCAACCTACTTACTTTCTAACCAAAATGGTGATTGGATTCTTCTGAGTAGCTAAAAGAAAAAGATCCCCCCACCCTCTAGACACTCTGAATGGCTGCCTAAGGAATCAATCAGCCTAGTCCCTCTATGATTGGATTATAGGGCATTTCTAAGTCCAATCACCTTGCAGAACAAAAGTGAGCATGCTTATTGGCTCCTGCCTTATTATTATTATTTTAAAAGATTTCCGGCTTTTCATTTGTTCTTTCAGATTGTGCTCCTGTTGCCCACCTCACAACTCTTAAAGCAACAGCAGGCTGCAGGCAAGAGCAGTAGGGATCAACAGAGGGAGGAAGTAGACCTACAAAGTGGAGGCAGAAACAACATGGCTGACTGAGAAATTTAAAGTGTGCACTGTCCACCTTGCCCATAGATAAGATCCACCCCTGTTTGCCTTGCAATCATATGCCAGGGAACCCCCAGTGGGAGGGGGGATAGCTTGGGGGAGGGTTCAGGGAGAAAACAGAGTGGGGAAGGATTAAGCATCCCTTCCCCTGAAAACTGCATTCTCTCCTCCACACTTTGCATATGCAACTGTTCAGGAACAACTGGCATTCTCAGACCTTTGTCTGCTATCAATATCAAGTCAGAGCACAGAAACATTGGGAGCTGCCTTATACCGAGTCAGACCATTGGTCCATCTAGCTCAGTGCTATCTACACTGACTGGCAACGGCTCTCCAAAGTTGCAGGCAGGAGTCTTTCCCAGCCCTACTTGGAGATGCTGCCAGGAGCTGAACCTGGAGCCATCTGCATGTAGAGCAAATGCTCTACTTTGGAGCTCCAGCCCATTTTTCAGAAATGCCGCAAGGACTACCTAGACTAGCTTTCAGGAGTGAAGGATATTTTAATGTTGCTCTACTCTGATCAAATGTTATTGTATTTTAATAGGATTTTTATATTTCCTTGTTATCTACCTTAAAGCCTTTGGGGATGGGGATCTATAAATCTGACAAAAGACACAAATACATAAATAAATGGGAGGAATCAGCATTAGAAGTCCCTTCAGAGTTTTTGTGTGTGTAGCTAAGTGCCTATTACAACAACCCATATTCTCTGTGGCAAGAGAGATAGCCAGCACAAGGATTGAATTACGAACATTCCCTCCCGCACAGCCTTTAAAATACAAAAGTAGAAATCAATGAAAAGCTGACAGCCCGGTGTCATAAAAAAAAATATAAATGGACTTTAAAAGGCATTTAATATTAATACTCAGTTGTGAAATCAATACCGTTAGAATGTTTTTTCCCTTCAATTCCCTAGCTTTCTATTTCATTACAAGACAGACAGTTGAACTGATGTGTTTTACTCCTCAGCATGCAGAAAGTCCTCAATAATCCCACAAATTTCCACTGTTAAGTAACAGTTCACTGAGAAATTACCATTTATGGCGGGCTTTCCCCTCCTCTTATAAGCTCCTTTTGAACTGAGGACTGAGTCAGACCTTCCCAAACAACACATTAGACTGTGAGCATATGAAGAGAGCCAGTCTGGTGTGGTGGTTAAAGAACATAGGACCAGCCCTGCTGGATCAGGCCCAAGAAGGACCATCCAGTCCAGCATCCTGTTTCACATAGTGGCCCACCAGATGCCACTGGAAGCCTACAGGCAGGAGTTGAGGGCATGCCCTCTCTCCTGCTGTTACTCCCCTGCAACTGGTACTCAGAGGCATCCTGTATGGAAGTGGCCTATAGCCCTCTAACTAGTAGCCGTTCTTAGACCTCTCCTCCATGAAGTGATCCGAACCCCTCTTAAAGCCATCCAGGTTATTTTCTGTCACCACATCTTGTGGCAGAGAATTCCACAAGTTGACCATGCATTGTGTGAAAAAGTACTTCTTTGGCTGGACCTAATTTTCTTGGCAATAAGAAATTTAGTCCAACTGTTGGACTAGGACTGAGGAGACCTGAGTTCAAATCCCCATTCAAACTCACTGAGTGACTCTGGACTAGACACTTATCTCTCACCCTAACCTACTTCACAGGGTTGTCATGGGAATAAGCATAGTTATTGCTCCAGGCTCCTCGTATAATATTACCTACTCGGGCCGGCAGCACTGCTCCAGGGTCTTACACAGGGACACAGGGAGCTTCCTACATTCTGGTGTAAGACCCTGACCTTATACCAAGTCCAACCATAGGTCCATCTCACTCAGTATTGTCTACACGGACTAGCAGGGGCTCTCTGAGGTTTCAGGCAGAAGGCTTCAAGCAGCCCTACCTGGAGATGCCAGGGACTGAACCTGGGACCTTCTACATGGAAAGCAGGTGTTCCACCAGTGAACTGCAGCCTACTTGGCCCTGCAACCTGAGATCTTTTTTAACTGGAGATGCCAGGGATTGAGCTTGCGACTTCCCACAGCCAAAACAAGACACTCTGCTGCTGAGCGACGACCCCTCAACCCAAGTCAAAAGCCATTAGGCAGCAATGGGGAAATAGGCCACCCTGGCTCCCCCCTATGGGGAAAAAACCTCCCCATTCGATTGTAGGGCTTTGTCTCCCATAGCAGTCAAAGGAAACTAGTGCATGCAAAAAGGGTTCTGATATGATTTATGATTCTGTTTCTTTGCGAGAAGGAAAGCTCATTAAATGGCACACACCAAGAGAGTCATTACAAATTCCAAAGCTGAACTGGTTTTAAATTTATGGACGTCAGCATAAAAATCCTGATTGGTAAACATTGGATGAAACCCAATTCCTGACCTATAAATGATTGTCTCTCTCACATATGGTGCGTGGCAGATATTGTCAAATTAATACACTTGGTTGGGGCTGAGAGAAGGTAGAGGGACATTTTGTCTTGAGAAGAGAGAGCAATGGAGTTCACCATGTCTCTGGAATGTTACAGGGTTTTCTGGAAGGGAAATTAAGGAAAACTGGACTTCTGGATTCTGGGAGGTGTTTCTTTCTTTTTTTTTAACATTACATGGGGCAACAGTGTTTTTATCTCTGCACCTTCTACACTCCGCTGAGATGTTCCTCACTTCTGAAATTCCTGACCATGCATAATAAAGCAGCCTTTAAAAAGTGATACCGCTAGTAATCTAACCAAAAGAGGAAACTTCTTATAGGTGAGAGAATTATTTAAGGCAGTGGGGCACTGTTGGCAGGTGAGAGAATCAGGTAGAACAAATTTTTAGTTTCTACAAAGAAGAAGAAGATGTAAATCTGGCAACAAAATGACAGCTCTGGGCTGGTTTGCAGGATACCGTCCCTGGCACATGCAATTATGAAGGGGTCATGTCAGCATCAGGGGCTGGCAACTCTGCCAAAAGCCCAGTTTTCTGCATTTATGAGTTTCTTCAATCCACTTGCCCCCACATATCTACTTGCCTACCAAACACGCACACACACACACACACACACACACACACACACACACGGAACATGTGCATATTGATTGAAGACTGAAAAAAAAATTAAAAAGCACAACCATAGAATTGGAGGTTGCCATGAGGGTCATCTGATCAAGCATTAATGTTAGTGAGGCACATTAGGGCAAAAAACTCCAACTTCACATATACACTGAAGGGGTCTGAGCTGTCAGTGACTGACCAGGAGAGGGATCTTGGAATCGTGGTGGACAGCTCATTGAAAGTTTCGACTCAGTGCACAGCAGCTGTGAAAAAGGCCAGTTCCATGCTAGGGATCACTAAGAAGGGGACTGGAAATAAAAATGCTAATATTGTAATTTATTTTTTATTTATTAGAGACATTTAATATACCGCCCACTCCGAAGACTCCGGGCAGTGCACAAAAACATGCAAACAAGGCAACATTAAAAATTACATTCTAAATTTAGAACTATTTATTTATTTATTTAATTAACACATTTTTATACCGCTCTGGGCAGTTTACAACCAGATAAAAATGAGATAAAACAGTAGTTAAAAATACTAAAAACTAAAGTAACTAACAAAAAACAAATAGGTAATGCCCTAATAATGCCCTTAGACAAATATTTGTGCAGCCACATTTGGAGCACTGTGTACAGTTCCCGTCACCATTCCTCGAAAAGAACATTATAGAACTGGAGAAAGGTACAGAAGAGGGCAACCAAGATGACCAGGGGCCTATAGCATCTTCCTTACAAGGTAAGGCTACGACACCTGGGGCTTTTTAGTTTAGAAAAAAGACAACTGAGGGGCAACATGATAAGAGGTCTGTAAAATTATCATGGTGTGGAGAGAGTGGGTAGAAAGGAATTTTTCTCCCTCTCTCACAACACTAGAACCAGGGGTCATCCCATGAAATTGACTGCCAAGAAATTCAGGACCAACAAAAGGAAGTACTTTTCCACACAACGCATAATTAACCTATGGAATGATTTGCCACAAGATGTGGTAACTGTCACCAGCATGGATGGCTTTAAGAAGAGTTTAAATAAATTCATGAAGGACAAGTCTATCAATGGATACTAGTATTAGGGCTTTAGGTCATCTCCAGCCTAAGAGGGCATGCCCTCACTTCTTGCCTGTGGGCTTCCCAGAGGCATCTGGTGGGCCACTGTGTGGAGCAGGATGCTGGACTAGATAGCCCTTGGGCCTAATCCAGCTCACCTGTTTTTAGGTTCTCATGATCCAGACCCCTGCTCAGTGATAGGGGTGTGCACAGAACTGGTTTTAGTGGTTCAGTTTGAATTCGAACCATACCTCCAGTCCGCAAGCCGGTTCGGTCAAACCAGCCAGTAGTCTGTTCCTTTTGGTTGAACCGAGTCGAACTGGTTCAACCCAGTTCAACCCTTTTTGAGGGGCTCTGATTGTAAAAGGGAGTGTGGTGAGGATTCCTCTTTACAAGTACAGGGAAATACAGCCTTTAAAAGGGTTTAAAGGGCAGCAGCGAGAGGGCACCACAACGGCCTCGGCAGTGGTGGTGGCAGTTCCTCTAAACCCTGCTGGTACCCCCCACCCCCACCCACAGCAGTGAGGGCTGCCAGCATCCTGGTTCCAGCCCCTGTGCACGTGCAGAGGCCATTTGCATAACCTCCATGCACATGCTGATGCAATTTGGCACACATCATATGTTTTGAAGGGAGCTTTTGCACATCAAGAGTGAAGTTCTGAAAATCCCATGATGTAGCACAGCGACACAACCTTCTAGCACTAATGTAACACTGATCATTGCACAAGCACAGCCCTAGTCAGGGTTTCAGCCATAGAAGGCCAAAGAAAGCTGGCATCTTCTGTGAGCGCCGATCTCTTCTCCTTTGAGGAGAGATGCAAGTTCGCACGCCTGAAACATTTCCAAAGCTACTGACACACTTAGCCCTAATAATGATCCGCAGGATCCTTTCTATTACATTTCACTTCCCCTTTCAACAGCCAGTTGTCATCCTCAACCTCCACGCTGAAAATATTTTCAGTGTAACCCCTTTATGAAGCCATTTGTGTTTATTGATAATAGAGAGCATGCTTTGATTGTACATGTGTTTCTCTCTTCATTTCCTCCTGTCTCCTTGCAGTTAACAGCTTTAATGACATTTTTATAAAACCTGCTTCTCAGCCGTGTGGGGTGACATGACTTCAAAAAGCTCAGAGGCAATGCAATTATTAACATAATGAAATCCCTGCTCTCCTGCTCTGAACATGTTTAGAGACATGAGAGCTATTTGGCAAGGGAGAGGAAATATATGTGCACGTGCACAAATGCAAAACTTTGCTGCTGAGCCATCCAGGTTGAAGCTACATCCTAGGAGAAGGTGACCCCTGACTGTTTTTCACATCTGCAACTTATCATCATCAACAACAATGTTGTTATTGCTGCTGCTGCTTCTGCTGCACCATTCATGGTCATGGTGCTTTTTTTAAAAAGTGCTAAGTTAGTTCCCTGCCCCATGCAGTCTAGAAAATGGGTATGCAGTCTAGAAAATGACAAGGGAGACCACAGAGGAGTGAAGGGGAAGAGGCAGGAGTTAACGGGGGGAAATGTGTCATTATCACAGTTGCTTGTACTTAGGCTCAGTTATAGTACACCAGGGTCTTCTGGGGTATTTTAGGTGTCCATGACTGAGTCATGCCAGAGGAAGTCTTAGATTGACTGATTGATTGTATTGACTCATTCAGACCTGGTGGAAGGTAATGGTCAAGAACAGGAGCTGTGAACCAGACAGTTCCTGGTTCAAATCTTAACTCGGCCATGAACTCAACAGAGGTTCTTAGGTAGTCAACAATCAAGTGGTGTGAGATCTACTTCTGACACAAAGGAAATAATAATAAATGACCTACCTTAGGGACATAGGGACATAGGAAACTGCCATATACTGAGTCAGACCATTGGTCCATCTAGCTCAGTATTGTAGGACCATTGGTCCATCTAGCTCAGTATAGCTCAGACTGGCAGCAGCTTCTCCAAGGTTGCAGACAGGAATCTCTCTCAGCCCTATCTTGGAGAAGCCAGGGAGGGAACTTGAAACCTTCTGCTCTTCCCAGAGTGGCTTCATCCCCTAAGGAGAATATCGTTCAGTGCTCACACATCAAGTCTCCCATTCAGATGCAACCAGGGCAGACCCTGCTTAGCTATGAGGACAAGTCATGCTTGCTACCAGAAGACCAGCTCTCCTCTCCTTACCTTGCTCTGATAAGAATGGGAGATATACCCAAGCTGATTCCCAACATCTTTCAAGTAAACATGCAAGTTATTCATCAGTGGAGAAATGAAAATATGAAAGCAATCTTAGAGCCTGATTTGTTTTCTTTTGGGTTACATCAGAGAAAACAGTCTTATTCAATGAGAGAACAAATAGGATAACACTGTTCTGCTCTGGTTGCTGGTCATGGAGAACTCGCTACCTCCAAGCCTAGCTAAGTTTGCACATGCAATTTGCGTACAGCGAATGCACATGCAGATCTGGATGCACGTGCAATGGTTCACATCTTCAATAATACACTTCCTATCTGTACCATGCATTTGAGGGAGCTGTACCCAGATTCACCTTTAGAATGAACACATGAATACATGTTTGTTCACACAAAGAGGCTGTTCACACGAGCAGCCCTACCCTTGTGCGGGCTTGTGCAGCCCTACTGGGGTAGGGCTGTTTGTGTGAAGCACCAGGATCATGGCTGGTCCTGGCAGTGCCCCACTGGGTAGCTTTCCCTGGGCTGCTACCCAGGTAGATGGGTGCGAGCATGCCCTTCTACCAGGGTATCCTGCTTGTGTGACTGTTTGGCCTGCCTGTAACCCAAGGAGACACAGAGATGGGCATCTAGAGCACCCGGCCTGAGGGGGAATCCTCCAATACACCGCGCTTCTCATGCAGTGCATTGTGGGGATTCTGGAGGCCAGGCAGGGTTTCCCCGGCCTCCAGAATGCCGTGCCGCTCACCAAAGCAGCGATCATGTGCATGGCGGTGTGGCGTGGCAGAAGACTACAGGAGATCGTGGAGGGGGGAGGTAGGTTTACTCCTGGCTTTCCCCCAGCCCTCCCTAGCCACTGGGGATTGTGGTCGTGTGAACAACCTTAAACACATCTATATGAGTACAGATACCTGTACACACATACAGCATAATGTCCGAATAGAGCTAATTTTAAGCTGGAAACTACACATTCCCCTGCACTTCAAACAAGCTCAGTAAGGAGACTCTATTTTTTTTTTTTTTAACAGAATGTAATGCCAGTTCATGATCAGGGCTGTTGCAGATATTTTCCCCCAAAATAAAAATGGGAAGTAGGTTGGGGGATTTGTCCTCAGACAGAGACATGTAAAGATAGTGGAGGGAAACTTTCAATAAGATTAGTGCCATTCATCAAGGGGATCTCTCATTTCCCTAGATTCTCTGTCATGGGATGTGGTGATGGCCATCAACTTGGTTGGCTTCAAAAGGGGCTTAATCAAATTCATAGAGGACAGGTCTATCATTGTCTACTAGTCTTGATGACTATAGGCTACCTCCAGGTCCAGAGGAAGAATGCCTATGAATGCCAGTTGCAGGGGAGCAATGACAGGAGAGGGGGCATGCCTTCATCTTCTGCTTGTGGGCTTCCCTGAGGTCTTGTGGTAGCAAGCATGACTTGTGCCCTTAGCTAAGCAGGGGCCAGCGTGGTGTAGTGGTTAGAGTGCTGGACTAGGACCGGGGAGACCTGAGTGCAAATCCCCATTCAGCCATGATACTAGCTGGGTGACTCTGGGCCAGTCACTTCTCTCTCAGCCTAACCTACCTCACAGGATTGTTGTGAGGAGAAACTCAAGTATGTAGTACAGCACTCTGGGCTCCTTGGAGGAAGAGCGGGATATAAATGTAATAAATAAGAAAGAAAGAAAGAAAGAAAGAAAGAAAGAAAGAAAGAAAGAAAGAAAGAAAGAAAGAAAGAAAGAAAGAGACTTGATGTGTGAGCACTGTAAGATATTGCCCTCAGGGGATGCAACCGCTCTGGAAAGAGCATCTAGGTTCCAAGTTCCCTCCTTGGCAGAATCTCCAAGATAGGGCTGAGAGAGATTCCTGCCTGCAACCTTGGAGAAGCCACTGCCAGTCTGTGAAGACAATACTAAGCAAAATAGACCAATGGTCTGACTCAGTATATGGCAGCTTCCTATATTCCTATCTGGTGGGCCACTTTGGGAAACAGGGTGTTGGACTAGATGGGCCTTGGGCCTTATCCAGAAGGGCTGTTTTATGTTCTGACACCAAATATCTCCTAAAGTTTATTGATAAATTTAAAAAGTATATATAAATTAAATTAAAAATCAAAATTTATTAGAGGGTTCCTCTTCAATCAATACACCTGAGAAATGTTGAGCAAGGCCAAGAGAGCTTCAAAAAGGCAGAAATGTCTCAGGTTTGCACACAGACACAGACACAGACACACACACACACACACACACACACACACACACACACACAACACTCACCCTTCAGTGGCAAACAACGTAAGATGAGATGAGATTAAATAATCAGATAAAATAATATGACAAAAGCTGATACTTCTAAGTTCTGCAGTGTTGGTACTTTTAAGCACTGGAACGGTAACATTTCACAAGTCATTTTGGTAAGTATCTTGTGGTGGGAGGGTGGGAAAACTGTTTAAAACCTCTGAGCCAACTACCACCCAGGAAAAAGACAGCTAACACCATTATGGAAAGAAAGATATGCTTGTGCCCTATCTGCTTCAAACATCAGAGACTCCTCCACTTACTGAACCACAAAGGTGATGATTATGCTGATTTTAGCTCTGGTATTCAAAAGATAAGAAGTTCATTACCTCATTGGCAGATTTAGGCTAGTATGGAGAAAGCTGGAAGAAGACAAATATATTTCCATAGTGAGCTATCAAATGGAAGTTTTAGAATAATCTCGAAAGCATCTGAAATTGTTTGTGTTCTCTCCTGAAGGGAGAGATTAGATCAGTTTTGCTTTACAGTAATTGCCAATTCCTTTCAGATTATGTCAAGCCAGCAGTGAACAAAATGCACAGCCAAGCTTACTCAAGGACTACCTAATCACAACTAACCTTTGATAGACCTAAAGATGAAGAGAGGAAATTGACCATGGCCTTTCCACAGTTTCGAAGTGGGAAATATTTCATATTGAGAAGATGATTTGTCCCTTGGATAGAAACACATCTTGCTCACAGAACATATTCAGAAGCTAGAGAGTAAATCCTTCCCTGAGATGTTACAGCAAAAAGATTGGATGCAGACAAATAGCTTCCCCGCTCAGTTCCACATTGTGAAATCCAGACCTAAATGAGATTGTCAGAAAGGAGTCCAAATGTCAGATCCAGGCAATGGTGTCTACAGAGTCCTCCAAATCCCAAAATGGGTTGGGATAATCACTATTAAAATAGTAATCATTAGCCACACTGTGGCAGAAGGGAGGCTTTGAGGCACAGTGAGAGTCTCTCTCAGATCCCACTATGTGCTCCAATTGAGTGCCTTTCCACTCTGCCCTCAGGACAATTCCAAGGGTAACAGAATTGGGCACGTTACCATTTTTTCAATGACCATAGCCATAAGCAAATATTCAAGTTGATATTACGTATACCCACTGTCAAGATCTATCTATCCATCTAATTCTCCTAAACGTACCCCCGAGACTTGGCGAGCGGCTGCCTGGGGGACAGTGACAGGGATGAGGAGAAAATGGCAGCAGTGACTGACCGGCAGGAAGGGAAAGTGCCGCCAGTGGGTGGGGAGGGAAAGCCCCCGCAGCCCAGCCCGGCCGGTGGTGAAGGAAAGCGCTGGCCATGCCGGCCGGTGTGGGAAACCACTCCAGGGGAGCTCCAGGGCAGTCTTCAGGGAAGGTGGGTTTAACTTACCTTCCCTGCAGATGATCTCCGTTCCTTCCCTGGGCGGGCAGATCGCCCACCCATACAAGGGGCGGCTCACCTGGAAGCTCCAGGTGTCGGGGTGCGGGATGCACCACCATGTGTTACCACCCTCCCTGGAGCTCCAATCTCATGAGTGTGCAGTGCATTATTGGGATCCGCCAGCACTCCCAGCAGTTCACATGCAAATGCAAAACTGGGCTGGGCTCTGTTAACCTGGTTTTGCACGCATGTGTGAATAGCCTCACTATCTATACTATTTATGGGTTATATTTAAAAAATTACCTTATGGTAGTAGGAGATGTTCTCTTGCCAATAGGGAGATAAGGAGATGATGATGATAGATAGATAGATAGATAGATAGATAGATAGATAGATAGATAGATCCTATATAATAAAAGGCTAAGTGAGTGGCCGTGGCTTTGGAACGTTGGGGATCTGCGTCCCTGCCTCCCTGGGCTGTTCTGTCCAGAAGAGCCCAAGGGACACAGGACCTCAGACACCAGTGTCCCACAGCCATGGGCGGCCATTAGCCGGTGTGTGGCGGCGGGGGAAAGTGGCCGAGGCACGGCGAGAGGAGGCCGAGACAACCAGAAGCGGCCGCCCTGAAAAAGGCGAGGGCAATGGCGGCGGGGGAAGACCGAGACGGGGGACAGGGAAGCTGGGTGAGGTGGCGGCGAAGCCGCCAACGAGGCCCCCGCCTGCTCACAGCCGTCGCCCCCGCCTGCTCACCCACCCTCCCAGCTGCCCAAAATGAAGCTGGGCGAGGTGGCGGCGAAGTCGCCAACGAGGCCCCCGCCCGCTCACAGCCGCCGCCGCCTGCTCACCCACCCTCCCAGCTGCCCAAAATCACCTTCCCCGCTCCCCCCCCAAAGATTAAGGGCCAAAATGGCCCATGAGAAGGTCGCCGCCCCCGCCTATCGCCCTCCCAGCTGTCGAAGACCACCTTACCCGCTCCAGCCCGAGGGAAAAGAGAGGAGCTCACGAGCAGAGCTCCTCTCTGTGCTAAGTCACTGCTCAAACTGCCGCTATGGACGCAAAGGACACCTATTGCGTCCATTGCAACAGTATGGGCAGCAGCTTAACACAGAGAATAGCTCTGTTTCCGAGTTCCTCTCTTCTCCTTCGGGCTGGAGCGGGTAAGGTGGGCTCCGGCAGCTGGGTGCGCGGGAGGGCGATAGGCGGGGGCGGCCACCTTCTCATGGGCCATTTTGGCCGTTATTCATCCACCCCCCCTCCAAAAAAAGTAAAAGCAAAATAAGGAAGAACAAAAACAGAGACAACAACAAAACAAAAAGAGAGAGGGGACAAGAGGGGGGGGGGAGAGACAGAAAGAGAGAGAGAGAGACAGAAAAGACGGGATAGAAAGCTAGCGCCCGTTATCATAACGGGCTTAAAAATACTAGTTATATATATAACCTGAAAATTTCCTTAAAAGCTGGTAATGCACCTGATTCTGTTACTCTTAGAATTGGCCCTCCTTGGTGAACAATCACACTCCCTGGATCTCTAGCAGCTAAGTCTGTGTCCTCATTTTGTTCTTGGAACAGTCGTCTTGTGCTTGCATGATCTTTCTGGCTACAGATTCTGACATGGACACAGCAGCCCTTAAAAGCAGACATGGATGCTTGCTCTATAATTTGCTGGTGCTGCCAAGCACCGAGAGGTACTGTGCCATAAGCAGGTGGCACACATGCATCATGCAAGAAAGCAGAAGCACTTCTGGCCAAATGGAAGAGGCAGTAAGCCATGTATCCTTCAAGCTTTGCATCTGATTTTGAATGTGAAATTTCTTAATGGCATAATAGCATTGGGGAGCAAGACGGACACCAAACCCATCGGTCCCATTGCCCTTCATGCAATCCATGCAACTAAGCAAGGTATGGAGTTCCATCCCGGATGGCCTATGACAGGGGTTCCCAACTTGTGGTACTCCAGATGTTGCTGCTGAACTATATCATTCCCAGCCACAAATTGTGGCTGGGAATGATGGGTGTTGTAGTTCAGCAGCAACATCTGGAGTACCACAGGTTGGGAACCCCAGTCTATGAGAAGGCTAGTAAGAGACTCTACAGTGAAACTCTTCACAAAATGGAGTATGCAAAGAACTGGGCAACATGATCAATGATTACCAGTTAAAGCCAAGTAAATAATTTTATGATTAGAGTCAGAAGCTGGTTTCGTTCGTTGTTTTTGTTTTGTTCTAAGAATAACTTGCTAGGCAGTCATTATTTTAAGTACAAGGGAATCCTTGCATAATTACTCTAAATGTTCCTGTTCTAATTAGTGATGCTATTATGATTACTGATGTTGTTTTCCCACTACAATCATGCCAGCTCCCAATTATGCCAGCTCACAATTTACCTGGAAAGGATATTACAAAAGTGTATGCTCCAGTTCATTAGGTCTTAAAGCAATCTCTCCACAAAATGCAATTAGAAGAAATGTCTCCCGCAGTAAGTGACGGCTTCTGTCAAGGAGAAAATACAGCCATCCTACAGTATTGACCTCAGTCCACCTTCCCTCTCTGCCACTCAAGGAAAAGGGGTTCTGGAGTTAAATTTGGGGCAATGCAACTTTGAGAAATTGCAACACTGAGGAAAAGATGAGCTGATTTGCGGGGGTGGGGGGAAGAGAATACACAACAACATACATTTATGAAACATAATTACTGTACATAACCAGTTCTTCCTCCAAGAGGTTTAGAGTGATTTTTGTGATTCTGAGGCTCTGCTCATGATCGGTGAGAAGAGCCATGTGAGGGGTTGTGAGGAGAGCGGGCTAAGCCTGCTCTCCCCGCAGACGAGCAGTCAGTCTGCTCCGGGTGGCCGAACCAGCCGCCCACACGACTGCCGGCTCTGTCACGGAGCCAGCGGGGGCTGGGAAGTTTGGGGGCTGTGCGGCCCCCGGAAGCTCCAGCATGCCCTGCGTGAGCGCGCAGGGCATGCTAGAGAGACCCCTGAGCCGGGAGGCTACTTTTCAGCCTCCCAGTCGGGGGAGGGGGTGTCTCCTCGTGAGTTGCTGTGGCGTGGAGCCACGCCATGGCAACGCACAATAAAAATGACCGGGTTTGCAGAGCGCTCGCCGCAAACCCAGTTTAAGGGGAGGGGTAGTTTGGCGGGTTAACCGCCTGGAAGACACCAGGCTCACCTGCGAGCCCAGTGGTTCTCACAGTCCACTGAAATCAGGCTAAGCTCCCCTAGCCAGATTTCAGTGGACCGTGTGAATAGCCTCTCTTTCTTTTTATGCTCACAACAATTGTGTGAGGTAGGCTAGGCTGAGAGAGAATGACTGACCCAAGATCATCAAATCAGTTTCAGACTAAATGGAAATTTGAACCCAGGTCTCCCCAGTCTAAACACATTACACATTACACTACATTAGCCCAGTTCACATGTTCTGTTCAACATTTGTTCAATGAGTGTACAGTATATACAGGTACAGAATTCTATACAGGTACAGATCAGCTATCAGATATTATGTTGAATAGAAGTACACTTTCTATCTGTATCCAGCATTTTAGAGGGCCCGTAACCAGGTTCACTTTTAAAATCAACACAGGTACAGTCTTTCACACAAAAAAACTGCACAGGCTTCTGAAAGCAGGCACAACATAATGAGCCCTTTCACATGAGCATTGGGGGGGCATGTTTTGGTTTTTGGGGTGGTGGTGGTGGGGAGATCTCCTACCCTGTTTCCCAAAGTTCATCAGAACCTTTGTTTGGCTTTGCAAACTCTGCACCCAGACGATGCAGGCACCCAACGTCTCCATGTTTGAAAGCAGGAACTGGGACCTCTGAGAATCCAAAAAGCTATCCCAGCATGCACTGTGCTACCAGGAGACTGAGAACCCTCATTACTCCTTCAGCTGCTCCCTACCAGGCCACAAAGGGACAGGAGGTGGGGCCAGACCTACTGAAGGCATTGGAAATAAAGAGGTCATTCCCACAAACAAAAAATTTGTTTTACCCGGTTTGGGAGCTGTGTGTGCTCCCAATTTTTGGTTGTGAGGAAGCAAGTTAAGGGGAGAAAAATCTGGGCAGAAGTGATTGTGTGGAAGCAAGGTAGGAGGAAAATCTACCGAGGTTTTCCTCTTTCCCTTGCTTCCCCACATTGAGGCGGTTCCCACAATCAGTGGGAGCTGCCTGAGGAGGGTGATTGGGGAGACAGTCTGCTCCAGGCAGCTGAACCAGCTGCCCACACAACTGCTGGCTCCATTACGGAGCCGGTGGGGGCTGGGAGGATTGGGGGCTGTGCAGCCCCCGGAAGCTCCAGCATGTCCTGTGTGAGCGCTGGTGAGACCCCCAAGCCGGGAAGTTGCTTTTTAGCCTCCCAGTCATGGGGTCTACTCGTGAGTTGCCATGGCACGGAGCCGCACCACAGCAACTCACGATCAGAAACCCCAGGTTGGCGGAGTGCTCGCTCCGCTAACCTGGGCTTAGGGGAGGGTTGTTTAAGCGGGTGACCCACTTTTGTGAGACCGGGCTTGGCTGTGAGCCCAGTGGTACTCGCAGCCATGCAAAATAGGGCTAGGCTCCCTTAGCCCAATTTTGAATGGCCGTGAGAATAGCCTCAATGACTTCTACCCAGGTTTTCCTCTTACCTTGCTTCCACATAACTGAAAATTGGGTGCACACACACAGCTCCCAAACCAGGGTAGAACACAATTTTTGATTCTGGGAATGTCCTCAAAGGATCATAAGAGTGTGCTTTGAAGAGTGCAGACATACACAGATGCAAGCCCCAGTAGCCACAGTGCATGTCTCAAGAACTCCTCCTGTCAATTCAAGTACCTGGCGCCATGCTGAACTAACTAAACTCCCAAGCAACCTATAAAAACAGAAATGATTCTTAACTAGACCTTTTGTTTCTTGGAGCCAGTTCTTCACAAGCGGCATACAAATTAAATAGATAAATGAGGAGAGGCACCCCAGTCGAGGAGAGGGTGCTTTGCTTATATGCACTGCCTGCCAGAAAGGTTACACATTACTATGGGGTTCAGAGTAGCCTCTAGCAGCACACAGTTATGCTGCAATATGTTTTATGTGGTTGTTTTAATTTTAAACACTGATTCAAAGGGTGCAAAAAAGGCCCGAGAACGCCTTCTGCCTTTGTGAATGGATGGCATCTGCTTTTGCTGCCTGTGCACCATTTTTAAAAACTCGATAGGAAATTGCCGATGTTCTTGTTTTAATTCTCATTGCTGTGAGGTGATCTGCCTGCTTACACACATTAGAGGACTCTTTAAAAGCTCTCTCACAAGGCTCTAATGTGCATAATTGTCTGGTTTTAAAAACAACTGCCAAATTAAGAGTCTCTTTTGAGATCCCATTTCGGCGTGGTCTTGTGTAGCCTAATCTGCTTTAAACACTTACAGTATTTTGAAACCTTGTGGCTGTGTCCTAATATACCTAAATGCCGGCATGTTTAAAATAAATCCTGGTGATTCCCCTCAATTAAAATTTCAGAACGTGGAAAGACAATTGCTCTATTAAGACTTTAGGGCTAGTCACACGGTGATAAAAATGAAGATTGGAAGTATGCAGCCCGGGTTTGGAGTCAAGTTGGAAGTTCACTGTCAAGGAAGGAGCTGGGAGAAAGGGGCTCAGACTGAAGGAGAGTAAACTGTAACTGGCTGTGATGGCTGCATTGGCACGTAATATGAAGTTGGAGGTAGCTGAACCTGTGGAACCAAGGATGGGCTGGGAGAGCACGGGGCCCCTGCTCTTAACCTTCCTTCCCCCCAGATGACCAAACTGTCCATTTTTGGTGCACCTCCCAGGAAGCCCTACTCTGTGCAGCTCCATGAGGCATGGAGCAGAGTGGAGGAATCCAGGGCCAGAACTTGTTGTTCCGGTCTCCAGATATCCCACAATGCAACATGTGACATGCACATTGCATTTGGGATTCCCCCGTCAGATGGGTCCTCTATGTGCCTGTCTCTGTGTCTCCTTAGGCTGGACTCAGCCCGAGGAGGCACATGATACCCAGTAGCCGGGATAAGGGTGCAAACGCACCCTTAACCTCAACTAACAGCCAGGTTTCTTAAGAGGGTTAGGTGAGGAGTGGAGGGATCTATGAAGATTCCACTGCTTCTCAAGACCAGCCTAACCCCAGCTGGGCTGTCCCAGGCTGGGCTAGGCTGGTTGTGAGAACAGCTCCCTGAATCGCATCACAGATGTTCATCCAACTGCAGTCCAGCAACCTCCATTTCCAGGGCAGGGGAGTTCCTCCCTTTTGCTGGTCCGCTGAGGCTGCAACCCAGCCAGCTCCATAGCGCTCACGCCACTAGAATATGGGCAAGGTATCAGCGCATCTCCAAGGCAGCAGCCATTGGCCACCATCTCAAAGAGGGCGTGTCAAGTACAATCATGACTTTTCAGAAAGGTCTGCCCACCCTCGTTAGGGAAAGGACATTTAAATCACTTTAAATGCCATGCCATGTAAGCCCTTCTTCTAACAGCTCTTGTAAGAGCCCCTCAGCAAAACAGTCTCACACAAGCACAATTTTTTTTTTTGCGGGGGGGATGCTGAGGGCCACTGATTTGCTGTTACTCAGGAAAGGAAAGGGACCATTATGAATTTCTCGGAGGGGATATGTATATAAGGAGGGCAAAGGATCCTGGGGTCTGGCCCATGGTGACCACTTGTGATAGATCACCCCAGCAACGCAGTACATAGAGACCAAACCACACTCTGGCCCCTTTGGCAGCTTGCCACCAGAGGCCTAGAACTCTTGTGAGAGGGCCAGTCTACCGGGGAGAACCTTAGGCTCACCAGTCTTCGGTCTTCCATCTGACTGTGCGCTCATGAGTTCAGCTATCTAAGAAAGGGGAGGGGGCGTTCTCTCTGGTTAATGATAGAACTTTTACACAATGATCCCCTCACCTCCAGGGAAACCTTTCATGCACCCAGCAGAGATTTTGACACTTGGTTGTTGTAGATAAATGATAACAGTGGTTACAGGAAATCCAGAACAGCTCAACGCAATTCACAATCAAAAGTAAAACAATTAAAAATTGGAAAAAAATCTAACATAAAACTCATTGAAAGCCAATTGAAACCATTTGAACACTGTTAAAAGCCAAGCTAAAAACATGACTCTTCACAGCAATCTTGAAATCATCTAGAGATAATAACAGTTTGCACCCGGGATACCTGAGGGACCGCCTGCTCTCAAGGGTTGCTGCCCGCTTGACGAGGTCACCTGAGGGGGCTCTGCTCCGGGTGCCAACAATGAGGGAGGCTCGGTTGTCATGCATGCGGGACAGGGCCTTCTCTGTTGCTGCCCCCAGACTTTGGAATGCTCTCCCAGTGGGCATTCGCTCCTTGGACTCCACCACAGTTTTTAGAAAGAGTGTAAAATCTTGGCTTTTTGCCCAGGCTTTTATCTGATTGTCTCTGCTGCTGCTCTTATTGCTTTCATGCTTTTGTTTTAAATTTTTTATCAGATTTGTTTTATATTTTTAGCTTAATATTTTAATTGTGTCTTTTTTACAATCTTTTTAAAAAATTTTGCTGTAAACCGCCTTGGAATTGTTTGAATGAAAGGCGGTATATAAATTTAACAATAAATAAATAAAAAATAGCCTCATTTGGACATTATTAATGGAGGCTGTTCTCATGCACAGGCTCCAAAAATATGGTGAAATTATGTCTTGCTTCTCAGTCGCTCTCCCATGCTGGGTGGGTGAGTCACACTTACAGCCTTCAAAAGGTGAAGCCGCTTCAGATCATGGGAAGGCACACAATCATGCTTACAGCCTTCACCTCTTCAGATGAAGGCTGTAAGTGTGCCTGACCTCCCCACTCCAGTGCCCCACAATCGGGGAGAGTGATCGACGTGCCAGGCAGGACGTCTGGAACAGTTTCAGAGGCTGTACACACTCCGTTAATGGCGTCTGAATTTTGTATTTACAGTGCACAGACAAGGAAAGGAACTAGTGAAGCGTGGGAGAGAGGCAGGCCTTTGGCTCTATCATTCCCAACCTTGGGTCCCCAGATGTTGCTGGGCTACAACATCCCATCATCCCCCTTAAGTCGTATGTCAGGATGATGGGTGTTGTAGTCCAATTTGTATTGTTTATTTTGTCTGGTCTTTGTTGTGCACCACCCAGAGATGCAGGTTTTGGGTGGTATATAAATATGTTAAATTAAATAAATAAATAACATCTAGGGTCCAAAGGTTGGGAGTTTCTGGTCTGTACTACAGTCTTCTGTGTTCCTTCTTGCTCCAGCCCACTGGTATCATACACTCCCACTGTCTGCATCACTTCTGACAGCATAAAGAGTTGTCCATCCATGACACAAAGCTAATGATCCTCTGCCAAGTTGGATAAAATTGCTACCTTAAATTCTGAAGCTGGGGGGTAGGGGGTGGAATTACTATAGAAATTTATTCATGGCTTCACTGGCACTGGAAGATACTTTATGCCTGTACATGTACAACATATTATTGATTTATATTGAGGGGCATTGGATGCTATTGCAAAGGATTAAGGAAGATACAGACTGATTCAAATTCACTTTCACTTACATGGTTATTATTAGAGTCTTACATGTTTCACTGCTTTTCAAGGAGAGAGCAGGATCCTATATTTTAAAAGGGAAAATATCCAGTTACTACTCCCACCCTCAAGTTAAATTAAGATAAATGGCAGTTGGGAAATAACTAATTTACTTAGTAATAATTAGAGCTAAAGACAGTTGTTCATAAGTTAAACCAACTGGCAAACTTTGGGGATTTTAAAGGAGAGAGGCAAATTAACTCTTGGCTTACTACTGTGCTGGCTCAGTCCATTTCAGATCAAGAACTCTATTTTTTCTCATTAAGCAAGTTTTCTGTTCCAAGAAAGGGTTATTTCTTCTTCGAAATCCAAGGGAAACGAGCTGTTCAGTTTTCAAAAGTGGAAAAAGCAATATTTAATTCTGCAAATATTATAAACAAAATGAAATGACAAAATGAAATTAAAAGCTTACTGTCCTGTGTTTCTTTTAACACTATATCATGAGTGACTTTTGCTTGGAAGGACAAGAAGACCTACTTATTGCCTTCATCCCACATAGTAGCCACAAACGTTATGTAGGCCAAAGAATGCTTCCTTCTTTTAAGGCAGAGAGATTTACGTTTATTGCATGGCTACCTAGTACCCAGCCCCATTTAATTATCTATAACAATAGTTTCCTAGAATGTAGAACCAGTGGATTGATCAGAAACCCAGATGCCCCCACATGAAGACCTGGGCTGAAAGTTCTCATAGGAGAATTTTCAGCCAAATTGGGATGGCAGATGTGAATGGCAAAGGAGGGGGACCGATCAGTCCAACATGGTGCCCCTCCCAGTAGCCACAGGCTATTTTCCCCACAATCTACCAAAAATTACACTACATGCTTATGCAGCATTTATCTAATGGTGGCTTGAAGGTTAAAAAAAAAGTTTCAGCCAAGTACGAGAAGGCTTCAGAAATTGCAAAAATGCCTGGCTGTAGCCATGTACAGTGGGGTAAAGGTGGAAGAAGTCTCACCCCCGACACATCAGTCACCTGCACGACCCGCTGCTCATGCTTACAGTGGGACTTGTCTGGAGAGGGCAGAGCCATACCTATGATGGCAGGTGCTGACTAGATCTATCCACTCTTGTAATCATGGGAGCACCCCCATCACAGATAGGGCTCTGCCCTGTTCAGACGAGCCCCACTGTAAGCATTTTTTAAAAATTTTTACATTTTCTATCCTGCTCTTCCTCCAAGGAGCTCAGAGCGGTGTACTACATTCTGAAGTTTCTCCTCACAACACCCCTGTGAAGTAGGTTAGGCTGAGAGAGAAGTGACTGGCCCAGAGTCACCCAGCAAGTCTCACGGCTGAATGGGGATTTGAACTCGGGTCTCCCCAGTCCTAGTCCAGCACTCTAACCACTACACCACGCTGGCTCTTGTGAGTGGCGAGGCATGTGGGTGAGTGACGCAGCAGGGGTAGAACTTCCTCTCCCTTTGTATATGGCTAGACAGCAACATTCATAGGTGGTTGAGAAGAAAGGTTGCTGCAAGTCAGCAATGGCCAGAAAGAGCTCCACATCATGCCAGTGAGTTTAACCTCCCCACCCACCCCCCACACAAACAAAACCCCAATATTTTGGCTGCCTATTCCCCCAAATGATCCCTAGCTTTTGTAACCTGCAAAGGGGGACACAAAACTGGTAACCTTTTTTTAGTCTACTCTACTGAAACGCATGCACACACACCTCTACAGAGTGCCCCTGGAAACAAACCTTTTAGATAGCCCTTTAAACAATCACAGTACTGATTCTTAATAGTCATTCCTTCTGCAGGGACACAGCACAATTACCTGCCGTCAGAGGAAGCATGGCCAGAAAAGCGATTCTAGCAATGTGGCAAGATTGTTCACACGACCAAGAGGACGGGGCAGTGGGCAGGGGGAAGGGAAGACTAGTTAAGCTTACCTTCCCCCCAGTCAAGCAATGGCTTGTTTCTGGAAGTGCGGACCACACTCCCAGATAAGCAGTGCTGCGTGCCTGCAGTGTGCAGCTCCAGAGGCTAGGACAACGTGATCTGGCCTTGGGGGTTCCACATCAGGGGATTCCCCCATCGCACGAGTGCTCTAGGCACCTGTCTCTGTGTCCGCTGCGGCTAAGCACTCCCGGACATTACCCAGGACATCAAAACAAGTCCGCACAGAGAAAGATACTTTTAATTTATCCCACTGGAATTGCAGTGATCTTCATAACCATCATTCCAGAATTATCTTTGCTGTAGTCTTTCCGTTTATACTAACATCTATATGATAAATAAAGAAGTATCAGTTGTGAAGCCTGACTCCAAAACATCAATGTCTGTATTTTGGATTAAAGTTATGTTCATTTCCTTTTCATCCTTACAACAGTTTAGAACCCAAAGCAGGCTGATGGTATTGATCCATCCAAAAGCTAGATTCTGCCAGATTCTGTGTCCATGGGTTTTTTTTTTGTTTTTTTTTAACTGCTTGCACAAAATTGTGCAGTGTGATTAACTGCAATATTTAATTCCAGCTGACTGGCAAGTATATATTGACAAAGTGAAGGTGATGGGATTATCTTGCTGGCATCTGTCTATCACAGGAAGATGGGTTTATTTATTTTAGCAATACACAGTGTGCTGATAAATCTAACAATAAACTGCAAATTCAAAGAGTGAATTAAAAGGCTGTCAGTTTTACTTAGTAGCTGTGACTTGTTTGATCCCCCAAGTAAAGGCCCCCTTTTTGTTACAATTTATGTGGCTGACCTAAGGTCGCCTGTGGAAATGCAGCATAGACCAGAGGCTTGCAGCTCATTAAATCTCTCCATTCCAGTGCCAATGCAGGCATCTGTCTTGGTCTCCAATTTGCCGCAGATCCTGGCTACACATTATATCACAGGAAGAATGACCAAGGAGTCAACCAAGCTCTGATCCCTGAGAATTCTGATGTCTCCTCTTTTAAAAAGTGGAGAAGAGTACAGAGCTGGTGGTCTCCTTTCTCCATCCATTGCTTATCTGTGCATATCTTTACGGTTATGCATTTATCGTGTGACAAATGACTAAATGAAACAAAGGGTGCCCATATGTTTCATCTGCTACTAGTAGAGAAATGAATGCCAGACCCTTTTCAGACAGCAATAAACTGCACATTCTGAAGAGCCTGCATGCAAGTTTTAAGCGAGAGCTTATTTGGCATTAATGCAATCCGGACGACTTCTACCCTTTCTCAGTGGTTCTTCTCACAGGCTGTTCAGATGCCCATCATGGGCCTCGCGCAAGGTTTCCATAGCAACACCTGCAGGCCAGTCCTTGCTTCTTTTGAATGACCCACCTCTTTCCATCACTACTTTTTTGGCAAATGAGGAAAAGGCCCTGAACTACCTAAATGCCCACCCTTGCACTATTCTCTTCCCAAGAAAACAGACCTTTATGGCTTCAGCTTGAATTTCCTACAGTTCAGGGAAACTGAGAGCTGTGAGTACATGACAAAATATATATTCAGCTTATTTAATATATATTACTTTTCACTGAGATCAAGTAGCACTGAAGATGGCTTACTAAAATATATATGAATATGAATACGACAAATATTTATATATCGCTTTTCAACAAAAGTTCCCAAAGTGGTTTACACAGATATAAATATATCTATATATTACATAGATATAAATTTATATAAAATGGCTCCCTGTCCCCAAAGAGCTCACTATCTAAAAAAGAAACAAAAGATAACAATCCCACTGGAGGGATGCTATGCTGTGGATGGATAGGGCCACTTGCTCTCCCCTTGCTAAATAAAGAGAATCACCACTTTTAAAAGTGCCTCTTTGCTCAGTGAGCAGGGAACATATGTGGGTGGAGCTAACATTGAATGACCATGTTCTTTAGACATGGGCCACCAAACTGGGAGAGCCATCATGTAGGAATTTGGAAACAAGTTCAACGTCGAACTGGTTCTGTTTGACAGTTCAGGATCAAACCAAACCACCCCTGTTCGATCTGACCTCAGACTGAACCCCTCTGGTGGTTCACGGATTTTTGGTGTTTTTTTAAAAAAATTAAATTACACTTACCCCCTCCGGGGGAGTTGTCTGAGGTGGCGGGGGGGGGGTCCACAGAAGCTCCCCCCCACCAGCCTCCCAGGTCATGCAGAGGCTTATTGTGCAGGCACAGCAGCCTCCAAAATGGCTGCTGTGCCAAGGGGCGGAAAGCCGAAAACCGGCCGAATAGCAGCCAAACAGCCAATTTCAGGAATAAGTGAGGCTGGTGGGGGATGAGGAACCTTTGTGGAACCCGCTGCGGCCTCGGAGAACTCCCCCAGAGGGGATAAGTGTAAAAAATATTTTTTTAATTAAAAAGAAACTTGCAACGACCACCCCCAGACCAAACTGAACCAGGGAACGTTTTGAGGGGGTGCTGGACATGTCTTGGTCCAGTTCGGGTGCAATTCAAACTCAAACTGAACCAGACCAGCGGGTTCCATGAACACCCCTACTGTCATGCTTGGGTGGAAGCCATCATGATCACCCACCATTTGCTTCCAGAGTTCCCCTGCTCACCCACCATTCACTTCAGAAACCTCCCCGCTACTTGCCTCCATGACCCCCTCTCACCACCACCGTTGTGGCTGGCTTGCTTCCCTTTGCTGGCCATTACACAATATAATGACATCACCACCCCAGTGCCTGTGATTGCTGGGATGGGCTCATGCCAATAGAGTGGCATCGTTAGACCACGTCGCGTCTGGCAAAGGGAAGCAAGTCAACCATGATGGCAGAAGTGAGAGGCCAGCAGAGGCCAGTGGGGGGTGAAGGTGGAGGTCAACAGCAGTGGTGGGCCACCAAAAATGTTAGATGTAGGCCACCGCCGCTATTGCTAGGCCACTTATGTGGGATATTTTTCACATATTTCAAATCTATATGCTGCAAGGAACTACCATTTACTTTCTCCAGAAGAGACACTGTTGAAGATATCCAGCGGAAAAGCTGTTTGTGACTCTATGTTTGTTTACTTATGTGCTGATAACCTAGGACGGGGAAAGCAATTGCAACTTGGGCAAAGACAATTTTTTTCCATGATGATGCTATTTTTTTCCACCGTCAAAAGATGGTGTTAGAAAATGACAGATGGTGAGCTCTGGAGAGTGAAGCCCTCTCTTTATCATCAGGACATGTACAAGACAGACTGCCATAAGGCAAAACAAGCTTCCATATCGCGCTTCCACCCTCGGCCTTGAACACAGGCGATTAAATTCTTAGTATGCATTATTTGTGGAAAGGCAACACCTAATGCTGCTGCTGCCCAAGTGAGATTGTGGTGCTGCTATAACAACAGCTGCTGCCTGAGAAGTAACAAAGAGGATCCTTCTAGATACACACGTCCAGGGCTGGGCTTACGGGTGTGCAATACAAATGATGCCCTAGGTCATCAGGCTTGTGCGGGGAGGGCAGAGGAGGAGGTGTACCATAATTCAGTTGTTCTTTAAATGTCAGTGTTGGATGCCCTACCACATCATTGAAATACAAATGATGAGAATGATGGGCAATGTGTTTACATTACTTTATAACTCATACCTAACCCACCCATCATCCACGTTGCTGAGAGCAGTATATATGGCCACCCGCATTATCAGTTAGAGAAGCTTGGCTCTCAGGCTATGAACAATACTTGGATTTTTTTTGGAGGGGGAGAGAGATAGGGTTAAAAGGGGGGCTTAATAGCGGCATCAGTAGCAGTCCACCCAGCAAGTGCTGGCTGGAAGGCCACCCACCATCCCACCCCCAAATGCCCCTTGAAATGGCAACTTGGTATCATGAGAGTTGCTATAACAAAATGGCTAAAAGACTGAGGTGCAAAATTAAGAACGGACTGGTTTGAATCTCATCTCCGCCATGGTGGCCTTAAGCAAGACACTCCATCTCTGCATCAATCCCCACCTGCAATATGGGGATACCTTACCTACATAGGAAAGGAGCATAGGAAGCTGCCTTACAATTAGTCAAGGCATCACTCCATCTAGCTCAGACTGGCAGCGGCTTCTCTGAGTTTGCAGGTAGAAATCTCTCCCAGGCCTATATGGAGATGCCGGAGACTGAATTTGGAACCTTCTGCATGCAAGCATGTAGGTGCTCTTCCCAGAGTGGCCCGATCCCCTAAGGGGAATATCTCACAGTGCTCACACATGCAGTCTCCCATTCAAATGCAAACCAGAGCAGACCCTGCTTAGCAAAGGGGACAATTCATGTTTGCTACCACCAGACCAGCTCTCCTTCCTCTTTCATGTTGTGGTAAAGATTACAACAAAATAATACTCATGATGGACTTTGAACTGTTGAAAACAGCATACAAACGTTAACTATTTGTTTTCAGCATTCATGGGCATTCCTGGGGGAAGATGGCAGCTATCAGAATGACCACCATCATACAAAACAAGTAGTGAATGCAAAAAGAGGGGAGCCAGTGAAAAAGGTCAGCAAGTTCCACCTCCCTGTGAAGAACTGCCTCCCATAAATAAAAGATTTAGCTAAAAATGGTTTACATGTCTATACTTTGCTTGGTTTGGGGGTTTAATGAGCTCAGCATGGCAACTGTTGCCAGATACTAGGACTGATTGGAAGAGTTCTACAGAGGTGTGCTGCAGAGTCGGTTGGAAGGCAACTATCAAGGAAGAAGCTGGGAGACTAAAGGAGAGTAAACAGTTAACTGATTGTGACTGGGGTGTAGCTATAATTGAGTGGATGGGTTCAAAGAACCTAGGGGCCCCAGCTCCTGAGGGGCTCCCCAGCTCCACCCCTCCCTATTTTCTTCATTATCTCCCTCACTCCGAGGGGCTACCGGGGAGAGAGGGTGAACACAGGCCCCCTCTCCCCTAGCTACGCCCCTGATTGTGAGATAAAATGTGCACTTTTTGGAAGAATAAACTTTTCTTTCTTTCTTTCTTTCTTTCTTTCTTTCTTTCTTTCTTTCTTTCTTTCTTTCTTTCTTTCTTTCAACAAATCCTCTTTATCTTTAAACTATATGAATTTTTCCTGTTGGAGTAACACCCCATTCCTATAGCATTCCCCCCACTATCGAGGGCAGTAAATATTATGGAAGAAGGCTGTTGTAGTCCATCATTTATTTACAACTTGTAGATAAATGGTAGCACTGGATAAAAGAACTATCATACCACTTTTGCCCCCTGAGCAGCAATATGACGATGGCTTCTCTAGGACTCCCAGAAATGTGAACCTGCCCAGGTCAGCTCTGCTCCGACACCATTACCTTTCCACTCTCCTTCTCATAAAGAACAGGACTGCAGAGCTATCATAATTCAGTACAATGTTGCCCTTGACCAAGAGCATAAAAAAGGATGGTATTGCATATGTCCTGGGGGGGAAAGACAGATGTTTAATGTCATGGAAATGACAGATGGGGTTGTAAAAACCACTCCGGTGACCTACTGTCTTATCTACCCTGGTCTACGCATCAGTTTAAACTTTTGAAGGGATTCTTTTAATTTGAGGGGGTTCATCCATTATCAACCACACAAATATCTTAAGAATAAATATTAATCTAAATAATATTTATTTAATATTAATTAAATATTAATAATATTATTATTCTATTAATAATATGATGTCATTATTACAAAATAATTGTTAAATTAAATTATAAGAATAATATATAATATATGAATAATATATATTATATATGTTTATATACATTATAAGAATATAACAAAATATAATATAATATTAATAGCATCAACAAAAACAACAACAATAAATAAATAAACACATACACAAAGGAAAAGGGTGCCTGGGCATAAATTGCATTTTTGTTTACCTTAAGTCAGTTGCCATTTGTCTCCATATTACACTACAGATAGGCCTTACTTAACCCCAGTCCCATTCCTGCACTCCTGATAGATTTATGCTTACCTCTAGCCACTGCCACAAGGCAAATTTGCACTTACTAAGACAATAAATGCAATGGCTGACATCCAGACTAATCATGTGTGTAATGGGGAGGGGCAATTTTCAGAGATCTCATCTTCACTGTGCCTTCCAAAAAAGGATATTCTGAGGGCCCCACAACTTTCGGGGACATATTCTGAGGAGGCACAATGGGCCAAAGACGAAAGGGGAGACCAGCAAAAAGTCACCGCCCCCTGTTGTGCATTCAACATTGAATTAGATGTTGCATTTTCAGTGCATCTGACATTAGACTGGATGTCAGATAATGTTTCCTTCTTGGTACACCAACTCAGGAAAAATGTATGTAAGCTGTGAGCTCTAGGGTTGCAAAATCTTTGAAAGCACGGCTATGCTCTCGTGGCTAATGTGAGACATGTGGATGAAATTGCCTATTTCCAAATCTAAAGTGTGTTTTGGGCCTATTTTATAGAAGGACAAAGTAAGTCCTTGAAGTTGTTTCCTTGATATGCTACTAGGGCTAGAGTTTGATATTTTCCCTTGGGCAAGGGGACGTATTGCTTTACTTTTGTAAAAGTTATTACAAGGAATAATTTCCAAAATGAGATGTGCTGGAATTCAAATCTGCCCGGAATTTATATTCACCACTCTTAGATCTAGAAGCTTGTGAAGAGAGGGGAGTCGTCTTTGAAGTGTTGGTTAATATTTCTTTAAAGCGGTTTAAAGCTTTAGTTCCGCTGCCACCATCTATGGTTCATAGCATGTAGTAGATCTTTCACTATCGTCTAGACTAGTAATATAGTTGAATAGGCATGGGAGGTGTAACTAACAGAGCCACTCAGACTAGCTTCCTGAATAAAAACAAGATAAAAGGTCTATTGATTTAAAGATTATGAGGACATTTTCATTCACTACTAGCACAGTAGGATCCCCTGCAGTGTTCCCTCTAAAAGGGATTCTCAGACGTTGTTGACTACAATTCCCAGAATCCCCAAGCAAAAGCCATTATAGCTGGGGATTCTGGGGATTGTAGTCAACAACATCTGGAAATCCCTGTTAGAGGGAACACTGGTCACCTCTTAGCTCTTTTACATATTTTTCTTTTCCGGGACAGCACTTTGTTTACAGGTTTTACACAGGGTTTTAATATGGTTCAGTCTTTAACCTGTTGCTTCACAGAACTTCCTTTTAAAACTTATTCTTATACTCAGAGCCTATCCAGGTTCTTCTTTACAATCTGCCCCATCTGAGCTGCTGATTTACTAGCAGGTTCATACTCCAACTGAACTCTCTTTACCCTTCTCCAACCGTTTTTAGCTGTCACATTTCCCAGCAAGGCTCCCACAAGAAAATGTGTTAAGCCTTTCGTGACCAAATACCATTCCACAGTCCATTACATCATCATTTTCCCACAAAGCCCCTTCCATAATCTCTCATGTGAACAATGGCTGGGGCTTCTAAATGCCAATTCATACCGTCTTGGGCAGAAAAAGCCTGGAAATCCTGCCTTGGCAAGTTTTCCTGCTTGAGGCCAGCCAGATATATGCCTCTACAACTATGTGAAGACTGCAAACACTGGGCAGCATCCAGACTAAGTGTGGGGAGGAAGACTGCTAACACTTACCGCTCCGCAGATGATCCCTCATTTCTCCCTGGGCAGGCACAAAGATGTTTCAGAGAGAAAGGATTGTCTTTTGAGGCTCATCCTTATAACAGCAGAAGACGTTGACAAGTTGCACAACATTGTTACACACCAACTGTTGCACAACACCATGAGTCTTCCATGAGTAGTTGCACAAACATTTTCCCCACTCTGAGTGAAATACTGTGGGCAAGATGAGAGGTACAGAGCGACACTACTGAAGGATGCTGAGCTGGTTGTGTCTGTGAACATGCTCATGTTTCTGTCCATGAGCATGCTCAGAAGTACCTTTTGCTTAAAGTGATTACTTCGTTTGTTCAAGGACAGAGCATAGTCTGAAGTTCTGGATATCATTTCCTCTGTGCAGCACAGTGGGGAGACAGACATCGAGATTCAGCCAGGAAGCCCTGGTGGACCAAGGGGTATGAGGCAGGCATCTAGCTTATGTGCTACCCCTCAGCTCTGGCCCAAGGAGGGAATTTACCAGCCATGGAAGGCTCTTTGGACAATAGGCCAGGACAATACTCTGTTGCCCTGATAAAAAGAACCAAGCTCTTTTTGCTTGTTGATCTGAGCAACCAGGAGAATCTGTCCCTGTTGCAAATCAATGACCTTTGCTTTGCTCCACCCTCAACTGCACACCAAAGCCAGGGCTGACACAGAGCCAGATGGGTACCCAGATGCTTCTGTTAAGTAGATGTAATAATAATGAAAACATTTCTCTACCTCAAAGGCATATAGCAAAACTTAATTAGTCTTCATAAAATCCTTTAAAGCCCTTTAATGGGAGGATGGGAGGACAGAATTGCAAGTTCCAAGTAGCACTATTCCATCAGGATACAGATGACAAAAATGGGAATGTTTACAGAATGTCAACTGGAAACTGCTAGACTGTAATTCAGTCAAATTACTTTGTAGTGTAATTGATGCTTCTTTCCTATTAATCGTGTGCCAACCAGTTCCAGTAGGCACATCAAAGTGACACACTGCTATTAAGTACATTAGCAAATTATTCGTCCTGATGGTGTTTGGAATGCGTGTGGCATTGCGTGTGTGGCACCCCATTTAAGATTCCTGCTAGTGAGGGTTGCATCAATCAGAATCCTGATCTCACCATAACATTATCCTCAAGTTCAATAGTTTACTTTCTCCCCATGGGGTGAATTGAAGCCTACACAGAGAAAGGTAGAGGGATACATTTGCAGATACCCATTGGGGTAGGACTACATGATTGAAATCATGCAATCTTAGGCTGCAGAAATATAACAGAATATATAAATATTCATTGTATTCATCATATTCGTATGTTCTGATTGTAAGAAGTACAGACTGTCCTCAACTTAAGATGCTCCAAGTTAAGATGGGAGGAGAGTGGCTCTTATGGTAGCAAGCATGAATTGTTCCCTTTGAGAAGCAGGGTCTGCCCTGATTTGCATTTGAATGGAAGACTACATGTGAGCACTGCTAAGATATTCCCCTCAGGGGATCCCCCTCTGGGAAGAGCACTGCATACTTGCAGAAGATTCCAATTTCCTTCTCTGGTTGTTCCTCCCAAGATCGGTCTGAGAGAGACTCCTGCCTGTAACTTGGAGAAGACACTGCCAGTCTGTGTACTGAGCTAGATGGACCAAGGGTCTGACTTGGTATTAGGCAGCTTCCTATGTTCCTCAGATGAATGTCACTTAACACATTTGTAGATTTCCCCCTTCTTTCAACTTTATAGCTGTGTTTCAACTTGACAGTATTTGCCGTGGGAGGGGAGGCTCTGCTAGACAGCTGCTGGTGTGTGGGCTAGAGGACGAGGTGGTGAAAATGGCAGGTGCGAATTGTCATTGAGACGAGCAGCCCTGGCATCAGCTGCTGCTGCTGCTTCTGAGAGACTGGCTGACTTGCACATCCAAGGTGCCCCCCCCCCCACCACCACTACTGCTTCAGCTCTTCTTCCTCTAGGCTCAGCCACACGGCTGTGATGGGAAGAGGGAAAGAGCCTGGCCCCTTTCCCAGCCCACATGCCACTTCCTGCCCAAACCTCCTTCCTTCCCTGTCTAACTGTTACTCAGGAGGAGACTGAGGTGAGCTACCCAGTTGCCTCCCTCCCTCCCATGGAAAAGAGCCACGAAGGGACTGAGAGGCAAGGGTGAGCCATTTTTCGGATTCTCCACTCTCACTTTTCTGCTGCATGTCTGAGACACAGACACAGACCCCAGCAGCAGCTCTGACAGGCATAGGGGAAAATAGGATATCCACCCTCATTTCTAATATTTCTATGGGAAGTTAGGGGTTTGGGGTTTTTTTGGTTTTTAAAAAAAAAACATTTTATATCCCACTCTTCCTCCAAGGAGCCCAGAGCGGTGTACTACATACTTAAGTTTCTCCTCACAACAACCCTGTGAAGTAGGTTAGGCTGAGAGAGAAGTGACTGGCCCAAAGTCACCCAGCATTTATCATGGCTGAATGGGGATTTGAACTCGGGTCTCCCCGGTCCTAGTCCAGCACGCTGGCTCTCTTTGAGCGAAGACATTTCAACTTAAGACACAGTTTTCAGGAACCAATTGTGTTGTGCATCTGATCGTTTACATCTGAACACTGCCACTGCAGTTTGGGCTTCATGGAATCAGAGTTAAGGGAAGGGGTGCAGGCAGTCCTATTGCCAAGAAGGAAGCCTGCACAGCCAGCTTCCCTGCCTCTCTGCAGTTTTGCTGACTGCAGAGAGGCAGCTCTCCCTGTCGTCTGAATGTGGGAGGAAGCTCCTCCCTCCCTCTGGCCTGACTGGCTGTGTGTGCTGTCCTCCTGTCAAGAAGGAAGCCTGCACAGCCGGCTTCCCTGCCTCTCTGAAGTATTGCTGACTCTCTCATCCGAATGCGGGGAGGGGGCATGCGGAACAGCAGGTCCACTGGATCCATGGCTCTGCATTACATCTGAACTGGACCACAGAAAAAAAAAGAGTAGGCTTAGTCTCTCTTGCTCCTCAGGACAGAACGAGAACTAATGAGTTGAAATTACAAGGAAGGAGATTCAAGCTGAACACCAGGAAGAATTTCCTAACTGTAAGAGCTATTCAAGAATGGAACTGTCTGCCTCATGCTGTGGTGGGCTCTTCTTCTTCTTCAGTTATTTTCAGACAGAAGCTGGACAGCCAGTTCTTAGAGATATTATCCCAGTTTCACACACCGAGCAGGGGGCTGGAGAGCAGAGCTGGTCTTGTGGTAGCAAGCACGACTTGTCCCCTTAGCTAAGCAGGGTCTGCCCTGGTTGCATATGAAAGGGAGACTAGAAGTGTGAGCACTGTAAGATTTTCCCCTTAGGAGATGGAGCCACTCTGGGGAGAGCATCTAGGTTCCAAGTCTCCTCCCTGGCAGCATCTCCAAGATAGGGCTGAGAGAGATTCCTGCCTGCAACCTTGGAGAAGCCGCTGCCAGTCTGTGTAGTCAATACTGAGCTAGATGGACCAATGGTCTGACTCAGTATATGGCAGCTTCCTATGTTCCTATGACTAGGAGACCTCCAAGGTCCCTTCCTTTCCAGGATTCTGTTTAGAAAATACCCAGGGGCCATTATTTGCTCTTAGTGGCCCTCAGCTATTAAGCCAACCCTTGCAAGCAGAGCTCTGACCTGTCCCTTTTTCTTGTTTATTCTGCGATGGAATGTTGGGCGGATGGCTTTTATAGGAGTCTATATAGATGGTTCCACATTCCTGGGATTCCTAAGGCCAATGGATTTATGCAGGCTGTCTTAGAATTTCAAATAAGCACACTTCAAGCTAGAAACCTGCACTCATCAACTATCCTCTGTTCCTGAAGAATCTCTAGCAGCATCTTGGAAGTAAGGCTTTGTATGGTAATAGCATACAAAGCCTCCAGATGCACTACGGAAAAGATTAGGCATTCTTAAAGCAGTGAGGGATTTATATCCTGACCAATCATACAGTAGTAAAATTATACAATGTAAGAGCGAGAGGAGGGGGAAGGGGCTAAGGTTTAGCAAAAAGTTTATAAAGGAAGATTTGATCTAGGAGTTTTAAAAAAATGCCACCCTTCATATAAATCCAGCCCTTGTATTCAGAATAATTATTTGAAAAGCTGGAACATGGACTGCTGATCTCTTAAACTGATTACTGAGGGAGAAAATGTGTGCACTTTTAGAACCAGCAAGCACGGAATGTGCATTGCGGATGCCTTTTTCTGTCAGCTGTTATTCCACCGCTCTGAGGAGTTGCATAACGTTTTTGGTATTTCCAAAAGTGTTATGCAAAATGACACATGGAAATCTTGACATTCAAACACATATTGAATGTCCGTTCCATGTCTCAGGAAAGGGCAAAGATCAGACTGGCTGGATTTTACATGGAATTAGAAGTGTTTGATAAAAGGGAAACAAACCTGTTGTGAGGGGAAAGGGCACACAAATCGCAGCCAAGAGGAGGGAGATGGCACACCCAGAAGGAAAAGCACCACTCTAAGATAGTCTCTAAGGCAGGGATTCTCAACGTTGGGTCCCCAGCTGTTGTTGGACTTCAGCTCCCATAATCCCCAGCCACAGTAGCCTTTGGTTGGGGATTATGGGAGTTGAAGTCCAATAACATCTGGGGACCCAACGTTGAGAATCCCTGCTCTAAGGGGACAATCGGCAGGCAACAAACACTTAGCCATTCTATGCCTACCCAGACATGGAGGCTTCACATCTTAGAGGTCAGTAGGGAGAATGCAAACTCCGTGGCCAACATCCTATGTGTGTGCCTGTGTGGTGGCAAGAAGCATCCCTGCTGCAGAGAACTCTCTGAGCTCCACAGAGTCTTTTGCATAGGGAGGGGGGTGATTTCTGATGATGGCTCTTTCCCCTAGAAATGCCCCGCACTACCCAAAAATATGCCCCTGAGGGCTGCATAATCCTTGGAATGTTCTCCACAGGGGTGACACATATCCCTGCACTCAGAATGCCAGCTGCCAAACATGTTTCAAACATGTCTCTTATTAGTAAATATGATGCTGACATTTATTCATGCCACACTTAATACCGGGGCTGATAGAGCCCATTGGAAGCATTCACAGTGGGCCTATTTAAATACACTCACACACATACATACACACACTGGCAGAAGTTACCGGAGTCAAGCGATGAAATCTGGAAAAAGAAATACCAGATGTGCTGACCAAGCATATCTGGTTTGGGATGTCAAAGTTCTATTGTGTGCATGGAAGCTCATTCGCCCTATAATAGCCTCCCCACATTGTTTGATGGAGGGAGCAAATCCATGGATGCATGTTTTTGATGTGCGCATCAGAACTGTCCATCAAAACGAGTAGAGGCTTCCACGCATGTAAGAGTTCCACAAGTGCCTGAGGGCACATAGATCTGGGGAGCGGGCCAACAGAAATACTTAGGACAGTAAATATGCGCTACAAAAAAGAACAAATTAAGAAAAGCTCTCTTTGGTTTATCCTGGTCCATCAAGTGACATATACACTGATAGCACATATCAGGGGCAGAGCTGTTATAGTGCTGATAGGTTCAAAGAACCCATTGAGCCCTTCACTGGGGAACCATGGAGCCTCTGGGAAGAACCACAGAGCTCCCCCTTCCACGAGGCTAGAGCTCCTGCCGCCGCCGCCACCGTCTAACTTCAACTCATGCCTGGCTGAGAGAAGGAGGATGGATGCAGCCGGGTCAGCAGCTGCCGCTGCCATAGCTGCCTCAGACAGCCACCTCTTTAGGCTGCTTAGCTGGCTGCACCCATCCTCCTTCCATTGGCTGGGTGCCAATGGAAGTCTATCTATCTATCTATCTATCTATCTATCTATCTATCTATCTATCTATCTATCTATCTATCTATCTATCTATCATTCTCCTAAATGTACCAGTCGCTAATCCCATGGGTGGCAGCCCTTGTGAGAGTTTGTGGGCAGCTGCCTGGGGAACAGCGATGGGGACGGGGAGAAAATGGCAGCAGCGGCCAGCCAGCGTGGAGGGAAAGCACGACTGACGGGTGGGAAGGGAAAGCTCCCGCAGCCCAGCCAGTAGAGAAGGAAAGTGCCGGCCATGCTGGCCAGCGAGGGAAACTGCAACCAGTGGGCAGGGAGGGAAAGGAAAGCCAAGCAGAACAGACTGGGGCTGAAGGGAGAAGGGAAGGATGGAAAACAGACTGGGGCTGAAGGGCGTGGGGGGGAAGGACAGAGAATGGGTGGGCTGAAGGGAGGAGGGAAGGATGGAGAACGGACTGGGGCTGAAGGGAGGGTGGGGAAGGATGGAGAATGGATGGGCTGAAGGGAGAGGGGAAGGATGGAAAATGGACTGGGGCTGAAGGGAGGGGGGAATGACAGGGAGAAGTAGGGGTGCAGATGGTCTGAGCCGGATCACCTAGTATACATTATTTTCTAATTACCCCAAACTTGATAGTTTTAAATCAAGGTCCAGAATTTGGATCTAGAATTGTCGAAATGCATAAAGTGCAGGATACTAACCTCCACACCACATCTGTCCCACCCTAAGATAAGAAATCCTTATGGAGTTTAAATTATGACCAGTTCAAAGCTGCTGCAAAAATGTGAGTCAATTTAAAATACATACGTATAAATGCATGCACTTACATTCAGGCTGTGTTGCCACCTTGATGGGCTGTGAGCTTTCTCCTGGTCCCCAGTCATTGTAAGCCACTACTCGGAATGTGTAGGTCTCTTCTGGTTTTAGATTTCCCACTGTAAGCTGGAGCATCCCAGATTGCGACGTGTTCAGAGCCCGCTCCCTAACCAAAAACAGCAGCACAAGGAGCAAGAATGTTAAGATAAAATACTTCCAGAAAAGTATTTCTGGGTAGATTCTCACAAGTAATCCATCATGAGAGCCAGCGTGGGGTAGTGGTTAGAGTGCTGGACTAGGACCGGGGAGACCTGAGTTCAAATCCCCATTCAGCCATGAAACTAGCTGGGTGACTCTGGGCCAGTCACTTCTCTCTCGGCCTAACCTACTTCACAGGGTTGTTGTGAAAGAGAAACTCAAGTATGTAGTACACCGCTCTGGGCTCCTTGGAGGAAGAGTGGGATATAAATGTTTTTTAAAAATCATGTGAAAATTGAGGGCAATAAAAATACGACAAACATTTATATACTATTTTTCAACAAAGGTTCTTAAAGCAATTTACATCAAAAAATACATACACAAATAAGATGATCCCCTGTTCCCAAAGAGCTCACAATCTAAAAAAGAAACATGAGATAGACACCACCATCCCAGCTACAAGAGAGATGCTATGCTGGGGATGGATAGGGCCAGTTGCTCTCTCCCTGATGAATAAAGAGAATCACCACTTTAAAGAGGTGCTTCCTTGCTCAGTTGGTAGGGAACAATCTTGAAACATTATTAGAGACCCAGATATAAGGAGAGTTTGTTGGGAATTCTCTCTGGTAAGAAAATCCCTTTTTCATTATAGCAGAGTGCACAGAGGCACAACACAACGGATTTAGTTGAAGGACATTGTTGAACTGGAGAAGGTACAGAAGAGGGCAACCAAGATGATCAGGGGCCTAGAGCACCTTTCTTATGAGGCAAGACTACAACACCTGGGGCTTTTTAGTTTAGAAAAAAGATGACTGCGGGGGAGACATGATAGAGGTCTATAAAATCATGCATGGTGTGGAGAAAGTGGAGAGAGAGAAATTCTTTTCCCTCTCACACAACACTAGAACCAGGGGTCACTCCATGAAATTGATTGCCAGGAGGTCTAGGACCAACAAACGGAAGTACTTTTTCACACAACGCGTGATCCACTTGTGGAACTCTCTGCCACAGGATGTGGTGACAGCCAACAACCTGGATGGCTTTAAGAGGGGTTTGGATGACTTGGAGGAGAGGTCTATCAATGGCTACTAGTTGGAGGGCTGTGGGCCACCTCCAGCCTCAAAGGCAGGATGCCTCTGAGTACCAGTTGCAGGGGAGTAATGGCAGGAGAGAGGGCATGCCCTCAACTCCTGTCTGTGGCTTCCAGCGGCATCTGGTGGGCCACTGTGCGAAACAGGATGCTGGACTAGATGGGCCTTGAGCCTGATCCAGCAGGGCTGTTCTTATGTTCTTAGTTAGGCATGCGTGTATGCTGAGAGTAAAGTAACTTGGAGCCAGTTCATAGTTTCAAATCAATATACAGTATATGTCATTTATTAAAGAACTCCATTCTAGATAGGAAAGTGAGGAGTTAGGATCTCTAATCTAGCTAGCTAGATGGATGCAGATGGACTCTGCATCTCTGCACACATGGTGCAGGGAGAGAAGCTTGCCATGTGGCAAGTCAGAAGGAACAGGAAGAGAAAGAGAGGGAGGAAGTGCAAAGTAGGAAGGAAGGAAGTTAGTCCCTGAGAGTAGCAATCTACATTTCAAAGGGATAGTGTCAGAGCAGTAGAGAAGGGATGACCAATGTCTTGACCCTCTAACCCTCTGACTCACTAGTCTGTCCTCCTATGTCACTGAGACAAGAGACAGCGCAAAGTCCTTCACTTCCAACAGAGTTGACATGACCTTTGGGCAGTCTAGTAGTGGGGAAAGCATTGGGCATATGTTGGGATGCGAGAGAATTCACTCCTGGTTGGTGTGACACCTGAATCCCTTCCTATGTCCAGTTCCCAAGGTTCTTCACCTGACTTTCTCCCAGCATCTATACCCAAGATATAGAAGAAGTGCACACAATCTAAAGAGACTGTTGGTTGGACAATGCAGGATCTGGGCTTGGGTGGGTTCAGATGCCATGACCGCCAGAAGTGTGCGCTTTTGCATCCAGACGTATCCTAAACATTTCCCCCACTTCCAGACTGGCTGGTGGGGAACTTCCAGACCCACCTTCAGAATGGAACGATGAGCAGCTAGCAATTGTATGTTGAAACAATAATCTTGCATACCAACCATTTTAATCTCATTTCTAAGAAGCTTTGGTGACCAGATGCAAATGAAGATGAAGCTCCTATACCTTTGAAAGTAGTTTCAAGGGAGCATTGTGAAAGTCTTGTCTTGTCTAACCCTTGCCATAACAGGCTACACTTGCTAGAATGCCAACACTGCTATTTAGGGTGCACCATCTCTGTCTTCCTTTGCATTTGATCATTGCTGCATGAGAGACGTGCAATGTTTAGAAGAGGTATATTGCTGAGCATGGTGGTCAGACACAACGATATGCTGCAAACAGAGCAGACACTTTTGTAAGTGGTGATTCTCTTATATTTAGCAGGAGGAGAGCAATTATTCCTATCCAACCCCAGCAAAGCATCCCTCCAGTGACGGTTGCTGGTGTCTGCTTGATGTCTCTTTTCAGCATGTGAGTCCTTCTGGAATAGGGATGCATCTTGTGTATTTATTTATTTATTCCTATGTAAACAGCTTTTACTTCAAAAATAAATGCTGAAAGAGCAGCATCCACAGTAGGAATATATAAGTTTGCAGATGTAAAATATGCCCCATGTTTGTGCTGTTTGTTTTAAAGACTATTTCATCTAAATGGAACCCAACCGCATATATGAGTACATCAAGCTGCTTTACAGTGAGTCAGATGACTAGTCCATCCAGCAAATATTGTCTATTTGAACTGGCAGCAGCATTCTCCAGGAGGGGGGCTTTCCCATCCTTGATACCCCAAATCCTTTTTTTTTTTTAATGGAGATGACTGGGCCTGAACTTGAAACCTTGGGTAGGCAAATTATGAGGCTATTCACACGACCACTCAAAAGCTGGCTAAGGGAGCCCAGCTCACTTTCGAGCGGACATGAGAACTGCCTGGTGCTGTGCAGCTCCCGGTGGTTAGCCCGCTTAAGTCCCTTCCTTTAAATGAGATTAGCGGAGTGAGTGCTCTCCTAACCCTGTTTTGGTGATCATTGGTCACCATGGCGCAGCTCCACAGCATCGTGACTCAGGAGGAGACCTCTCACCGGGAGGCTCCAACAAGTCTCCTGGCCACAGGGGTCTCCCCAGAATGCCCTGTGCACTTGCACAGGGGCATTCTGGGACTTCCAGGAGCCAGAAGACCCCTGATCCCCACCGCCCTTACCAACTCTGTGACGGCGCCAGTAGTCGTGTGGTCAGCCAGTCCAGCCACCCAGGGTGAGCTCCCTCCTCGTATGCGAGGAGAGTGGGCTAAGCCCGCTCTCCCTGCAGAGCCTGGTTAGGCTCTATGCACGGATCGTATGTAGAGCCTCTACATGTTTTAGATCTGCTGCCTACCCCAGGCTATGCTTGGACATGGAGAAAAGAAAACAATACTACTCTTCTCCCTTCATATAGCAGCCTTCATACACTTGCCATGAGGTGTTACAGTGCACAGACCAAAAAGCCCCATCGTGAAGTTCGTGTCAACTAGTTTGCCAACTAAGACAAACATCTATTTCTTTCTCTGCATGGAGAAATTTAGCCAATATCTGCATGGGGATCAAACATACAGAGTAATGAGTTTAACATTTCTGTTATTCTTACCATACCACAGCATTTTCTTCCTTTTTAAGTAGTGCCACTTAACATATGAAACATTTCCCCCCTCTAAGTCATTTCTGCATTGGAAATTACATGAATCCTCAATATGTGATGAACACACCACTATTTCATCATGTGAATGGGCAGCTGTGATTGGTAGACCTTCAGTATAGCCAGAAAAGTGTCTTTAGGGATGCTGGTGAAATTATCCTGGACCAGGAACAGAAAAGGATTTCAGGGGCTCCTTAATACCCAACTCCCAAGGAAAAGCAAACTTTTCAAGCCCTTGAATTCTCCTCTAACTCAATTAAAATGCAGGCAGAGAAGAACTACCCGTCCCTTCCCTCATTTAATGTGATTCAGCTCTGTGGCTCTATTATGTTTAATTAGGAGAGAAGAGAGGCTTTTGAAAAGCTTCACCCTGGAACATTGGGGAAGGCGCAAAGCCACACACCCACCCACAGGAGAACCAGAGGGTCAGAAGGGCTAGTGTGGGAGGAATTCTTCCTATCCCAGGTTTCCAGTATGAAACTCTTCAACTCTAGCTTTAGAGCCAGGTAAGACAGATTGTTTTCTGCTGCTGGGCCCAGAGGGTAATTCTTGAGGGCTACACCTAGGAAACCATGGAGAGGGGGCACAAAGCCACTTCCATAAGGATTCTCAAGTCTCTTAGTTACGCAAGAGAGACGTTTCTTCCTTGCTTGGGTAGGAAGCTGCTTTTTTGAACCTTTGATAGGCTTGAATGAGGAATCAAGTTATTTCTGATCTTTTGGGAAATTTCTTGTTTCATTTCTGAGTCTATCTGAGATTATCTGGGTGTGTGAGTGTGTGTGTGTGTGTGAGGGGGGGAGCTTGCACAGCTCTAGTTTCAACCAAGACTGAGAAATAAATATTGGCTGACACTCAGACTAAATTACTCATTGAAATGTATGGGACAAGTTAGTCATGACAAACGTCTCTCAAAAATGCCAGTTGGGCTACTCATGAGTAACTTCATCTGGATCCAGTCATCTTTTAAAAAAATGATTTCTCACAGACACTGGCTGACATTCAGAGCAAATGGGTGTGGACAGTGAAGGAAGAAATGTCCAAACTGCAGAGAGCTTCCCCGCTACTGCTCTGCTTTAGCTTCAGACATGCCATGTATCATTTGAAAATATGTCCCTGAGGGTTCCATGGCCGTCAGTGACACATTTTGGGGTGAAATCAAAAATCGCTCCCCACACTTCGTGCCCAGTGGTGTGCAGGTAGGGAAGCATCCGCAGCACAGATGCAGCTTACTAACCTATTAACACTCCATTACTCTGGATCTCAGCCAATATTCTGCTATGCCTTGCATCACCAGTTAATGACCCAAGAGTGGCTATATTGGGGGGGGGTTCCCCCCTGCATTCACCCTCATTCTCTTTCCTTTCACATGTTTTATTTCTTGTGCCATTTGAGGTTTTTGTGAGATAAACAAAATTAAATAAGAAATGCAGTGTAGCAAAAATTAAATGTTTTAGATTTGCCTGAGGAAAGACTGGGTAATGTTCTCAGTCCTCAAAACCACCACAGACTATTAAATAATATATCTGGATGGGGATGCTGAAAAACAAGGTGCCTGGTGTTCAGTGCTAATGCTGGAAATCTACAACCCTCTTACTGTGATCAGTTCCCACTGACATTAATTAGGATAACTTTGAAACTAATGGATTGTGGATTGCAATCTAACATTGTTAATGTTAAAGGAGCCCCTGGTGGCGCAGTGGTAAAACTGCCGCCCTGTAACCAGAAGGTTACAAGTTTGATCCTGACCAGGGGCTCAAGGTTGACTCAGCCTTCCATCCTTCTGAGGTCGGTAAAATGAGTACCCAGAATGTTGGGGGCAATATGCTAAATCATTGTAAACCGCTTAGAGAGCTTCGGCTATAGAGCGGTATATAAATGTTATTGCTATTGCTATTAATAAAGCCAAATTCAAGCATACACTTGTTTCATTCTGTTCACTGCTATGCTGTGTGGTTATATGCTGGGTCCCTATAAGAGATTTTGGTTGCCAAATACCAATTTAAACTGTAGTAAACGAGGCAATCTCACTGTGGAATCAGCAAGAAGAGTCGATTGCCTTATGCCTTCTTCCGAATGTCAATAGCAAGTGCTAGTCCCATGAGATAAGGTGTTTCATATCAATAGGTAGACATTGGTCTTATTTCATACAGCATGTTGAATCTTCACATGGCAGCAGAGGTTACGAAGGCCCTAATTGGGTGGGAACTTCTTGCTTCCTGTTTCTCATCAGCTTCAGTTTAAGTGGAAAAGATTTTCCACATTCCCTCCCCACAACAAAGGATAGGCATAACTTCCTGATCAAGGCACAGCGTGAGTATCCCATATATACATAGCAGGGGCAGCAAGGATATTCAGATCTATTTTGTAAGAGACTTTGATACAGAAGAACAGGAAGTACAAGATACTCACACTTCCTGTTTCCTTTGCATTATTATAATATCCAAAGTGTCTCTCAGTGGATGAAATTAGTTCATATGGGATTTCTGGTTTGCCCCATGTCTCCTATACCTTAAGTTTTCCTCATTACCAAAGTGTTCACTAAATATGAATACAACTAATATTTATATACTGCTTTTCAACAAAAGTTCCCAAAGCAGTTTACATCCATAAACAAATAAATAAAATGGCTCCCTGTCCCCAAAGGTCTCACAGTCTTAAAAAGAAACATAAGATAGACACCAGCAACAGCCCCTGGAAGGATGCTGTGCTGGAGCAATCTCACTACTTGAAAAAAATCTACTGTTTCAAGGTTTGTAACACCAAAGAAAAAGCATAACAATCCACACTTATTTCTGGGTGTCTTTTAATAGGGAACCAGTGGTAGCTCTATCAATGTCCACATCTGCATTTAGTGCAGAACCGGAGTTTTAGGGAGCAGAGGTTTTCTTCTCACCGTGTCATCTGAATGCTTGCGACTCCAGTTCTGCGAGGCAACCCACCCTCGGTTTCAATTTTGTAACTGCAACCTGAACCCTGAGCGGGGCTGTCGTGAGTTCCATCTCCCCTATTCGAGGTTCCATGCAGCTTGCATGTCATCCAGAACTGGAACCACAGGCTGCGCTACCTGCAGCTGGAACTGAGAGATGAAGCTCCTCCCTCCCTCTGGCCATGATTGGCTGTGCAGGCTGTCCTTCATACCAAAAGGAAGCCCACACAGCCAGTTCCCTCTCCTCTTTGCATTCTCGCTGACTGCAGAGATTGCTCTCCATGACGTCCAGGTCCAGACAGGAGAGCGGAGTGTGGGGGAGCGGAACTGTGGCTCCAAATTACATGCAAATGTCTTCAGAAGTTCTGATAACATCTGTTTATTGCTTTCATTGGCTAGGCTTGTTTTTCTTGTGTAACTCTTAATTGTCAGGGTCTTCATTAGGGAAGTTCATAATGCTGGGAAAAGTTGAAGGAAAAAGAAGCAGAGGACCACCAGCAGCAAGGTGGATGGACTTGATTACGACAGCAGTGAATGCACCTCTGAGATACCTTAAAGGCCAAGTTGAAGACAGATCATCCAGGAGAGAATCTATCTATGCGGTTGCTAAGAGTCAACACTGACTTGATGGCACTTAATCAATCAATCAATCATCTGGGGAAAGGAGAGGAACAGCAGCAGCCCAAGATCTCTGTGCACCAGAGACAGGGTGGCCACGCCTCAACCCTCCTGCTTGTGTGCGCACCTGCCTCTGCCTCTGCCTCCTTCTCCTTCTTCATGGCAGCAATAGCCATCACTGCCTGACTTGACACTCGCCTTCTTATTCTCTGTTGCACACTACTGATGGAAAAGGAGGATGGAATGGGAAACATCTCTAGTGCAAAGCATCTCTAGTACCCTACAGCCCTTTCAACAATTCCTTTTCCTCCTCCTCTCCACCCACCTTTTCTTAACCAGGCCAATTGTGCCTGAAGTAGACCGGGGCAGGGGGAGAGATGCTCCTGCATCACTCTGCCACCCACCATCAGCAGAGCAGCTCTTCACTGAACAGTGACTAGGCCACCACTTGGCAAAGACCCACTTCAAAATGCTGGTGGTCAAGCGGCAGCGGATGTTGCTACTTCAAAGAAGGAAAAGGAGGACCACCAACATTGTGGAGCATCTCTTTGAGAGCTGCTTAGATGGTGGTGAGTGGCAGAAAGAGGCAGATGAGGCAGTGGGGAGTATTTTGCTCCTCCACTGCCACCCCAATAATCTGCTTGAGGCTCACCTTGCCTCATAGAAGGACACCCTTAGATATGAGAGAACTCCCCAAGAGCAGCTGTTTATATTTGGTTCATTTATATCCCACCTTTTATTCATTCAAGTCAAGACAGCATATGCAGGGTCTGCTGCAGTGGTTTCTCATCTAGATATTGGCCACAGCCAGACCTGCTGTGTTTCTGCATGCTGCTGGATCATTCGCTATTGGACCCAGCCTTATACTTTCCCAATAGTTCTTCTGGCTCTTTTGCTTTAGTCACTGTTGGATGCCTTCAGCAAGAGGCTCTAAGCACAAGGAAGGGATATGTAGAATCCAGAGGGAAGAGTTGTGGGTATGCAAGGAAAAGACAGTGGAGCTGAATCAGGAATATTAATGGTTTAATGAGACAGATATTATTAACAGAGAGGCAAGTGCAGTCTGCCTTTAGTGCTCTTACTGCTGGCTGTTTGTTAGCCCCGCCTCTACTCCAGGACAGGAATACAAGTAACTAAAGCATCATTCAAAAGCTGGTCTGGATCAAGGAATGGGTTAAACAAAAATACCATTGGATTCCCCATATTGACCTCCATGCTTTTGGTATAAACTCTGAAAAAGGCCCCGTGTGTATAGTTGTACACACAGAAGTCTTTTAAAAATCACTTCTTCAAGATGGAGAAAGTCTTCTGCACATGCAACTGTACACAAAAAAGTTGAATGCACAAGGTCCTGCTTTCCTCTTCGTCTATACATCCAGATAACTTCTCAAAAGGGTATAGGCGGGGTATCTGCTGTGGCATACAATGCTGTAGATGGGGTGGACTGATCTTTGTGAAAGTGGAGGATTATGCCATGCAGCAGGCAATTGTACTAGTTGGTCTTTTCAGCCCTTTCAACTCGACAACTGACTAAACATGCCAAAATGTTCCATATGGATTGGGCTGTTGGCATAAGTCAAATGAACAAATATGTTAATCCTTGCTAGCATTAGGAGTGCCTCTGCAGCCATTCATTTTTTAAAAATGAAAATGGCTCAGAATGTAGAAATTTAAAATAAGAGATAACTTCACGTATGAGTCATCTGCTTAGAAATTAGGGAACCCTCCTGTGGTAATTTGCAAAATTAATGTACATCAACTTATGTAAGTGCATCAGGCTGTGAAAAATGTAATTGCACCATTTTTGCATACCATGTAGGTGGGCTACAAATACTGCTTTAATCTCTTAAACACCTAATTAGTTGCTTCAAGGTGGAAGACGCATGGTAGTGTCTCCAACTGTGCAACAGTTAACCTGAAAATGGAGGGAATGTTTGGTACTGTTTGTTCTCTCCTATTACCTCATACTACCTTGTCATAAATGAATAAAAAGATGTATAATTGTGAGATGTACAATTGTAAGTGTTCTTCCTCATAGTCCAGATAGGTAAAATTTGGTGCATATGCATAATCTAAGGCACACTGATTCCTAGAGCAATTTTGCTGCCTCCAAAACTTGTTCATAATATGAACAGCTAAAGTGTTCTATAAATGAACCCTGACTCTGATTTGTAGGGAATCTTACTAGGGATGTGCGAAACGTTTCAGGTACAGAACGATCTGTACCTGAAACAACCGATTTCGGATGATTTGGCCCTGAAACGAATCACCCTCCTAGCCCTCCGAAATGTTTTAGAGCCAAAACGAATCACCCCCGTTTCGGCTGCAAATTATCTGTTGTTTCGGCCCTCCATTTTGTGGCCGATAAGTGCCTTCTTCTTCCCCCTCCATTTTAAGCAAAGACATCTATTTCAATTTCCTGCCTTTTTGCCTCCCATTTACTTCAATGCAAAAAGGTCTGATCTGACATCTACTTGAATTTCAGGTCCCAGGGCCAAAATAGTGGGGCGGGGTGGTAGTGCCTAATGGGTGGAGGCTACCACCCCAATTGCAGAGTGATTGGGCAGAGGGCTGATTTTTGGTGAATTTTTGAGGTTTTAGTGTCTTTGGGGCAGATTTGGGGCATAAAGTGGGATATGGGGCAGAAGAGTTGGGTGGGGTGGTAGTGCCTAATGGGTGGAGGCTACCACCCCAATTTCAGAGGGATTGGGCAGAGGGCTGATTTTTGGTGAATGTTTGAAGTTTTAGTGTCTTTGGGGCAGATTTGGGGAATAAAGTGGGATATGGGGCAGAAGAGTGAGGTCGCGTGGTAGTGCCTAATGGGTAGAGGCTACCATCCCAATTTCAGAGGGATTGGGCAAAGGGCTGATTTTTGGTGAATTGTTGAAGTTTATGCGTCTTTAAGGTTTTTTCCCATTAGGTATAATGGAGGGTGTATCGCTTCACGTTGGGGGGAAAGGGGTGGCCAAGAGCAGTGTGGGGTTGGTGGTAGTGCAAGGTAGGGGCAAGGAAGCTACCAGACTTTTTTCAAAGGATTTGGGCCGAGGGCTGACTTTTGGTGATTTGTTGAAGTTTACGCGTCAAGGTTTTTCTTCATAAGGTATAATGGAGGTTTCAGCAGCCCCATAAGTGCACTTGGGGGGTGCTGGGCTGGCCTAGAGCGAGTGGTGGTGTAGTGCACATAGGGTGCCAACCACCCCCATCGGTTTATAACCCATGGGATACAGGGTTCTGTTGTTTCTGAGGTGTTCTGAGTGTGGATTCTATGATAGCAAAGGAGATTTTTAATGAGACCCCATGAATCCACTCTCATCCACTCACTCTCCAGGTTTTATCCAGAGCTGCCCAATGGGAGCACATCACACCCATTCTGAAAGAGTTGCACTGGCTGCCAGTTCATTTCCGGGTCCAATTCATGGTGCTGGTTTTGACCTTTAAAGCCCTTAACAGTTTGGGCCCGGGGTACCTGAGGGACCGCCTGCTCTCAAGGGTTGCTGCCCGCTTGACAAGGTCATCTGGGGGGCCTCTGCTCCGGGTGCCGACAATGAGGGAGGCTCAGCTGTCGTGCATTCAGGACAGGGGGCCTTCTCTGTTGCTGCCCGTAGCCTTTGGAATGCTCTCCCAGTAGCCATTCGCTCCTCGGACGCCATTACAGTTTTTAGAAAGCTTGTTAAATCTTGGCTTTTTATCCAGGTTTTTACATGATTGTTTTTATTGCTGCTTCTATGTGTTTTTACCCATATATAGTTTTTATGCTTGTGTTTTATAATTTTTAAATTTGGTTTGTTTTTATATTTTTAGCCTAATATTTTTATTGTCATTTTATTGTATGTTTTTAAACTTTTGTAAACCACCTTAAGATTGTTTTTAATGAAAGGGTATATAAATTCAACAATATAAATAAATAAATAAATAAATAAATAAATAAATAAATAAATAAATAATTCCCTTAATCACCCTTAATTTAAATAACATTGTTTTCATTGGAGCAACGTCTCTCTGAATTTTTTCATGATGGATTTTCTGTGTTTGAAAACACAGACTAACCCTTTGGCTACTGTGGCTGGGTTGATGGAAGTTGTAGTCCAACAACATCCAGGAACCCAGGTATGAGAGCCCCTGCATTAAGTGGGGCTGGGGGAGTAGATTAGCCAATCAGAGGCTAGTATGTCATGACAACAATGCCTCATTGCTCAGAGGGTAGAGTTGCCATGCCCCCCAGAATTCTGGGTTTCTCCTGTATTTTAAGCACCTCACCCAGATTGCTTAGCCCACCTGGATTCGCTCGGATTTCAGCTTTCATTTTTTTTAAAAAGCTAAGCTCTAGCCTTTGTAGAAGCGGAAATATGGAGCAAAACGGGAAGTCACTATTCTGCTCAAAAATTATTTTCAAGCCAATTTTAATAATACACAAATTAGGCACCCGGATTTGGAAAGCCAGAATATGGCAACCCTATCAGAGGGTCACATTGGATGACCAGTAGGACCACTGTCCTGCAGTGGATTTATAACCAGCTGCAAATGCTTGTCTGGATTATACTAAGGAAACAGTCCTGCTAATTCAAGTCGTACCATTTGTGGAGAAATAGTATCTGAGGATTTGCCTCATTATTTATTTAATTGCCTTGTTACTGATGAGGCTTGTAGTAAACGTCTCCCTCATCTTCTTAAAGGTCAGGCACGTTGGTCGCATTTACTGGGGATTGATTACCTGTTCGCTCATGCAGATAACGGGCTGACGCAACACATCACTGTTTCTGCAATGGAAGCAAGACTGTGCCAGTTGTATTTCAGAAGTTGTGCAATTGACTGACACTTGGACAAAAAGGCATATAGAAGATGAAATGTTGCTTTTGAATGCCCAGAAGTGTATTTTAACTATTAACTCTAGGGATGCTCCTGAATTTCTTTTCCATCATTCCCCCCCACCTTTATGGAACCTGCCTTTCCAATGGGTTTCCGCCTGCCTGCGGAGACCCAGACAGGCAGATTTTCACCCGGTTTCCTTGACGTTCTCCAGAGATTTGGGAATGTGTTTGTGAGCTACTGCCAGTGTCGGGCAAGGCATGCTGAGATTGGGCATGCTGTATGAATTTGTCAAACCTGGCATATTCTACCCTACTTGTGTTATGGAATGCAACATGCAACTAAGATCTGGACAAATGTCTGGTTCCAAACAGGCACAGCATTGCTTCCTCACTTGGAGTCTTTGGACAAGGTGGGTAGTTCAAAGGTAGAATGGCTGTCCCCAAAGGGGGGGCTGATTTGGGGGGCCCTCTGAAGCCTTTGAGGCTTTTGTGGGAGCAGCAGGCTCAGAAAGCAATGGAGCCGCCATGGAGCAGAAGGCTTGGGTGGCAACAGAGTCTCCATGGGAGGGGCAGGCTCTGGTGGTTCTGGGGGCGGGGCTGGTCTCAGATGTGGTCCTCTTTGCCAAGGCTGGCTCACCCTCATCCTTTGAGTCAACCACCTCTTGGTTGGTGTCACAGTCCACGCTGGCGGCATGGCTCAGCCATGCCACCCAGAGAATGACAGATAGTGAGCAAGCAGAGACAGCGGCACCTCTATATTAGCTCACTGTTTTCAAGTTTTATGTTTATTTTGCGTTTATTTTTACTTTACATTTGTTATTAATGTGCTTTTATCAAATTTGTCCTCTGCTTTGAAGAGAATGGTCAGTCGAGTGGTATAGCAATCAATCAATCAATCAATCAATCAATAAAATTAGACTTCAAAGAGGTATAGCCAGTATAACAGTAGTGATGTTGCTGAAATTAGATAGCCTGCCAAACTGCCCACTTTATAGTGTTAGCAATGTCAAAGGATAAAATGATTGGAAGCATTAAATCAGAGTAAAAATATTTCATGCATTATGAAAGACAAATGGTCTTAAACCAGTGTTTCCTGACCTTTTCCTTTATGCGGACCACTACATCGTCACCAAAAGCTTTTGTAGATCACAATGTAAGCAAGCCATTTAAAACGTTATTAACATAGCCTATGGCTGATGGGAGTCACTTATATAAAAAGCGGTATTTAAAATGCAGCCATTTCTTATACAGTGGTCCCTCGACTTACAAACTACTCGACATAAGTATTTTTCGAGTTACAAACGGTAGTTTTAGATCCGGTTTTAGATGCGGTTTTTTCGACTTACAAATTTTTAGATGGGGTTTCCTCGACTTACAAATTTTTAGATGGGGTTTCCTCGACTTACAAATTTTACATGCGGTTTCCTTGACTTGCCTGCCTGTTTACTGCCTGTTTATTCTTGAAAAGAAATGTTCCTGTGCAGTTTGCAAGCCTTACTGGGGGTCTGGGTCTTTTTTCTAGGCTCCGGAACGCATTAATCCATTCCCAATGCATTCCTATGGGAAACCGCTTTTCGACTTACGAATTTTTCGACTTACAAATGTGCATTCGGAACGGATTAATTTCGTAAGTAGAGGGACCACTGTAATTTATTGTGCTCACTCACAAACATATTGCACTCACCACAATACATTTATATGCAGCAGGCCTACAGTGAATTATATTATTTCCCCACCACCCCACCCCACAGACCATTGCAGGCCACCTGCAGTACCCTTGCAGACCACCAGTGGTCCATGGATCATTAGCTGGAAACCAGTCTTAAACCTTGAAACTAATTGGAAAACCAGGGATCCAAGCCAGGCTTCTTTCATTCTCTCTTCAGCTCAGCCAGGGGTGTTGCTATAATTGAGCAGATGGGTTCTTTGAACACGGGGCCCCCAGCTTCTGAGGGACCCCCAGCTCTGCCCCTATTTTCCTCATTATCTCCCTCACTCCGAGGGGCCACCTGGGAGATGAGTGAACACAGGGCCCCTCTCCCCTAGCAATGCCCCTGAGTTCAGCATTCTCAAGATTGTACCATGGCAATAATTTCATGTAGAGTTCCTACTCCAGGAAAAAACGTCAGCGGCTTATGAATGCAGGGCACGGCTAACTAGACATAGAGGTAGTTCCCACGATCAGTGGGAGCTGCCTGGAGAGGGTGAGCAGCGAGAGCGGGCTTAGCCGTCTGCAGTCTGCTCTGGGCGACTAAACCGGCCAAACACACGACTGCCGGGTCTGTTACGGAGCTGGCGGGGGCTGGGGGGATTGGGGGCCGTGTGGCCCCCGGAAGCTCCAGCATGCCCTGCGCAAGCACGCAGGGCATGCTGGAGACACCCCCGAGCCAGGAGGCTGCTTTTAAGCCTCCTTGCCGGGGGTCTACTTGTGAGTTGCTGCAGCGCGGAGCTGCGCCACGGCAACTCACGATCCTAGAGCCCAGGGGAGGGTTATTTAAGTGGGTGACCCGCTTAAGTACCACCAGGCTCGCAGCCGAGCCCAGTGGTTCTCACGATGGGAGAAAATCAGGCTAGCCTCTGCTAGCCTGCTTTTCTCCCATCCTGTGAATAGCCTCATATTCTGCAAAAAAATAAAATAAAATGCCAAGCTATTTAAGGAGTTGTTGCTTTGGATGGAATATGCTGGTAAATGATGATCAAATGGGTGGAATTAGAAGAATGACTCTCTCTTCACAGTGACTGATAACAATGTGACATATACAGCAAACGCCTCAAATGTCTGCCTGAATGAATACTCCAGATCAGCTAGGGATGGAATGACAAAGTTAGAGACAGGAGAGAGATTAGAAATGAAAAGAAGAATGAATGTAAACATTCAAGATGAGGCAGACAGAGAGAGAACAAAAATCGGCATGGCCAATGGAGATAAGGAAGAGGACTGAGCAAAACAAGGGCAAATAAAAGGGCAGGTTTTTAAAAAGATCCCAATTTAAATAATGCAAATAACTTAAATGTGCATCATTTTATACTTGCCAACATTGAACAGCATTTGCCATTTTGTTCCCTACTCACCCAGTTTGGAGAGATCCTTTTGGAGCTGCTCACAATCCATTTTGGATTTCACTACCTGAAAGAGTTTGGAATCATCTGCAAATTTGGCCACCTCACTGCTTACCCCTACTTCTAGATCATTTATGAATAAATTAAAAAGCACCGGTCCCAGTACAGATCCCTGGGGGACCCCACTTCTTACTTCCCTCCATTGTGAAAACTCTCCATTTATCCCTACCCTCTGTTTCCTGTCCTTCAACCAGTTAGCAATCCACACATGTGTTTGTCCCCTTATCCCATGACTACTAAGTTTTCTCGGGAGTCTTTGATAAGGAACTTTGTTGAAAGCTTTTGGAAGTCCAGGAATACTATGTCAACTGGATCACCTTGATCCAAACACTTGTTGACACTCTCAAAGATCTCCAAAAGGTTTATGAGGCAAGATTTACCTTTGCAAAAGCCATGCTGGTTCTTTCCCAGCAGGGCCTGTTGTTCTATGTGCTTTACAGTTTTATCCTTGAGGGTGCTTTCCACCTATTTGCCTGGAACGGACATTAAGCTAACTTGCCTGTAATTTTCCAGATCGCCCCTGGATCCATTTTGTAAAATTGGTGTTACATTTGCTACTTTTAAGTCCTCTGTTACAGAGCCTGGTTGCAGGGATAAGTTATATATTTTAGCAAGGAGGTCGGCAATTTCACTTTTGAGTTCTTTGAGGACACTTGGATGCATGTCATCTGGCCCTAGTGATTTGCTAATTTTCCATTTTTCCAGACAGTTTAGAACATCATCTCTTGTCACTGCTATCTGACTCAGTTCTTTAGCCTACATCCGTGAAAAGCCTGGTTCAGGAACAGGTATATGCTCAGATCCTCTGCCATGAAGACGGATGCAAAGAAAAAGAGGTTGCTTCTCTGCAACCTCCATATCCTCCTTAATAATTCCTTTCACTCCCTCACTGTCTCATGGTCCAACTGCCTCCCTGGCAGGTTTCCTGCATCTGATGTACTTTAAGAAGATTTTGTTATTTCCCTTGATGCTTTTAGCGAAATGCTCCTCAAGCTCTCTTTTCGCTTCCCTTATTGTCACCTTGCATTTCTTTTGCCAGAGTTTGTGTTCCTTTTTTGTTCTCTTCATTTTCACAGGCCTTCCAATTTTGGAAGGAAGTCTTCTTCCCTTCTATGGTTTCCTTGACGTGTAACATAGGAAATGCTAATATTGGCCTACCTTAAAGGGCCATTGTAAGGATTGTTGAAATATTACGTGTGAAAAACACTATATGAACACTAAATACTATTGCTATGAAACTTTTCCATAAGGGCTGACTTTCAGTGATCTTGATTCAGCAAATACTGAGAAACAGCTATATGTATCTGGGGCCAGGGCCAACCACTAGGCAGACCTAGGCAACCAACAAAGGCACTAATTCTTGTGGGGAGGGTGTGCAGCACTGCCCCCATAATAGATTGGGAACTCTCGCCCAATGTATCCACAAACCTGCATGGGATATTCATTTGCTGGCCATCTGTGCGGACTGGACATTCAATCTGGCAAACAAGCAGTCCGCACAGCTCTGTGTTGCAGAGGATTCTGGGGAATGTTGGTGCACTCCTGATTTATGCAGGCACTGGCCAGACCTACGTGACCTCATCACTGCCCTGCATAAACATCGAGGGCACTTAGAAGAAACCCAAGACTGCTGTGTCACGGTGCACTGCAGGAGAAGATCCGTACCAGTGGACAAAGAGACTTGTCTGCCAAACGTGTCTACCATTCAGGAGTGGCCGGTGAGGGCAGCGCCGGAGGGCGGCAGTGCGAGGCACCTTCAAGGAGGTAATAAGCAGTTGCTTACCATAGTGGAAGCAGCACCTGTAAGCTGAGGTGCTCCACCTGCAATCCCGTGTGGGGCAGTGGCGCTCTGCCCAGCATCTGGCAGGGCCGTGGCGTAGCCCTAGGCTCTACGCATGCGTGAGAGCCTTCACACACATGCAGAGACCAGGGTCATGCCGCAGCCACACCGGATGCCGCGCGGAATGCTGCCACCCCACATGGGATTGCAGGTGGAGTGCCTCAGTTTGCAGGTGCTGCTTGTAAGATGGTAAGTATCTGCTTATTACCTCCTTAAAGGTGCCTCTCGCCGCCATTGTGCCCCCCCCCCCCCGCCCCAGTGTTGCCCTCACTGGCTGCTCCTGCTAGTATTACTGAGTAAGCTTCCAAGGAAGGCCATGATTCCACAGAACACAGTTCAAAAACCACAGAGCTAACCTTTTGGACAGATGTCACAGGATAGTCGCAAGACAGGAACACGCAGGAGATGAAGATGTGCTATGGTTCTATATGTAGTATATGTATTACTAAGACTGTCAATTGTCAAGCAAAATTACTGTTATTCTCCAACACCAGGAATCGTTCAGTACTCTGGAGTTACAGTAATTTGTCTGACAATTTCTGTGCATGCCTCAGGTTAATGTCAGATCCACTATTATTGTAAAGAGAAAAATAGCTCTTTTGTAAAAATAATGTATAAACAATAAATGACTCAGTATTCTACCCAAGCACTTAAAGGAAACTACATTTATTTTGTTCACACTGAGGCTCTGAAAGTTCACATGACCAGAGGCACTTCTCAGCACAATAGAAGTCTTAAAATGGTTTTTTAAAGTATCTTTTTTTTAATTAAAGGTGGCATTTTAAGCCATGTGAAGAGCCATTTCTCTAGCTAAAGGGAAGGCTGTATTCTTTACAGCAGACTAGAAGGGAATATTATTTCTTGATCAGAATTTCATCTTATGTTTCAGTACAGTTGATACCTTTACAGATATCTGCAGAACTAAACAGTTGGACATATTAAATACCTTGCGCCCAACACATGTTGAATAGGTATTTGTGCATATACACATGCAGATGAGCAGTACGTGCCACTAGCGGTGGCAAGTAGTGCTCATCTATAGGAAGGATTGCTGGTCTTGTGGTAATAAGCATGACTTGTCCCCTTAGCTAAGCAGGATCTGCCCTGGTTGTGTATGAATGGGAGACTTGATGTGTGAGCACTATAAGATATTCCCCTTAGGGGATGGAGATAATATCTAGGTTCCAAGTTCCCTCCCTGGTATCTCCAAGATAGGGCTGAGCAAGACTCCTGCCTGCAACCTTGGAGAAGCTGCTGCCAGTCTGTGAAGACAGTACTGAGCTAGATCGACCAACCGTCTGATTGGGTATAAGGCATCTTCCTATGTTCTTAACTTCCTGTGTTCCACATGGTCTCAGTTCCCAACATATCCCTAACATTCTACCCACTTACAGACTGCCAGCAGTCATGTGAAGCTGCTCTATGACTCCCTCAGCTGAAATTGCAAAGCCAAGACTCCACTTGCCTCACTCTCCAAACTCAGATGGGTCCCGCCCAGGTTTGAGCCTAGGAGCAGTTGCCACCACTGCTCCCAACTTCTCACTGCCACATATCTACAGATGGGAACACTCAAGCCCCACCCTCTGACCCCAATGACTCTGGGTGGATGAGGAAGGCATGACCCACAAAGGGCACTTCCTATCCCCCCAAAACCTATTAGAGCACCTCCTTGGGACCAATCCAGCCCTTGCAAGCTTTGAAAGTGGAATGAGGGTCAGGGGGTAAGGAATCCCCTTTTCTCTCTTCACTCTCTTTGCAAAGTTAGCAAGAAGCATGATGGGAGAAAAGGGGATTCCCTCCCTCCTGCTTGGCCCTCATTCCACTTTCAAAGCTTGCATGGGTCAGTATTGAAAGAGGGCTGCCCCACACCAAATGTGGAACAAGGCAACATTTGACACCTTGCCTCAGGCACAGCCATACCTTGGGCTGCCCACTGCAGCCCCGATTTCTTTTTTAGTGCCTGAACACCCTAACTTGTTGCTTTCAAGTTACTGAACAGTAGTGTGCTGCACTGCTGAAAAAGCTGAAGCTATCTTAGGTTGCATTAAGAAAGATTAACAAAGTTTACATTCAGGGGCGTATATAGGGTGGGGCAGGCAGGGCACGTGCCCCGGGCGCCACTTGAAGGGGGCGCCATTTTTCTAAAATGGAGTGGGAGGGGGGCATCTGCAAAGGTTACCCCTCCCACCGCTGGCCTCTAGGGCCTCGCAAAGACCATTTGAGCATGTTCAGTGGCCATTTTTTAAAATATTTTTATTAATGGCTGCTGAAAACAAAATGGCCACTGCACATGCTCAAATGGCCTCTGTGAGGCCCTAGGCCATGCCAGGCCTCACAGAGGCCATTTGAGCATGCGCAGCAGCCATTTTGTTTTTAGTGGCCATTTTTTTTTAAAAAAAAAATTAAAAATGGCCATCACACATGCTCAAATGGTCCCTGTGAGGCCCTAGAGGCCAATAGGGGGAGGGGAAACCTTTGCAGGGCACCCCCCCACGGCCTTTAGGAAGCCCCCCCGAAGGGGCTACAGGTAATTTTTTTTAAAAAAATAATATAATACAAGTCACTGTACACATATTCAGTTTGGCACTATGTATAGAGAGTCAGGGCTTGTGAATACTGAGCTGAAGCTTATAAGCTAGAATTGTATTCATTTATTCTTACTTTGCTTCTTGTGATAAGTGAGTTAAATGTAATGTCTTAATAATATGGCTATTAATGGTGAGTTTGTCTTTGAATCAGTGTGAAATCCTTAGTATTAAGGCCCACTGGAAGTTTCTTGCTCTCTTTCTCTCATTTTAACTGTCTTTCTGAAATACTAGAATATATTCCAAGCAGAGACACAGTTTACTCTGCATATCCTTTAATTATTTTCAGAGTATCTGGGAAAAGTCAAATTCTCCATTTATTTTTAAAACTTATGTAATGGTGATGCTACAATGTAAAGTAGAGAATTAGACAGGCACTTCTGTTTAGCTTTCCAGGTACACCTCCACATAGTATTTGGGTATTTCATGAGCTCCAACATACTGAAATTTGTAGTTTTCCAGCATTTTTTGGTCTGGCTACGTCAACTGCTAAATAGTTTTTGAAATATTAAAAGATTAGCAAGCTTGACTTGTATTTTTCAGCTGATATTATGGTAAAGTTATCTGAAAGATGGGTGTCAGATGTTTGGACAGGGGGAACAATTTCAGTGCTTGCCCTAGGCGTTTTTTTCCCTAGATACGCCTCTGGTTACATTAACAAAGAGCTATTCTCGTGATCCTCAATAGGGCTGCACAGGATAATGTGTGAGGCTTTTGCTGGATAGGAGGGGTCCATCGTACCAAGCAGCTGTACTCAGCTGTTGAATTAGGTAGGAAGAAAAGCCCTCCAGCCTGGTGTGAGCCTCATGGGTGACCACTTCCTCCCCTTCCTACCTTGCTTTTTACTCCCAGATGATCACAAAATGGGAGCACACACAGCTCCTGGGTAGGATGCGTCTCCTACCCTATTGAGAATAGTGAGAACAGCCTTATAGTGTCCAGATAATAAGAAAGGTTTGTTCCAGTCTCTTCTACACTGGTCAGATCTCATTTGGAATGCCATGTCCAGTTCGAAGTACCACAATTTATTTTATTTTGTTTCATTTATTAAACTTCTATACCGCCCAAACTTTTGTCTCTGGGCGGTTAACATAAAAACAATTAACACACATATAAAAGTTAAAACAATGCAACCATTTAAAAATAGCCATAAAGTTAAAAACAGACAGTTTTTTAAAGCTGGGAAAGCTTGGGTGAAAAGATGGGTTTTCAGGCATTTTTAAAAAAATTGCCAGAGATGGGGAGGATCGAAGGACTCTGACCAACTAGAATGCCTTCAGAACAGTGGTGGCTGGTGCGGGCACCCCCGGGGTGGGGGTGGCAGGGTGGCGGGAGGCACCTTTAAGTATAAATTAGTAGGTGCTTACCTTCTGAACCGCTGCACCTGAAATCTCTCCTCAGCAGGAATGCCATGTCTGCGGCGGAGGATCGGTTCTGCCACTCAGCTGGCGGAGGCCAATTGTGTGGCCAGGAAATGGCCTCCATGCATTTGTAGAGGCCGGCTGAGTGGTGGAGCTGATGCCTAGTGGGTGCTGGGTAGTGCACCACTGCTGGGAGAGCTTTCAGGTGTGGGAGTTTGGGAGGTAAGCGCCTGCTAATTTTTGTTTAATTATTTCTTGTTTCCACAGTCAGACAGATGTTATTGACTGGTTTGTTTTATCCACATGGTGTTGAGGTGCTCTTCAAGTTGTTTTGGAATTGCACCTAGGACGCCAATTACCACTGGGATTATTTTGGTCTTCTTCTACCACAGCCTTTCAATTTCAATTTGTAGATCTTTGTATTTTGTGATTTTTTAAATTTCTTTTTCTTCTATTCTGCCATCCCATGGTATTGCTATGTCGATTATTTTAACTTGTTTTTCTTTCTTCTTGACTACAGTTATATCTGCTGTATTGTGTGGCAGACGTTTGTCTGTTTGTAGTCAGAAGTCCCATAATATTTTTGCATCTTCATTTTCTACAGCTTTTTCAGTTTTATGGTCCCACCAATTTTTGTCTACAGGTAGCTTGTATTTTTTGCAGATGTTCCAGTGTATCATCCCTGATACCTTGTCATGCCTTTGTTTGTAGTCAGTCTGTTGTTGTTGTTGTTGTTGTTATTATTAATTCGATTTCTATACCGCCCTTTCAAAAACGGCTCAGGGTGGTTTACACAAAGAAATAATAAATAAATAAGATGGATCCCTGTCCCCAAAGGGCTCCCAAATCTAAAAAGAAACATAAGATAGACACCACAGTCACTGGAGGTTCTGTGCTGGGGGTGGATAGGGCCAGTTACTCTCCCCCTGCTAAATAAAGAGAATCACCACGTTAAAAGGTGCCTCTTTGCCAAGTTAGCAGGGGTAATTTACACTTAATTTACACTTAAAGGTGTCTCCCGCCACCCCCGCCTCCACCACCAGTGGCACCATTACCAGCTGTCACTGCTTCAGAAGAGGGCAATAAAGAGGGTGAGAGTTCTGGAAACCAAGATTTATGAAGAACAGTGAAAGGAGCTGGGTATGTTTAACCTGGAGAAGGAAATACTCAGGGGAGACATGATAACCTCTTCTGATATCTGAATGGCTTTCTCCAGAAGATAGAGGAGACTTCTTATTTGTCGCTCCTGAGGGAAGAACTAAGTTTATTATTTTAAATAAAGATGATGATGATGATGATGATGATGATGATGATGATGGTGATGGTGATGATGATGACTGAACCAGTGGAATGGAATTACAAGAAAGCAGATTCCGCTGAGGTACTAGGAGAGATTTCTTAACTGTAAAAGCAATTTACAGTTTAAATTTAAGTTTGACAATTGAACAGTTTGCCTTCTGCAAGTGGTGGTTGTCAAACAGAGGTGGGACATCTGTCTGTCAGGGATGCTGAAACAGATTCCCGCCCTGTGCAGGGGATTGGAGTATAAGAATCTGAGGTCCTTTCCAACTCTATGCTTTTGTTTTATCCGAGTCCTACAATAATGCAACAGGAATTTTAAAAGTTCAGCTCCTTGCATAATGCTTCAGCATAATGGTGATCTCTGGATGGTCAACTGCATGTAACTAAGATGTGGTCTGATTTTATAATTCACTGTAGGACATCACCCTCTTCTACATTCTGTTCATTTCAAGGACTCACAAATAACATACTTGAGCAAGATGTCTGCCCTCCAGATCTAGTTTCAGAAATGCCAACTTTAATTAAAACATAGTTGTTGAGAGAAAGTATGTCCATTTCACACTTTAAAAACAAAGAAAGCACTCTGGGCAAGATGGACTAGTTTCAGAATGTTCTGCTACATAAAAGAGCCGTGTGCTCCATTTAAGACAGAACTTTCTTTTCTCTCTTAAGAGTTAAGGAAATGATGTAGTGAAGTGATTTTGATCAACAGAAATGATTGTACAAGTATGCTTGGTCACCTTGGACTGTATAACAACCATATAGTATACAGGTTTCCATGCTATATACACATAAGGTCTCCCCTGTGTTGTTCTTGTGGTTTCCCAAGTAAAGTAGTTAGAGAAGCATGCTGAGAATTTTTAATTAATCTTTGTGAAAATGGTCTTCTGAATTCCCATCTCTTCCTTCTTGAATTGTTAGGTTGTGATGCAGGGTGGTTTAACACAACCACTAGCAAGTCTGGTTCCTGGGAAGCTCCAGTTCCTGGGGAGTGCACACTCCCTGCGGACTTGTTATCCAAACGTACCCAGGTCTGATCCCCTAGGTGGACTCCCAACTGCTGTTTAACATTCATCCAGCATTTGTAACCTACATTTGAAGTTGAGCAAAGAATGTAGGGCGCATGATGGGCCAACGCTGGGAATCTGGCTTGGGAACTGGACTTTGGTGGATTCAGATGACTCATCCACCAGGAGCATGCACACCTTGGAAATCATTGCTTTCCAGGAACTGAACTTGCCGTTGATCATGTGAAGCTGCCCACAGGCTGGTTGTGAAAAACTCCTAAAAGTCTTCCCAATGAATTACCTAGTTACTTTACTTACTGATTAACCCACTACGAATGGGAAAACTTTAAACAAATCTTTGTGCTTTATGAAGAGGAAGAGGCCTGTAGGGATGTACATGGAGCCGGTATCACCAGATCGGTTCAAATTCGAACCAAATTCAAACCAAGCCAGTCTGGTTTGATCACTGAACCAGGACGAATCAGTTTACGGACAGGTTCAGGTCAATACTTGTAAAGGGGATTCCCATGCTGGCCTCCCTAATAACAGCCCGAGCCCACGGCTGTGGCCCAGTTTGAGCCTCTGCGTGGTAACTGCAGAGTGTGCAGTGGGCCTCTGCGCATGCATGGAGGCCATTAGAATAGAGCACCAGGCTATCTATTCTAATGGCTTCCGCGCATCCACAGAGGCCTGCTGCACGCTCTGCAGTTACCACACAGGGACCCAAACAGGGCTGCAGCCACTGGGCCAGGCTGCTATTGGGGAGGCTGGCAGGGGGTTTAAAGGAACCTCCACTGCCATCATCACGCTGCCAGTGGGAAAGTAAGTTTCCCTCTCACCCCCATCCCACCCTTTTGAATCCCCCCTTGCTTGTAAAGGGGGGATCTTAAGCAGATTCCCCTTTACAAGCATTGCCTCAAACCTGTTGTTGACTGGTTCTGTTTAAACCAGGGCCAGGCTGGTTCAAACTCAGATCGACACCCCCTTTTGGGGGGCTGGTCCGGTTCAAACTCAGACCAGTTGAACTGGGCCAGTTTGACTCAGACTAGGGTTCAAGTCAAACCAGTTCATATACCCCTAGAGGTGTGGTATATATTTTTTAAAAAATATAACTATATCCTGCTCTTACTCCCAGGAACGCAGAGCAGTGTACATCATTATGTTTCTCCTCAAACAGCCCTGTGAGGTAGGTTAGGCTGAGAAAAAATTGATTGGTCCAGGGTCACCCAGAGAATATCATGGCTGAATGGAGATTTGAACTCTGGTTTCTCCAGCCCTAGTCCAACACTCTAACAACGACACCATGAAGGAGCTCAGCATCCAGTTTCTTGAGAAATTAACTTATTAACACATAATGTATTGTGCTAAAACTGTGTCTGGCCAATGCCTGGTGATTCACTCAGAAGCAGAGAGGTGGCTAAGGAGGAATTTCGGTCATCAGAGGCTGTTACTTCTGTGCCCTGCATACCTCCTTGCTGATAGGAGGTGCTGTAGTTCCCGCTGTAGCTTAGGGGCAGTTAGTGTACATGCTTACCAGTAGAACATCCCAATTTCAGTTCTCTGGCTTTTCCAGTTAAAGGTCTCAAGAGGCCAGGCTGGGAAATGCATCTCTCTGAGTGAGATTCTGGAAGGGTGCAGCCAATCCATGTAAATTAGTACTCGTCTGACTCAGCATAAAGACATTGAATCATAAAATTATGGCAGAGAACATGCTTTGCATGCAGAAGGTCCCCAGTTCAATCCCCGGCATCTCCAGTTAATGAGTAAGGTTTGGAAAGTCTGCCTGAGCCAAAGTGAGCAATTCTAGGCTAGAAAAATCAAAGGTCTGTTTCAGTATTTTCATATGCTCATTATGAGGAGCTGTAGCAGAATAAAACTTGCAAATTTGCTCTGCTTGTGTAGTTTATCCAGATCACAAAATTCAGCTATCCTAGATGCAGGTTTTTGATTCCTTTATGGTAAGAATGCAGGGAATTCTGGTTATGAGTGAGCTACTTCAGAGATGAGCTACTTGAGAGATGGTATCCATTATCTAGACCTACCTGTTGACGCTTTCTCTGGAGAAGTAGACCGCATAAGTCTGAATGTTCCCTTTGGCATCTGCAGGTGGGCGCCAGCTGAGACGAACAAATCGACTGGAAACCAAAACAGGGACCACATCTCGGGGAGCAGAGGGGAGGAGACTGGAACTTGGGATAGCTATAGAAGGGGAAGGAGAGGAATCCGTCAGAGAGGTTGGTGGCACAGGGGATTGGGGGCTAGTGGGAAGAACTGTCGTAGGCACAACTAATGTTTCAGAAAACAAAGGGCCAAGTGGATAGGGTGTGAATAAGATGAATGGAGGGAGAAAAAAGAGAGAAAGGGGGAAAAAGAGAACTAAAAGTAAAACCACTCTTTAAAATGCAGTTTCTTTGACTCCAGAAATAATACTTGTATAACAGAATCAATAGCAGCCATGGCTTCCACTGCACTCATATTCTTCAGAGAGACCACAGCAACAGATTAAGGGCTGCCTCAAGTTTCTGGGAGCCCTAGGGGAAAGTCCTGCACTGGGCCCCTCATAGACCTTCCACCTGGCCCTCCCCCACACAAACTTACCTCAACGAGGAGGGAGGGGAATACAACAGGTGGCTCTTCCCATCCTACCCCTCTGCAAGTGGGGGTTGATGGGATGAGTGGGGTTTGATGGGATGTGGTCGTGGCAGTGGAGACAATCCTTCCCCCTCTTCCTCCTCACCCTCAGAGTTGCCACTGCATTCTCCCACTTTTGCTGAGGTGGGATGGATAGGAAGCCATCACTACTGAATCTTTCAGCAGCAGCTTCTCCTCCTCTCCCTCTCAGTGAATCTACATCCCCCCCCCAAACAGTCCCGTGTCACTGCAGGTGGCTCTTGAAGGAAGTCCTTTCACCAAGTAGGGAGTTTGTATGTATGTATGTATGTATGTATGTATGTATGTATGTATGTATGTATGTATGTATTTAACTTGTATCCTGCTTTTCCTCCAAGGAGCTCAGAGCGGTGAGATACATGACTGGCCCAGAGTCACCCAGTGAGTTTCATAGTTGAATGGGGATTTGAACTCGGGTCTTCCTGAGTCAGTACCTTGCAGTACCACTGTATCTGGAGTCAACATCTCCCATGAGGGCCCTGGGTCTTGGCCATGGACCCTCAGCCAGGGCCCAACTTGGTCAACCCCTGATGCGGAGCCTGCAACAGACAATTAAGCTCACTTCTACCAGGCTTCAGTGTGGTTATCTCTGAACGGAAGTGTGGCTAGCATCTCTGGACCATCTGCAGCCAAGTTTCATAAATATGATACACTTTGAGAACCATGGGCATAATTTTTTTTAAAGTATACCCAATTTTTCCATCATATTATGGCACAAAATGGCTTACAATCCGTGTTCCCTTTAACGGGGATTCCCAGATGTTGTTGAATACAACTCCCAGAATCCCCTGATGAAATGGCTTTTGCATGGGGATTGTGGAAGTTGTAGTCAACCACAACTGCCTGACCTCCTCTCCCCACAGAAGATCCAGACTGCAGCCCTGGGCAGCCAGATCGGCCGCCCACACGACTGCTGGCTCTGTCACTAACCTTGTATAAGAGGAGGGGTAAGTTAGCGTGTTACTCGCTTTGGAGAAACCGGGCCTGCGAGCCCAGTGGTTCTCACATTCTGCCAAAATCGGGCTAGGCTCCCTTAGCCCGATTTTGGCCGATTGTGAGAACAGCCTCAATGTGTTACATAAATAAACATGAAAGAAAAAGAACAAATCTAAACAAGGAGCAGAAAACAAAAAATTAAACTGAACACAAATTACTCTCACAACCTTCATTCCGAACAAAATGCTTTGTGAAAGTCTTCACAGGTTTTGGGAAGAAGAACAGGGTCTTCTTGCAGTGGGAGGGGGATCCAGAGTGTTGGGGCCACCACAGGAAGAGCCACCACTCTTTGTCTCCCAACTAGGGTATAAGCAACTATGAACTGGATTCCTGACAATGCTCCATATATTATGGACATGCCCTGGGAATTACTCCATTCTCTTGAGGACTCCTGAGTTCACCGATAACCACATGAGGAATTAGATGTAATAAACCTTCCCGAATATTCTAGAGCCTCTTCAAAGCAATTCTGTATGAAATCCTTTAACTGGAGATAGTTGAGACTGAACCGACCACTAAGCAGTGGTTCTGTTTCTGCTCCCCACCTCCCGCCCTCAACGTCTGCCTCATTTTTCTCTTGGAGCATTACCTTGTCTCATTATCTCATACCCAAAGCAAGCATCATGCCCCAAGACCAACAAACTTGGACTTTCTTGTAGAACTCAAAACTCCCACTACATTACTAACCCCACTCCAGTCTCAGCTTGTTATCCCTCATTGAGCCCATTACTGCCTCCAGGCAGGCATTTAGGGAGGTTATGCCTTCTCCTGATGATGTTGGCATGGATAAATAGATTTGAGTGTCATCAGCATATTTATAACATCCTGCAACAAATCTCCCAATCTCTTCTGCAACAAATCTTGGCACCAAATATCCTCTGCATCTTTTCCAGTTCTACAATGTCCTTCATCAGATACGGTGACCAGAACTGTATGCAGTACTTCAAATGTGGCCGCACCATGGATTTGTATAAGGGCATTATAATATTAGAATTTCTATTCTCAATCATCTTCCTAATTATTCCTAATATGGAATTGACCTTTTTCAGAACTGCTGCACCCTGAGTCGACACTTTTCCAATTAGCTGCCCACCAAGACCCTCAAATCTCTCTCCTGGTCAGTCACTGACAGCTCAGACTCCATCAGAGTATATGTGGAGCTGGGTTTTTTTGCCCCAATACGCATCACTTTACACTTGCTTACACTGAACCTCATTTGCGATTTTGTCACCCACTTACCCAGTTTGGAAAGATCCTTTTGGAGATGCTCACAATCTGTTTTGGATTTCACTATCCTAAATTGTTTCGTGTCAACTGCAAATTTGGCCACTTTGCTGTTTACCCCAACTTCTAGTTCATTTATGAATAAGTTAAAGAGCACTGGTCCCAGTACAGATCCCTGGGAGACCCCACTTCTTACTTCTCTCCATTGTGAAAACTGTCCATTTCTTTCCTCCCTCTAAGGTCATTTACACAATCAAAAATTGTGTTCTACCCAGGTTTGGGAACTGTGTGTACTCCCAGTTTTTGGTTGTGTGAAAGCAAAGTAGGAGGAAAACCTACTCCTACCTCGCTGCCACACAATACATTCTACCCAGGTTTTCCTCCTACCTTGCTTCCACACAACTGAAAATCGGGAGCACACACAGCTCCCTAACTGGGTAGAACACAGTTTTTGATTGTGTGTATGACCTTTCTGTGTCCAGTCCTTCAACCAGTTACCAATCCACAATTGAACCTGTCTCCTTATCCCATGATGGCTATATCCCATGACTGTTAAGGATCACGGCAAGAGGTCCACACACCCAACTTATGTATATTCCACAGCTTATCTGAAAAGACTGTAGGGGCATAAGCTTATCTGTGTGTCTGGGGACACTTTTTGTAGGGTTCCCAATTGTGCATGCAGAGCCTGTTCCTGTACAGTTTGTATGTGTGTGTGATCTGCTCAAGCACGCAAGTGAGCACACATAAGTTGGGGGTGGATCTGCCACTACAGTCCCACTCCCCCATCTGGGCATACCAGTTGTATCCAATTATCACGAGCAGTCCGTCCAAGTGGGATTGGTGGGAGGGGCAGTACATAAGACACAGGTGCAGCTCATTCCTGCTCTCTTCTTCCCACTCAGGCCAGGTTGCTCTGCCTCGTCTCACCTGCTGCATTAACCCTTGGCATGCTGGCGGAGGGAACGAGGCGAATAACCAGCCCATATGCCATAGGTTAATTAACGAGGTGGTGGGCAAGACAAGGCAGAGCGGGGTGGCCGGGGTGGGGGAAGAGAATGGGAATGAGCTGCACCTGTGGCTTGTTTACTGCCCCCGCCATCCTGTCCATATGGACTGCTACTGCCAATTTTATCATCTGTATTGGAGATCTGTTGCTCTTTTGATGTAGATCTTAACAAAAAACCCAGCCAACAATGTTGGTGCCAACAATTGAATTCTTAATTCACTGACAAACATTTAAAACGGAAGGATATGTCCCTCCCCCCGCCCCTGACAAATTTTTACTTGCCTTGTCTTGGAACTTGTTTGGATCCCCATGAAGATTCTCCAATGGATAATCTTTTGGAGGAACTCTGAAATTTGCATCAAAAATCACTTTTTGAAGGTTTGGATACCTCATTTAAAAAGGCAGCTCTTTTGGGATCAGGCTGAAATTCTGTTAGCTGCTGTAAGTGGCCTAGGCTAGGCATCAATAATGAACCTGATCTCAGCCATCCTGCCAATCTATAAACAGTGAATAGCATTCTCTGCCATTACTAGGGAGGGGAAGGAAGCCCTATTTTACTTTTGCAAGCTGCTAGCAGGCTGGCAGTAAAAACAAAGCACGTTATTCACACAATGTCACAGAAGAGACAAGTACCACTGGTTTCTTTTTTAATACTCTGCAACAGGTTACTTCCTCAATCACTGAAAGTTGTTTATGAGCATCTTCAATCATTTCATTCCTGGTCAAGGAGACTGATCAGGGATTTATCTGTTTCACAATGGTTTCTACAACTCTGTAGACAATGAGTGCTTCTTCACCGCATTGGCCTTGCATAGTCATTTAAACACCTGCCAGAATGCTTTGCTTGTTTCTTTCTACAGGAATGAATAAGCTGACCACGATGGAAAGGAAGCTAGCTAGCAGCCTGATCTGTTATGTTAATGATTTCTGACTGTGGCCCTTTTCAAGGTGCAAAGCACTTCACAATTTTAAGTTCATTTATCCTTATAACAGTCTTGTAGGAGATGGTGGTAAGTCACTCAAAGATCTGCAACAAATTCCACAGCTCAGAAAGGAGCTAAACCCAAGCCACTCCATTTCTGGTCACAAAAGCTACTTACTTCACTATAAAGCTCTGGATTTCATTGACTGTTCCAGAACTTGTTCATGTCATTGACTTGTTCCCCACTTGGATGTGGCACAATTGCTTCCGTTTTCTTTTCAAATCCACAAAATGCAGAATTATAAAAAGGATAAGCAATTCTGACATGTGTTGGCTACTTGACTGATCTAATCTGCCAGTACAAGAACAGAACACTCGACGGCAAGTGTACACACACATGCATGGAAGAGATGTCTTGCTCATCAGGTCATAATAGGGGCACCACAATGTCTCACAAAAACTGTTATTAGAGGCTAAGAGGAGCTGGCATGTCACATACCGGAGAACAGGATAGATGAATTGAGGGCAAGACCCAGCGCTTCTAAATATTACACATCTATATTTATAGATCTCTGTCTTGCTCTAATAAGCCATTACCACGGCAAAGAGAGCATTGTAATAAGAGACATGAGTTGACATTATTGGCCTCTCTCTCTGAGACCCAAGCCCCAGCCTTTCAAGTTGATGCTAAAATAAGGTTTATTTATTTGCATCACTTCAGGATATTGTGATCTGCAGTTCAAGTATGCCAAGAAAAGGAGACAAAGCTGGTTGAAAGTCAAATAACTGCCTTTCTTAAGTCTGTTACTCCGAACTTGTTTGCTAGAGGAAAAGTCATATGGTAGCTGCCTTTGCCTGTGCGGCCTTAACCAAAGGAAGAATCAGAGCCATTGTTTCAAAATTATTCATGCCATAATTATTTCAAGTGGGCATGATCCATCCTCCAGTTGTTGCAACTGCATCTACAAAGTGGAGGAGGGGGGCTCTAAGCTCAACTGAGCCACCTTTTCCCGTCCCTTCCCTTCTTGGCCCAGACCAGACTAATATTGTAATGCCCTTATACAAAATGATGGTGTGGCCACACCTGGAGTACTGCATACAATTCTGGTCACCACATCTAAAAAAGGACACTGTAGAACTGGAAAAGGTGCAGAAGAGGGCAACCAAGATGACCCGGGGCCTAGAGCACCTTTCTTATGAGACAAGGCTACAACACCTGGGGCTGTTTAGTTTAGAAAAAAGGCAGGGAGACATGAGCGAGGTCTATACAATCATGCATGGTGTGGAGAAAGTGGACAGAGAGAAATTCTTCTCCCTCTCACATAACACTAGAACCAGAGGGTCATCCCATGAAATTGATTGCCAGGAAATTTAGGACCAGCAAACAGGAGTACTTTTTCACACAATGCATAATCAACTTGTGGAATTCTCTGCCACAAGATGTGGTGACAGCCAACAACCTGAATGGCTTTAAATGGGGCTTGGATAACTTCATGGAGGAGAGGTCTATCAATGACTACTAGTCAGAGGGCCACCTCCAGCCTCAAGGGCAGGATGCCTCTGAAAACCAGTTGCAGGGGAGTAACAGCAGGATAGAGGGCATGCCCTCAACTCCTGCCTGTAGGCCTCCAGTGGCATCTGGTGGGCCACTGTGTGAAACAGGATGCTGGACTAGATGAGCCTTGGGGCCGATCCACCACGGCTGTTCTTATGATCTTATGACCTACAGGTTTCTCCTGCTGGATGGTAGTAACTTTCAGTTGGGATCCTTGAGAAGAGAAGGGTTGGATGGAGGGCTCTAAGAGAGGTAAGCACCAGTCTTCTGATCCAAGGAATGGGTGGTATATGATTTTCAGTTCTAGGCAGCCACTGAATGTTAAGAGCTGGGAACTAGGAGCTACAGTCGCGGTCAGAACTGAAAAACAAACAAAGAGCCAGGAAATGATGTCTTGGCACACTAAAATCTCACTCTCAACAAGAAACCTTTATTGTGCTTCCCACTGAGGAGAGTCAATGCCCAACCAAGGTGGGGTGTAACAACTCCAGTACAGGATGTCCCCGTTATTCATGAGGGTTCTGTTCCCACCAATTTCCACAGATAATGAAACCAGATAACGAGTCATTGAGTGAACGGGAATTGGAGGTTTAGAAAAAGTCAGGAAAAAGGTGGGAAACGGCAGAAAAAATTGAAAGTGCTCGGCAAGTCTCCATCTGTCCAGCAATGCTGCCAAATATTGTGGGAATTAACCAATTAATTGGTTAAAGATGTATGTGATTAATCAACTAGCAAGTCTTTTATGAGCTAGCAGCCATAAATGCTTTGCTCGGGGGTTTTTTGTAGATACCTTTGTGGAAAGAAACAACTTATTCAAAGGCCAAATGAAACTGATTAAAGTTGCAATCCTGTGCTTGCTTACTTGACAACAAATCCCACTGAACTCAACTGAACTTTAAAAAAATAAGCTAACATGCATAGGGTTGCATGGGAAAGAGAACGAGATCACCCCTGCCCACGTCCAGCGACTCTGCCCCCTCTGTGTGTTTGGGGATTCTCAAACTTGGGTCCCCAGATGCTGGACTACAACTTCCCCCCGCCCCCGGCCCAGAGGTAGTTTGAGAACTGCTGGTGTAATGTCTGAAAACCATTATATACACACAAGCTGTTTCTGTGCAGGCCCTCTCTCTGCCAGAACACCCTGTGGCTGGCACTCTATTCCACACTGCCCCTTCTGGTGACTTGCTGCATTGCAGCAGTTTTTGAGTTTGCAAGCCCTATGTTGGCCCCACCCTGCTCCCATGCAGTCATGAAGAGTATAAGAGGCTTCCATCCTGTTTGACACTGACCTTGCCTCAGTAGCAAGGTGTCCTTAGACTGGTGTGTTTGTTCTGTTGCTTCACCAGTCTGCTTAATGTGATCTCTAGCTTGACCCTAACTCTCCGCTCCAGTCTAAACCCTTCGGCTCCTGATTGTCTACTGAGTTTGACTCCTGGTGTGTGTTTGGATCTCCTAGTCCTGGCGTTGGACTTGTGTCTCCTAGTGACCGCTGCCCATGCATAGCTACCAGGCAAGCTGTCACAAGGCTGGTGACCCTTGGATAGGCAATGTTCCAGCTATGAATAAAGCCTACCCACATACAGTGCCTACATGCCTGGTGTCCTCCAGCCATTAAGACTGAATGCACATAGAAGGTGGGGCCAGCAGGCACAAGTCAGTATTACCCAGCTCCCCTTTTAATGGACAGTTGTTTGAGAATGTCCGGATATTGCTTAAAACTGTGAAAAATATTTGCAGTTGTTTGATGGGAAAGCATTTCCCAAAGTTTCCCAACTAAACCTAAGGAAAAAGGCAACTTATGGTGGATCCTGGACCAGCAGATTTATTTTTTTTTGGGGGGGGGCATATTGGTATCCCAGTCCCTGCACCCAACAGATCTAGCAGCTATCAGCTCTGCTATATACTCCTGTGCAGAATCTCCATAGATTTACTGGGTCAAAGCACGTAATCTAAGAATCTGGCTTCTAGCCAAGTTTATAACGATCACTACTACATACTCATGGATCACAGGAAGCAGGGACAAACATCTGTAGAACTAGAAAAGGTTCAGAGGAGGGCAACCAAGATGATCAGGGGCCTAGAGCACCTTCCTTATAAGGCAAGGATTCAACATGTGGGCCTTTTTAGTTTAGAAAAAAGACGACTGTGGGGAGACATGATAGAGGTCTATAAAATCATGTATGGTGTGGAGAAAGTGGATACAGAGAAATTTTTCTCCCTCTCAAGTAACATTAGAACCATGGGTCATCCCATTAAATTGATTGCCGGGAAATCTAGGACCAACAAACGGAAGCACTTTTTCATACAACACATAATCAACTTGTGGAATTCTCTGCCACAAGATGTGGTGACAGCCAACAACCTGGATGGCTTGAAGAGGGCTTTGGATAACTTCATGGAGGAGAAGTCTATCAATGGCTACTAGTTGGAGGGCTATAGGCCACCTCCAGCCTTGAAGGCAGGATGCCTCTGAGTACCAGTTGCAGGGGAGTAACAGCAGGATGGAGGGCATACCCTCAACTCCTGCCTGTGGCTTCCAACAGCATCTGGTGGGCCACTATGTGAAACAGGATGCTGGATTAGATGGGCCTTGGGCCTGATCCAACTGGGCTGTTCTTATGTCCTTATCTGTGAAGGACACCTGATCCTCATCGCAAATTGCATGCACGCAGTCCAAGTCATACGGGGGGCACCAGGAAGCCTAGTTAACTCCACATTTCTGAGTGCAGTGAAAGCTTTTGCAACACCTGCTGGGGAATCTTGAAATGTGCATTTGGTAGTGTCATGTTTGCAAATGGCATCTTTTCCCAGTGGAGGGGAGGAAATTTAAAAAAATGTTTTCAATCAGGGGCTTTTTGCAGCAGGCCAATAGCAGCCGCTGTAGATGCACCAGGCTCAAAAGTGCAACAGCAGGAGGGGTGGCAGGTGAGGATCGAGAAATGCTGGCAGAGCGGAGCCGGGAAAGCTCAAAAGAGCATCTGGACACACACTATATCTGGCTCCAGCCCCAAGCTAATGGTCTCTCGCTTTCACGAGCACAGGCGAATTAAAAGAGAAAGCAGAGCCCTGCCAGTGCCACAAACTAATTAGCTTTCGACAAATTGGTCTCTTTTCAAGGGTGCACTAATAATATGCATGCATTCTAATTTACACCCCGCCCCCAAATGTATAAACCAAACTCTAGCAATTTTTTGTCTTCTCCTCACAGCACCCAATGGGCTGTTAGTTTTGGCAGATGGGAGTTGGGAAAGCAGAGCAAGTCCAGACTCCAAAGCCAAAATGAAGTTTGAGAATCTCAGGCTCATCCCATTCCCCCAGCTTCTGTCGACCGAACCCAGTGACCATCTGGAGTTGTGTAGTGGCTAGAAGTCCACCGTTCAAATACCCCCTCAGCCATTCTGGCAAGCTGCTCACCCTCAGTCACTCATTGTCAATATGGGGGCATGTGACCCAGCCCAAAAGGGCCCCCAGCTCTGCCTGGGGCCTAAGTGATGCTTCAGCTCTTCCAGCTTGGCCATGGCCTCCAGTGCAGGATATGACACCACCGCTGGGTGCTGGAAGGCTTCGGATTGACCTGAAAGCCAGGGGAAAGGTCAGCAGGAGCAGGGAGGGTGTGGGTGAGCTACTGAGTTGTGAAGGGGTATGAGGGGCATAGTTCTTCTGTGAAGCACAAGAGGGAAAAACATCAAGATGGAGAGAGGGCTGGGGACCAAAAGACTCCCAGAAACAGAGAGAGATGCAATACGGAGTTTACGCACACACACACACACACACACACACACACACACACACACACCGTGCCCAGGCAGAAAAAATGTATTCCCTTCTGCCTAAGTGGATGGAGAAACTCCCTGAAAGATATCCCAGGCTAGGATGAAGGAGCACAGAGGTAGGAGAGAAAGGGCCCAAACTAAAAGAAGTCATGATGAATAACAACAACAAACAAACAAACAAGCAAAAACAACTTTACTGGGAACAGGCTATATTTTGTGATGACATCTATAACAACAACAACAACAGCAACAATACTGATAATAAAATTCAGCCATCCCAGGTCCTTGGGAAGAACTCGATGTGTGGATAAAACAAAGAAGTCAATAACATCTGTCTGATTGTGTAAACAATAATAATAAATTATTTGTTAGCTGCCCCATAACAAATTATTCTCTGGGCAGCTCACAACAGAAGATTAAAACAGACAATAAAACACATAACACATTAAATCACAAAAGACAAAAAATGATAAAATGCTCTGAAACACCATGAGTGAAGGAACTCCCCCCAACACCCACAGATGAGCACTGGGCTCATTCTTGCCTAGAGAAGGGCCAGTCTGTTCGAATTCTCCCATGAAATGGCACTGCCCCGATAACCCCTCACAGGGTGATCATTCTAGTCTAACATATAACGATTACTACCTACTCTCCTAGATTTTGCAAATGATAAAAGGGACGCTAGAGTGGGTTCACACGACCACTGTCTAGCCATGATCATGAGCTAAGGGTGGGTTTACACAACTGCATGTGGTGCTGGCGGGCATGTTGTGTGACGCTGCTAACTGCTGGTTCCCATGCTGCACTTGCAAGATTCGGCTGACTTCTGCCCGACTTCAGCAACCACGAAGTGAAGTTGGGCAGATAAAATAGTTAGAATCTCAGTCATGTGGCAGAGGAACTGGTAGCTGGCAGTTTCACAGGACGTGCCCACCAGGAGTACACACTCGCTGGGAGCCTCTGATTCCTGGTTTACTGACTTGGGTGGTTGTGTGAATCTGCCCTAAGAGAACTGTCAACTCCAAACTACATTTCCCAGGAGGATAATTTGGGGTAAGGAAGCCATGACAGCTGAAGTACTACAAATCCAGCACTGGAGGCCCAGATGTCCCTCCCTCTCCGGAGATGAGAAGAGCCTGAACTCATAAGCCTAGAGAGCACTATTCCTCACCCAAGAGAGCCTGAAGTTTGCATTTAAAGACTAAGCCCCTTGTTGGATATATCTGCCACTCTGATAATCACAGTAAGGTGGCCCGTGCAGTTCTGATCTCTCTTCTCAATGGCATCATCCCAAGGAATGGACTATGGGGGTAAAGGTAAAGTGTGCCGTTGAGTTGGTGTCGACTCCTGGCAACCACAGAGCCCTGTGGTTGTCTTTGGCAGAATACAGAGGGGTTTACCATTGCCTCCTCCCGCGCAGTATGAGATGATGTACTATGGGGGTACTGATGGGAAAATCCCAGAAACATCACCACTGACCAGGATACACAGGCTGACAGACAAACTGGGATGTGGCAGAGCTGTATCTGGCTTGGCCAGAGTGCTGCAGAGCATGGATGCAGGGGGAACAATTTTTGCCACTCTCTCCTGCTTCTATAAGTGCTCTTTGCCCTCCAAAAATGAGGGCTGCATGACCCTCAGTGACAAGTTTTTGAAGGCAAAGAGCACTTAACAGGGACAAGGAAGAGCAGCGAAAATCGCTACACCCTTCCCCCTGTGCACATGCTTTGTTGCTCCATAACACTCTGGCTGGGCTCAGAGCAGCCTTTCTGCACCAGACGCAGCCCCGCGACATCCCAATATGGCTGCTCTCAATGTCAGCCGATGTTCCCTCTCTGAGCCTTGACTCGACATAGGGAAGAGCAGAATATTAAGGGAAAATAATAACTCTGCTATTCGGTAGTTGCAAGGAGGTCACCTACATATTGTTCTGGAAGCCAATTTTTAAAAGTGTGTGTGTGTGTGTGCGCGCATGCGCGTGTGTATGTGTGCGCTGAGCAATAAGCTTTTGAACAGAAGTTGAGAATCAAGAACCAGAAGCCTGGGTCAAGCCAGAGGTCAGAACAGGTGGAGGAGGCAAAACTGGAGAACCACACAGAAACAGTAAAGACTACAGTTGCCCCAACAAAGACCCAACCTGAACAGGAAACTTTTATAGCCCTGCCTGTTGAAGAGAGTCAAGGGCAGGCCTGAAAGAGTGGGGGCCAGTACAATATCTAGGAGTCCTTTATTTTTATTTATTGATTTATTGATTTAACATATTTTTATACCACCCAAAACTCTGGGCAGTTTACAAGAAGATAAAAACAGAAAGTAAAACATTAGTTAAAAACACAAACAAGAAATTTAAAACACAACAATTCCAATTTTTTAAAATAATAGTCTAAAACAACATTAAAACAATATTAATTAAAAGCCAGGGTGAACAGATGCATCTTTAAAAACTTTTTTTAAAGCTGTCATTGATGGGGAGGCTCTTATTTCACTAGGGAGCGCATTCCAAAGCATCGGGGGCACCAACAGAGAAGGCCCGTTTTAGGAAGATGATCCAGCCAGTAACCTTTGTAGATCACCATGTGCGGCAGAGCTGTGGGTTCCCAGTTGTATCCCCAGCAGAAGGGCTGCTTCCTAGTTCCTAAATTTACCAAGAAGCTAGGCCTCTGTTGTATCCAGCTTCAGCCCTCCTGCAGATATTGGCCTACAACTCCCATCATCCCTGACTATTGGCCACTGCAGCTGAGGATACTGGAAGTTGTAGTCCAAAAACAGCTGGAGGGCTGAAGTTGTGCAGCCCTGATTTTAGGCCATGGTTCCATTTTGTCCCAGAGCTGAGCAACTTAAGAAGTGTACAGGGTTTTTTATTTTATTTTTTTAAATAAATACGGTCAGCATCTTCATTTGTTGCTGTGCCAAAATTCTGGCCAATCCTTTTCATTTTTATGCGTGCAAGTGAGAAATCTGCCGATAAGGCTGTAAAGCTTAAATAGGAAGCTCATTGGCCTGAAAATGGCACTTGTGCTCAAAATCCATTATGTAGGCAAACGGAAAGAAATAACTCCAGGATATGATTAATTAAAGTAATAAAAACTCATTATGTAATCATAAATTGTAGGTATGTATCAACTGCTGTCTCATTTCCTATCACTTTAGGTAAGAAAAATGTTGGGTTTCTGGAGCTTGGGAAATAATTATGTGTTGCCAAAAATTATTTTAAAGTAACGCTTCTGCCATTTCATTAAAGAGCAGTAGAGGATTTTTTTTAAGTGTTAGCAGTGACAAGAAGCAGTATGGAACTACAGACATCCAAATTGGTCATCAATGAAACACAAACAGGATGTTCTGTAAACTCAACATGTAAACAAGAATATGAAGGCAACTGTTGAGACACAAGGACAAATATGCAGTATTTAATTTGGTTGTTATTTCTCCTAAAGGAGGAGAACATAAGAACAGCCCTGCTGGATCAGGTCCAAGGCCCATCTTTACAGCGGCGTATCTAGGGAAAATAACGCCTAGGGCGAGCACTGAAATTGTTCCCCCTGTCCAAACATCTGACACCCATCTTTCAGATAACTTTACCATAATATCAGCTGAAAAATACAAGTCAAGCTTGTTAATCTTTTAATATTTCAAAAACTATTTAGCAGTGGACGTAGCCAGACCAGAAAATGCTGGAAAACTACAAATTTCAGTATGTTGGAGCTCATGAAATACCCAAATACTATGTGGAGGTGTACCTGGAAAGCTAAACAGAAGTGCCTGTCTAATTCTCTACTATGCACTGTAGCATCACTATTATATAAGTTTTAAAAATAAATGGAGAATTTGACTTTTCCCAGATACTCTGAAAATAATTAAAGGATATGCAGAGTAAACTGTGTCTCTGCTTGGAATATATTCTAGTATTTCAGAAAGACAGTTAAAATGAGAGAAAGAGAGCAAGAAACTTCCAGTGGGCCTTAATACTAAGGATTTCACACTGATTCAAAGACAAACTCACCATTAATAGCCATATTATTAAGACATCACATTTAACTCACTTATCACAAGAAGCAAAGTAAGAATAAATGAATACAATTCTAGCTTATAAGCTTCAGCTCAGTATTCACAAGCCCTGATTCTCTGTACATAGTGCCAAACTGAATATGTGTACAGTGACTTATATTATATTAATTTTTTTAAAAAAATTACCTGTAGCCCCTTCTGGGGACTTCCTAAAGGCCGCGGGGTGCCCTGCAAAGGTTTCCCCTCCCCCTGTTGGCCTCTAGGGCCTCACAGGGACCATTTGAGCATGTGTGATAGCCATTTTTAATTTTTTTTTAAAAAATGGCCGCTGAAAACAAAATGGCTGCTGCGCATGCTCAAATGGCCACTGTGAGGCCTGGCCTGGCCTAGGGCCTCACAGAGGCCATTTGAGCATGTGCAGTGGCCATTTTATTTTCAGCAGCCATTTTTTTAATTTTTTTAATTTTAGAAAAATGGCGCCTCCACTTCAAGTGGCGCCCGGGGCACGTGCCCTGCCTGCCCCACCCTAGATACACCCCTGCCCATCTAGTCCAGCATCCTGTTCCACACAGTGGCCCACCAGATGTCGCTGGAAGCCTACAGGCAGCAACCACCAAAGTATATTTATTAGTAAATAACATCTACTACAAGCACCACAAAAACCGTTTTTCATTGGAATTCCTGAGTGGATTGCAAAAGCAGGAAGAAAATACCTAGGCACAATAGTCAGGTATGACTGCAGCGTAGAAACTTTCCTCCTATCCCATGAGCCAAGCCCACAAATTTTGGCCATTGGTAACCCCTCATCGGATGTGATTTTGGGCAACATCTACCCCCTCGTTAGAGATGGAAAATAGTTGATAGCTTTATATCACTTCCAGCTTTCTCTATGCTATCACTTCATCTTTATCCCTACCCCAAAACAATGAAGGTTAAATTGCTGTCAAATTTGCACAGAGGAAATGATTAGGGATGTGCATAATTTTTTTGTGATTCGATTCAAGGTTGAATAAAATCAGCCATAGAACATAAACTGAGTAGTACCCCACTGCCTTGCGAGTGGAGGAGGGTGTATTTGGCACATGGCAGTTGACAGTTGGCACTGTCCAAAGACAGTCAAAATGAACAGAACAAACGAAAGTGTATAACGAATCCTTTCACTCAAGGCACAAATGACCAGGCTCAAACTATCATACTTTGGACACATTATGCGAAGACCAAGCTCCCTTGAGAAGTCTATAATGCTGGGGAAAGTTGAAGGAAGGAGAAGAGGATGACCAGCATCAACGTGGATGCACTCAATTACAGCAGCAATGAATGCACCACTGAGAGACCTTAAAGGCCAAGTTGAAGACAGATTATCCTGGAGAGAATCTATCTATGTGGTCACTAAGAGTCGACACTAACTTGACGACACTTAATCAATCAATCAATCATGAATCCTCACAGGGATTCGAGGAAAAGTTATTATAAACTAAAGAATCCAAACACTTGAAAAATAGTGACCACACATTTTGCTCCATAACTCCACATCTACAAGGACTAGAGCTTTGTGTTGCTGTTTTTTAAATGAAAGATGGGAATCTGCGGGAATTAATAGGAGGAACCCAAATCTTGAGTCGATTTAAATCGAATCTGGTGCAATTCGATTTGAGCTCAAATTTGGCCAGGAGTGTCTGGGCAGATTTGCTTTGAGCTCAAATCATCCAAATTGACCAGATTCGGGTAAAATCAATTCAAATTCAAATCGATTTGTACATCCCTGGAAACAGGGGTGTAACAAGGTTGGAGTGCGCCCAAAGACAAAATTTTAAAATGGGCCCCTCGCTGATACACATACACACACTTCATATGTGACTTGCCTCTGGGGGGCCCCTCGAGGCGTGGGGGGCCCCAGGCAGCTGCCTCCCCTTGCCTAATAGTAGTTATGCCCCTGCCTGGAAATGGTTCCAGTTAGGGTAACAACAGAAAAATTGTTGTACTCTCTCCATGGAGTAATCTTTGGAGAACACAATTTTCTGCCAGTTTTCATTTCCACTCCTCTGACAACATTGATAAAATCTTATAGTAGTTTTTGTGTTTTAAATTTTTTTACAAGTACTATTTTCCAATTGCATCTCTGCTCTATTTAGCATAAGACAACAGTAGGAACCTTGGTGGATCAAACCAAAAGTCTATCTAGTCCTACATCCTTTCTTAAAGTGGCCAACCATAAAAGTGAGTGTGTGGTGCATTGTGGGGATTCCTTCCCCCTCATGTGGTTCCCCTCAGTGTTGCAGTGCCGGCTGAAAGCAGCCAGTGCTGACAGACAGTCTGGGAAATGCTTGTTAAGGGTTAAGGGGGCGCTTGTATAAGTGGCAGGCGTCTTTGGAGGGTTTGCCACCAAGGCACTGCTGGAAGCTGGTCAGCTCCCATGAGTTCCCACAGGCAGCCCACGGGCAGTCTTGGCTGCTTGTGAGAACAGCCTCAGTATCTTTCAAAGATGCTTGCATGAAATAGATGTTTTCAGGATTGAAGTTTGCCTTTGCTTCTCAAACATAAGGATTAGTGAAGGAACTAAGAAGGTGTTTTATAGCTGCTTCCCTCGTAAATACAAAGCAATCTTAGATTTGTTTAACTAAGACTTTATTCCAGAGACAACTCCCATTTTCTCCTTCTGCTTTCCCTCCCTTTTCTTTCTGACTCCACCCCACACACTCTCTACAGGATCCCCACTGGGACAAACGTCTAATCAACAAAACATAAAGGACTGTTAGATAGAATACAACAGGAGGTTAATTATGAATTTGAGTTAAAGTAACCATAGATCAAACAAGAAGCAGTAAACAAAGGTGTACGCAAGTACTAGCTGTATATTAAGAGAGGGCTGGAATGTCGTCGTGTTTCTCTAAGTTATGGTTTTGCACAGTCATGAGAAATTTTAGGATAAAAAGGAGATGATAATTCAGAGTCAAGTTGCCTTCAGGCTTCCTCACTCAACTCTTTTCTTACTTTACAGTTTTGAAGTAAGTACAAGCTCTTTGAACCAATGCCCCTTAATACTATTTTTCATGAAACCTTGTGTAAGCAATGCTATGTGTGATGTCTTAAGATTTGTCTATGTTAACACCTTTATAAGCTTGACTGAAAACTGTATAAATAGACCAGTATTTTTATAGAAGTCTTTCTTTTAAGTTTTTATATTTATTGTCATTAAAATATCCTCGTGAGGAATATGAATCCACGGGCAGTCCACTGGAATCCACTGGAATGGAGCCTTGCCCATCACAGTTTCTCAATATAAATCTACAGCTAATCTTAATACTGGGGTGTAAAGGGCCATCCACCAGAGGCAAACACGACAAAAACACTGATCACAGTTCTAGGCTTGCGATGTTAGGTATAGTTTCCTAGGCCACGGGCAACATCTGACCATAGTAGAAGACCACATCTTCTGCATGCGTTGGGAACAGAGAACAAAACAACAACCCAGCAGTGAGGTTGTCCCTTTTCAGGAGGCCCTTACTATCCGTGGACCACGATTTTGCACATATCTGTGATTGGGTCTTAAAGGCCCTGTTTCTTTATCCAGTGGTAGAAAAACAGGCAAAATTAACCTACCTGCAGTTCCTGATTGGCTGGAAATGACTTCTAGTATCATTTCCAGCCACCATTTTACTGCACACATCCATGTTGTGGCTCTTCTTTCCCCCCCACAAAAAAGAGATATTTTTTCTGTGAATATTTGCAAACATTCACAAAAATTAGGAAGATATGCAGGGGGTTAGAGGACCTTGCTGGAGACCTGGAGAACAAGGTATTGTGCTTTATTCCTCATTTCTGCTTTTGGGGGTTATTTTTTAAGCTTAAGGAACCTAACCCCTTGATTCCCATAGGATTTGTGGTTACTCCCAAGTACTCCTTTAAGACTTTCAAATTCATTACATAAAAACAGATGACAATACCTTGTAAAAATGTTAAAAATGTAGTTAAAAGCATAGTAAAAACAAACAAACATTTCAGCATCAGACACCAGCCTCAGTGTTGTTCCTCCATCTTCTGTGGATCACCTGCTTATATTGTTCACTACTTTAATTACACACACACACACACACACACACACACAGTAATTTCAATCAACAAATGAGGTAAAAAGGGAGGGAGGGAGAAGACAAGAGACAAAAGGAACCAAGGCTGTGTGTCTGTGTTCCTACATTACATAGTCCTTAGTAGCCAATATACTTCACGGTCTCCTTTAACTCTTCCCTAACATTTACACTGCGTTTGAGTTTATCTATGAGGTGGGTCTCATGATCGGTGAGACCAGACTCCAGAGGATTTGCGGGGAGAGCGGGCTAAGCCCTCCCCGGGCAGCCGGATGGGCTGCCCACATGACTGCTGGCTCCGTGACAAAGCTGGCAGGGGTTGCGGGGATCGGAGGCCACATGGCCCCCAGAAGTTCCAGCATCCCTGTGTGAGCGCACAGAGCATGCTGGAGAGACCCTTGAGTGGGGGGGCTGCTTTTTAGCCTCCTGGCCAGGGGTCTCCTCGTGAGTTGCCGCAGTGCAGAGCTGCGCCGCAGCAACACACGATCTGGAAAGCACTTGCTCCACTAACTTGGGCTAAGGGGAGGGCTTCCTAAGCGGGTAACTCGCTGTGAGGCAACCAGACTCACCTGTGAGCCCAGTGTTCCTCACGGTCTGCTAATATTGAGCTAGGCTCCCCTAGCCTGATTTTAGCTGATCATGAGAATGGCCTCTCTATATATTGCCTCCCTAATCTTTCTTTGTACTAAGCAATGCTCCACCTCCAATACATCTACCTTAATAGGCATTGTTATTCCCTCATGATACTTGTTCATATGTACTGACCATGGCCTCTCCCTCTTCAATTTGTAGCCTCTCTCTCAAGAACCAATTTGTGGTCATTGTACTCATGAATGAAGAGGGCCTCCTGTACTCATAAGATACTGGAAGTGTGTTATGATCTTCATGTCAAGATATGAAATCAAATGCTGTCAGTATCTATGGCACAATGAGTGAATTTCCTTACCCAGTTCTCACAGAGGCCCATTCAGGCCTTTATGATAAAGAAATGTTTAATCCAGGCCCACAAATAAGTGTATAAAAGTTTGGTTCAGGCTCCTAAACAGAATGTAAGGCCAGTAGGCCAGAATAAAAAAATTTGAGTCAGAGAAGTGAGGCCCATTGCCAAAAGGTAAAAATACCAGAGCCGGGCAGGAGACAATCTATGTAGCCAGGGTCATGAGACAAATTCCCCACTCAGCAGAAATAAACAAAGCTGGCACCAGGAGATACTGATAAGGAGTAGGGTCAGCAGAAAGGCCAAACAGTAACTCATATCCAAGGCTCTAATTGGCACCACAGGGAAACATATGTTTAACCAAAAATGACGTATGTTGATGGATGTACTGACTTGCTTTAAACCTATATAAACTGGCAACTGTATACCCTGAGTGTGCAGTGCTTGTCAGACTTCTGACTTGTACTCTGCCTTCATGATCAAGAATAAAAGCTAATATTGAGCATGCATCCTCGTTGTATTGACTTGTAAAAAGGGAATTTATCTGTCAGGCAACAAGTTCTATTGTGGGAACCTTGTCTAATCCTCTTTAGTTTGGTTAGACGCCCATTCTGTCAATTTGATGGAAGGATGGTTGCAAGGGTAAACAGGAGGGCAAGGTTCCAGAGGATTTCCCCGCAACATTTACAGCATGTCCCATCACCAGGACATCTGTGATGAATACATGCATTAGTCACATAATGCAGATGTGGCTTTGTAGCAACAGCTGCTGCAACAAATTGGAGCTCACATCTGAGTCTCCATCTTTCATGATCAAAGTTACCTCTCCTTCTTATTAGTCAAAGACTATTTTCCAAAGGGTTCCTAGGAATTTTCGATCACTCAGTATGTGGAGAGGAGAACTGGTCTTGTGGTGGTCTTGGAGAGGAGAGCTGGTCTTGTGGTAGGAAGCATGACTTGTCCCCTTAGCTAAGCAGGGTCCACCTTGGTTGCATATGAATGGGAGACTAGAGGTGTGAGCACTGTAAGATATTCCCCTTAGGGGATGGAGCCGCTCTGGGAAGAGCAGAAGGTTCCAAGTTCCCTCCCTGGTTTCTCCAAGATAGGGCTGAGAGAGATTCCTGCCTGCAACCTTGGAGAAGTTGCTGTGAATTTGTGAAGACAATACTGAGCTAGATAGACCAATGCTCTGACTCACTATATGGCAGCTTCCTATGTCCCTATGTACCTTACCTCATGGAAGAGTAATCCCTGAAGACAAACATTTACCAGAAGCCCAGGACACATTAAAAGACTTTGGACAAGAATTTGGTCTGTATCTACAAGACACTATGGAGAAAACAGAGCTCTTCCATTAACACAAGAATAGACACTAAGGAGGCAATCCAGACTAGCGTCTCCCCTGCGCACAGCGACCAGAGCTGCATCCTCTAAACCAGATCTGCTCAATTTAGCCCCACCCCAGCTGTTTTGAACCAAAGCTCCCATAATCTTTAGCCACAGTGGCCAATAGCCAGAGATTATGAGAATTGTAAGCCAACATCTGCAGGAGGGCCAATGTTGAGCAGCCCTGCCTCATCCTGAAATTTCACTTAGAGGCAAGACTCTATGGCAGGGCTGCACATCTTTGGCCTTTCAGCTGTTGTTGGACTACAGCTCCCATCATCCCTATTGGCCACTGTGCCTGGAGTCCAACAGCAGGCCAAAGCTGTGCAGCCCTGCTCTAGGGCCACTGAGGGACATGCAGACCATCCAAGGAACTGAGCTAGTCATGTCATAGGTTTCTCTAAGAAGGTCTTTCTATGGTAGTCCAGCATCCTCCGCTGACCGTGGACAGTCAGATGCCTCTAAGATACCCACAAACAGGACATGAAGGGGAAAGCCCTTTCCTGCCTGGCATCTTCTCTAAACATGGAGGATCTGTGAAGTATTATTATACTTTGCTAATAGCTGTTGATAGGATCATCCTTCATCGTTCTCTTTTCATAGCATGCTAGAGCTGGAAGGGACCTGGGAGGCCTTCTAGCCCAGCCTTCTGCTCAGTACAGGGGGCTGCTACAGCATCCCTGACAGATGGCCACCCAGCCTCCACTTGGAACCAGCAAACAGAGCCCACTGCTGCATGAGGGAGACTGTTTTGCTGTTGGAAAGCTCTCACTGTTAGGGAATTCTTCCTAACTAGCAGATCCCACACAGAGCATCTGTGTGGTAGTACACTCCCTCCTAGCTTTCTGTCCCACTCCGCTCCCCCACCAAGCCTTCTGCCCCAGTCTCCGGTCCCCGACGCCTGCCCACTTCCACCACCACCACCACCCCGGCCAGGCTGCTTCTCCCCCCCCCCCCCGCTCACTCCCCGGCTGCGATTGATGGCCAGCTTTCCAGTCTCTCCATCGCTTCCCTCCACTTCCACCCCAGTCTGTTCCCCATTCCTTCTCCTCTTGCCGGTGCCTCCTCTCCTCTCCTGTCCATCCTGCCAGGCCAGTCCATCCCGCTGCCGCCGCCACCTCCTCCCGGCTCCTGCTCCCGGTGGCCAGACCAGGCTGGGTCGCCGCCACCTAAACCTTCCCCAGGCAGGGCAGGGCCAGAGCCAGTCCGTTCTGCTGCTGCAGCCACCACCTCCCGCCTCCTCCTCCCAGCCCAGGCCACCTCCTCAGGTCATTTTGCAACCTGCCGCCGCCCGCCGCCATTTTTGTTGCCAGGAACTCTTGCCAATGCCAGGAACTCTCGCAGCGTGTCACGAGAGTTTCGCCACCAAATCCTAACCACGCATGGCTGGCTAAGGGAAATAAGTATATAGATACCTAGCCTAAAGCTGCTGCTCCCTTGCCATTTCAACCCATTGGTTTTAGTTCTGGAACAAAAGGGAACAAATCAGCTCCTTCTTCAATGTGACAGACCTTCCAGTACTTGAATATAGCCATCATAGCCTCCTTTCCTCTTCCCCTTTTCAGGTTAAACATACCCAGCTCTTCCAACCATTCCTCAAGGGACCACTCCTCACCATCTTTGTTGCCCTCCTCTGAACCTGTTCCAGGGTATCAGCATCCTCCTTAAAATGCAAGACCCAAAATGGGACACATCTTCCAAGTGAGACAGAACCAGTACAGAATAGTTTGGAACTAAACTCCTTCTGAACTAGACACAATGCTTCTGTTAATACAGCCTAAATTGCATTAGCTTTTACAGCCATCGATGCTAGATGCCATCACCACATCTTGCGGTAGTGAATTCCATAGATTAATGATGCAATGTGTGCAGTACTTTCTTTTATCATTCCTGCATCTACTTCTAGTTCATTTCACTGGATGTCCACAAGTTCTATTATTATGAGAGGTAGGAGGAACCAACCTTTCTCAACCTACTTTCTCCACATTATGCATACTTTTATAAATCTCTCTGATGATCCCTTAGTCCTCATTGTTCTGAACTAAAATGCCTCAGTTGAAATCCTGAGGTGTTTCATCTTAGCAGGTACTTCCAGACATGGTGTATATTTCATTTTGAGTGAAATACACCCAAATACAAGGCTGAAGCATGCTCAATTCCAAGCGTAAGACCAGGTTCATGTCAAGTTCTTGAAGCGGTGGGGAATTTGTCAAGTTTTCTTTGATATATGTATTATTTTAGCTCTCCCCTTCATTGGGTGGGTAAATTGCTGTTCATGTTTGTGGGGAAAATCAATTGGAAATACAGCCATAATGGCCACTTTCATTTATGCACTGAACAGGTCTCAGTAATTAACTGACGCCATACACAAGGAAATCAATTGGCAAAAAATACAGTGATCAGGCCTTCAGTCTCCAAGTAGCCCTCTGCCACCCTCAGTCCCCACTCAAGAGCTGCTGGTGCAGTAAGAGCTTCATAGTCCAGGTGACATCTGTCATAAACAATTAGTCAACAAGAGAGATGGAGGTTGCAGGAAAAGAACAAGCAAGAGCTTGGAGATTTCGAAGCAATTCAATCACCCACAAGCATTTCCTTAGGAAATACAGGTCAGTTAATCTCATGTGGCATTGTAGATTCCCTGAACAATAGCTGCTCGCATTTATTCAATTTTTTAAAGTAAAAAAACAAAATATTTCCAAGATCTCAAAAGGGCATTCCAAGACATTTACACTGATGAAACAGAAACCGATTTGGCACAAGAAAGGTATAGGCATGAAAAGACTTGTGCATATTCAGGGCTGTACAATTTAGGCCGTTCTGCAGATGTTCAACTACAACTCCCATCATCCTGGATAGTTGGCTACTGTGGCCGGGGATTATGGGACTTGTCATTCAAAATCAGCTGGCAGGCTGAAAGCTGTGTAGTGCTGAAGCATACTGCATTCAAATATAAGTGACTTGGTTTGTTAACCCACTAGTGTCAGTTTCCTGAACAAATTGCAAATAGCATTTGGTTTCTGAGGCCCTGGACTAGAGGCCCTTTCCGAGGCTGACCAGAGCTGGAATTACAGGAGATGGCAGCTTTTGTGATGCCTCCCTTAGCTACTCTTCCGTAGCAGGCTATGGGGGGGGGGGCAGGTCTGGTCTAAAACTGAGGGGATGGGGCTTGTGGATTTAATTAAAATGAACTCTTAATGAAATATGTCACTGTGCAACCTGAGGGGACATATTTTTCAAGTGACATGGAGGGCATCCTGGGGAAGGGGAGGGCATTAAGATTTGCCACTTCCGGGCTGCGCCACTGCAGTTAGCTGGGAAGTTGTGTTAGGCTGCTTTCTTGTTGCCCTGATGCATCCTTGCTCTGTATGTCAGCCAGTAGTCCGAACTGTCCTTCACATACTATTTAAAGGCTACAGTAGTGCAGGGTTAAAGTTGTACATTAAGGGTGGTTTGGATGTCCCCCTGACAATGAACCGGAGGGAACTGGAGAGGAAATCTGTCTCCACTTACCTCCGGCTCGTCTGGTGGTGACTCAGAGGCGGGCCTTCTTTGTAGCTGCTCCTGGGCTGTGGAATGAACTCCCGGCAGAAACCCATGATTTGAGTTCATTACTGTCTTTCAGGAGAGCCCTTAAAACCTGTCTGTTTGGCCTGGCCTTCCAGGGTTTTTAAACTACTGTAAACTGTTTTTTAAATGGTTGCCCTGGTTTTCCAGGGTTTTTAGCTGTTTGTATGTTTAATTGCTTTTATTCTGTTTTTATAGTTTTGATTTTAATTGTTAACTGGTTTTATTTGTTTTTATCTTGTTGTAAACCGCCCTGAGCCATTTTCGAAGGGCGGCATATAAATCGAACAGAGAAAGAAAGAAAGAAAGAAAGAAAGAAAGAAAGAAAGAAAGAAAGAAAGAAAGAAAGAAATGACGAGGATGTGGGACAACACACCAGATAGGTGGAGCAAGAGGCGCCAGCTCATGCTGTGCATCATGTGGCAGGCAGGACCAGTCTGCTGAACTGGCTGACGGACAACCAGCTTCATGTATATTGTAAGTTAATACTTGGCCAATGGTCAGCTGTGCTCACCCTCAGAGCTCTTCTCTGCTCTCCAGTGAAAAGTGCCCTGGAAGTTGTTATTAATGTGCTATCCCTATTTATCAGGATCATTCCATATTTTTTGGTACCCGTCTTCGATAACTCGCTGTGCCTGACATCCACACACATAAGAAGGTCATGTAAGTGGAGAAAGACTTGGCATGAGTCTGATTGGGTACAACACAGAACACATTTAAAGAGCTATGCTCTGGCAGTGTGGGCGGCAAAGAAGCAGTTCTTTTCTGTCTGCATTGCTTCCACAAACTCACATCCAGCTGAGTTGTCTAGGGTTGTGAGGGGGCTGGTATGTAGCCCCTCCCCCTTGAATTTAAACTTGTAACCATCAGTTACTCGCTGTGACATTTTTAACGACTTGTTTGTGGATAAAATTTCTTGCATTCGGGGCAAGCCAGATTCCACAGTTACTAGAGAGTCTACTGTGGAGGTGTCTAGCAACTCCTTTTATGGGATTAGATTGGATCATTTTCAGCTTGTGACTCATGAGGAAGTGGACCAACTGCTTCGGGCTGCAACCTGTTCTCTTGACCCTTGCGCAACTTGGCTTATCTCATTTGATAATTATATTATCAGAGGGGGTCTGGTAAATATTATAAATGTTACTCTGAGGGAGGGCAGGATGCCTCCTTCTCTTAAGGAGGCTATTATCAGATCACTTTTGAAGAAACCTGCATTGGATCCCTCGGAGTTAGCTAATTACAAACCTATTTCTAACCTTCCATGGTTGGACAAGGTGGTTGAGCGGGTGGTGGCCTCTCAGCTCTTGCCAGTTTGGGATGATGCAGGTTATCTAGACCCATTTTAAACTGACTTTCATGTAGGCTGTGGGGTTGAGACTGCCTTGGTCAGTCTGATGGATGATCTCCAATTGGCTAATGACAGAGGGAGTGTGACTCTGCTGATCCTTTTGGATCTCTCTGCGGCTTTCAGTACTGTCAACCATGGTATTCTTCTGACCCACCTGAGGGAGGGGGGATTGGGTGGCACTGTTTTACAGTGGTTCCGCTCTTACCTCTCTGGTAGCTTCTGGATGGTGTCGCTTGGAGACTGTTCCTCTGTAAAGCGAGAACTGGTATGGAGTTCCACAAGGCTCCATATTGTCTCCAGTGCTCTTTAACATCCATATTAAACCATTGGGAGAGATCATCAGGAGGTTTTGTGCTGGGTGTTATCAATATGCTGATGACACCCATATTTACTTTTCCATGCTGAACTCATCAGGAAATGGCATATCTTCCCTAAATGCCTGTTTGGAGGTGGTAATGGGCTGTATGAGAGATAACAAACTGAGGTTATAGCCAAATAAAACGGAGGTACTGACTGTGGAGGGTTGGGACCTGAGAGATGGTTTAGATCTGCCTGTTCTGGATGGGGTTACACTCCCCTTGAAAGATGAGGTATGTAGCTTGGGAGTGCTCCTGGACCCAAAGCTCTCCCTGATTTCTCAGGTTGAGGCAGTGGCTAGGAGTGTTTTTTTATCAGCTTTGGCTGATTCGTCAGCTATGTCCATTTCTAGAGGCAAATGACCTTAAAACAGTGGTACATATGCTGGTGACCTCCAGGCTTGACTACTGTAATGCGTTCTACGTGGGGTTGCCTTTGTACGTATATAGTCTGGAAACTACAATTGGTACAGTATGTGGCAGCCAGATTGGTCTCTGGGACAACAAGAAGGGACCATATAACACCTGTTTTGAAAGAACTACACTAGTTGCCGATATGTTTCCAGGTGAAATACAAAGTGCTGGTTATAACCTATAAAGCCCTAACGGCTTGGGTCCACCCTCTTTAACAAAGCGCCTCCTTTGTCATGAACGCTGCTGCCTTCTACGATCTTCTGGAGAGGTCCGGTTACAGTTGCCACCAGCTCATCTGGTGGCGACTCAGGACCAGGCTTTATCTGTGGCTGCCCCAGGGCTTTGGAATATGCTCCCTGCTGAAATAAGAGCATCTCCTTCTTTGTTTATTTTCAGGAGGACCCTCAAGACTTCCCTGTTCTCACAAGTTTTTGATTAGAATGTTAATAATTTTAATAATTTGTTTTTACTGTGTTTTATGTATTTTAGTCTGTAATTTTTAATATTATAATTTGTACACTGCCTAGAGATTTACATATCAGGCAGTATAAAAATATGATAGATAGATAGATAGATAGATAGATAGAGACGATGGTTAAATTTCTAGGCACCATGGCCCCCTGGCACCTGGGATTTGTTAAATCCTGGGTTATGGTGTACAAGGGAAGGACCGGGGGAGGGCAGGCAAGATGTCCTATCAGCCTCACAAAATCATCAATCAAAATAATACTGGAAGGGGCATACGTCCCATAAAAACATGAGTGCTGGATTAATCCAAAGACCCATCTAGTTCATCTCCAAGAGAGTAGCCAGCCAGATGCTCTAGAGAGACCACAAAAGGTCATGCAGACAACAGCCCTCCTAGGAGGAGCCAGCTGTGTTAAGGCTGGGAATCTGAGAACCTGCCTACTGTTGCCCCCATTTGGCAGCAAGCAGAATTACAGCAGCCTTGCCCAGGCATGGAGTTCTCAGTCCTGGTCTGACGCCACCCAGACAGGATGTTCATTGGCTCTTTCCAAGACAGGAAGGATACAAAGGCTTCCTGCTTGGGGTCAGGCTTTGCTGAGTTGCAAGGTCTTCTTGGTGTTGTCTTTCTGTTCCTGGTTCCTGCTCAGTTTCGGCTCGGACTTTTGTCTTGTCTTTTTTTTTTTTTTTTTGGTTACATTTTTATACCACCAGATCTAAATTAATAGCTCCGGGTGGTTCACAACTAATAAATCAACAAACATTTATAATCTGTCAAAATGACAATTAAATGTTAAAACTGTTTTAAACAAAACACTTTAAAAAAATTAAAAATATCGAAGTCCAGACTAAAAAAAGGATGAGTCTTAAGGGCTCTGTTCTGAAGTCTTGAATATTTGCAAGGTCTGTTATTCCACAACTTAGGTGCAGCTGTGGAGAACACCTGGTCTCAGGTCACCACCAGATGAACTGGTGACAGCTGGAAATGGACCACTCCTGTTGATCTTAATATATACTGGGGATTGTTCAAAAGATGGACACTCGCACATGCACATACACATACATCCACACACTCACACACAGTAGATCCCACAAGCCTGTCCACCCTTGGATGACCTTCAGATGGCCATTAGCACCCTCTTCTTGCTTTTATAATCAGCTCATTTCCAAAGAGAAGAACATTACCGAGGGCACACCATTTCTCTGGATTGGTCGCCAAGAAAAAATATCAGTATATTTTTCAAGAAAATGCTTCTTTACATCGCTCGTGCTTGTAGGCAATATCTGTTTATATATAGAGCAACCCTGAAGATTTATTATGAAGGGTTCATACAGAGCCAATCCCTACAACCATGCTATATTTTTCAGTAAAGTTTGCAGCCTTGCCTGCTGTGGTTATATCCTGGAAACTGCAAACCAATAAACAAAATGAATCAAATTCCTCAATCACAACACTGTTCTTTTTGAGGACATTTGTTGGCTTCCAAGCACTCTCTGCTGTGCTGCAAAGGACTGCTTGTACCTTCATCACTCATGGAAGTGCTCAGAATTTATGTCTCGCCGTGCCTTTCTAGACCTCTTGGCCAGGAACAAAACTTCTCACTGCCTTTTATTAAAGGTCACCCAATCCCCGACCATGTGACAACTAGGAAAGAGTAGATAGACTGCCAAAGAAGCTTAAATCAATATACTGTTCTATCCATGCAGAATGGAGAAATTGTGGAAACAGCTGGTTGGTGGAGACCATCAATAGGCAAGAAGGAAAGCTGGTCCTGTGGTAGCAAGCATGAATTGTCCCCTATGCTAAGCAGGGTCCATCCTGGTTTGCACTTGGATGGGAGACTGCATGTGAGCCTGTCTGCTGTAAGATGTCCCCACTTAGAGGATGAGACTGTAGCTCAGTGATAAGAGCATTGGCTTGCATGCAGAAGGTCCCAGTTTCACTCCCTGGCATGTCCAGGTAGTGCTGAGAGAGATTCCTGCCTGAAACCTTGGAGAGCTGCTGCCAGTCAATGTAGACAATACTGAGCTAGAAGGACTTGCAGTTGGACTTGCAGTGGTCTGACTTGCAGTTTCCTATGTTCTTAAGAGAGGGAGGCATGATGCAATAGTAGCTCCATACCTCTAGTACCATTAAGTTCTATAGAATGTACTCCATTTACAGTTGTAGAGAGGAACATAGGAAGCTGCCTTCTACCAAGTCAGACCATGGGTCCATCTAGCGCAGCACTGTAAACACTGACTGGCAGTGGCTCTCCAAGCTTTCAGGCAGGGTACTTTTCCTTAGCCCTACCTGGATATGCCAGGGAGTGTACCTGGGACCTTCTGTATGCAAGCATGCAGATACTCTTCCACTGAGCTTAGCTATGGACCCATCCCCTAAGGGGAGTATCTGACAGAGCTCATATATAATCTCCCATCCAAATGCAAAGTTAATCCTACTTACCAAAATGACAATTCATACTCACTACCACAAGACCAGAAATCCTCCCAAATTACAAAGAAGGTTATTTGTTCTCCACTTTCATGATGTCAAGTGCATACTCTAAACTTGCACGAGTCTGCCAAAATTGCTAAAAGGTTGGCAGTTGAGGAGCTGCTGCGTTTTCTGCTATTCTCTAAGGCTGGCAAAGACTTCTGTAAATAACATCATGTGGTATTAAATGCCATCAAAGTTTCATGCTGGGTACAGGAGTGTATTATGTAGCACTAGCACTGGTTATCACTGTTATGGGCGCTTGTTACACTGTTAAGTAGCACTGGTAATCCCTCTGCTGCTGTGGTGAATTCTCCCTGTGCTTATCTTATAAACTGTACATTTACACTTTGCCTAGAATTGTCACAGACTGAGCCATGTATTTCATGGCCATTTGGCTCCATTTCCCCCTCTATATATCTCTGAGTGTTGTCTGTGTGTATACGAATCTGACAACTGAAGATCACAATTTATGCATCTGATAAATTGGACTTTAGTCCAAGGAAGCTTATGTTCTAATATATTTGTTAATAAGGTGTCCCAAGACTGTATCATTTTATTTTATTTTATTTTATTTTAATCAATCAATCAATCAATCAATTTTTATATTGCCTGATTCCAAAGGCTATAGGCGATTCACAAAAATAAATACAATAAAAACAAAGCAGCTACTAAAACAACAATTAAAAACATTAAAAAATTACTAAATGCCAGGCTTAGAAAATGCATCTTAAGCGCTCTTTTAAAGGCTGGTAAAGATGTCCAACCAGAAATGTCCATAGGGGGTGCATTCCACAGTCCGGAGCAACTATCGAGAAGGCCCGCTCCCAAGTCACCCCAGACCAACTGGCAGCATCCAGAGACAGACCTCTTTTGATGACCTTAATGCGTAGTGGGGATCATGCAGAAGAAGGCGCTCTCCCAGGTAACCCAGTCATAAGCCATGTAGGGCTTTAAAGGTAATACCAGTACTTTGTATTTTGCCCGGAAACCTTTGGCAGCCAATGCAGTTGTTTGAAAACAGGCATAATATTGTCTCTCTGAAAAACCCCGGAGACCAATCTAGCCACTGCATCTTGGACCAACTAAAGTTTCCGAACTACATACAAAGGCAGCTCCATGCAGAGTGCATTGCAGTAGTCAAGCCTAGAGGTTACCAGAGAGTGCACTACAGTCCTGAGATCATTGTCTTCAGGGAATAGATGTAGCTGTTGTATCAACCGAAGTTGATAGAAAGTGCTCCTGGCCATAGCCTCAACTTGAGAAACCAGAGTGAGGCCTAGGTCCAGAAGTGCTACATACCTGTTCCTTCAGGGGGAGTGCAACCACATCCAGAACAGGACAATCTAGCATGTCCCCCAAAGCATGACCCCTTACCATGAGTACCTCCATTTTGTTTAGATTCAGTTTCAATTTATTATTGCTCATCCAGTCCATTACTGCTTATAGGCAGGCATTTAGAGGGGGTATGCTATTTCCTGATTACAATGTAACGGAGAAATAGATTTGGGTGTCATCAGCATATTTATTTATTTATTTAACATATTTTTATACCGCCCAAAACTTAACGTGTCTGGATAGTTTACAATAAAAAACCAGAAAAGTTAAAGCATTAGTTAAAACAAATAATGGCAACAGAGAAATTAAAACATTGGTTAAAATAAATGACAGCAAAACATTAAAACATTACAACAATGTAAAACCTTAAAACAATATTTTAAAACAACGGTAAAACTATATTGATAACACCCTGCTCCAAATTTGAGGATCTCACCAGGCACTTTCATGCAGATGTTAAAAAACATCAGAGATAGGATGGAGCCCTGAGGGACACGATACAATAGCTCTTGTTTCAGAGAGCAACTATCTCCTAGTGACACAATCTGGAATCCACCGGAGAGATAGGAACAGGTAACCAAACAAAGCAAAGTACCACCTATTCCCAAATCCTTGAAACAATCCAGAAGGATACCATGGTCGATAGTATCGAAAGCCACACAGAGGTCCAAAAGAACCAACAAAGTCACACACCCTCTGTCCATTCCTTGGTAGAGCTAATCCACCAGGGAGACCAGGGCTGTCTCCACCCCATAGCCTGCTCTAAAGCCAGTTTGAAATAGATCTAGATAGTTAGTATCTTCCAAAACTCCCTGGAGCAGATCAGTCACCATCTTCACGATTACCTTGCCCAGCCCATCCAAGGGAGGTTGGAGACGTAGCTACAGGTCACTAAGTGTGATGAATAGGGAAGCCATTCACACAATCAAAAACTGTGTTTTACCTGGTTTGGGTGCTGTGTGTGATCCCAATGTTATACGTGATAACATATAAGGTTGCAACAATTTGCACTGTTAACTGCAGAATTCATCATCAAATTAAACAAGGACTGCTCCCCCTTCTTTCTTTCATTAGTTATTTGGATTTTAATAACCTTTATGTATCAAACTCATCTTTCTTCTAAGAAGTTCAGGGTGCCATAAAAGGCAGCATTTTATTCTTGAAAAATCCCTCTGTGGTGTGGGTTAGGCCAAAAGAGAAGCTGCTGAAGTGCACAAGCTCAACCATTAATTTAAGTATACTAGGGAGGGGCTGTAGCCCAGGGATAGAGCCCATGCTTCGTATGCAGGTCCCAGGTACAGCCTCTGGCACCTCCATGTAAGGTTGGGAAACACCCCATTCTGGAACCCTGGATAGCTGCTGCCTGTCAGTGTGGACAACACTGAGCTAGATGGACCAAGGGCTTGACTCTGTGTAAAAATCTTCTAATGTTCAATGGACAGTGTCTGGAGACTGGGCTTGGCTACCTGTGAATAGGGGTGTGCCAACTGGCTCAACGTCGAGCCAGTTCAACGTTGAGCCAGTTTGGTTAGATGGCTCGGAGTCGAACTGAACCACCCCTTGTTCGGTACGACCCTGGACCAAACTCCCCCGAATGTTCATGGGGGGGGGGATCCCAAACTTCTTTTAGTTACAAAAAAATAAATTTAAAAAAATTATGTTTACTCCCCTCAGGGGAGTTCCTGGAGGTGGCAGTGTGTGTGTGTGTGTCACACGGAGGTTTCCCCTCTCCCCACCTATGTCCTGATCCCCCCCCCCAGCCAGTCTGGCCAGTTTTATGCCTTCACTCTGTGGCCCAGCAGCCATTTTGGAGGCCGCACGCCTGTGCACTTGGCCTCCAAAATGGCTGCCAGACCACTGGGAGAAGGCTGAAAATTGGCCAGAGGGGGACATGAGGACAGCTGGTGGGGGAGGGGGAACATCCGTGGACCACCCCCCAGCCGCCTCCAGGGACTCCCCTGAGGGGCCTAAGGTGTGTGTGTGTGTATAATTTTTTACTAAAAGAAGTTTGCGGGCGGGGGGGGGTCTGCATTTTTCTAATTTTTTTTTTTACAAAATAGATTTTAAATACCTGTACCCCTTTGGGGGGCTTCCTGTAGTCTGCGGGAGGGTGTCTGCAAAGGTTCCCCCTCCCCCTGCCGGCCTCTCAAATCACCGCTGCAGCCGAGTAAGTTGAGTTGAGGATGCCCTTTCATGCATCCGTAAAGGCCATCGCCACACATGCGTACATGGCCTCTGCGAGGCCTGGCATGGCCTACAGACTTGCAGAGGTCATTTGGGCATGCACGGTGGCCACCTGCAAAGCAAACGACCTCTGCAAAGCTCGCAGAGGCCATGTACACATGTGCGGCGAAGGCACGAAAGGGCCGGAAATACTCAACTTACCCGGCCACGGCAGTGATTTGAGAGGCCGGCAGGGGGAAGGGGAACCTTCGCGCACACACACACAACTCATGGCCTACAGGAAGCCCCCTAAAGGGGCTACAGGTATTTTAAATCTTTTTTTTTTTAATGGCGGACCTGACCAGCGGTTCGGTTCTGGTCTGGATGGAACTGGGGGGTGGGGGTTTGGTTCGATCCCGAACCCCCAAACCTCCGGACCAAACCTCCCGACTGCCAGACCAGTTCGCACATCCTTACATAAGAGACTGTTATTCTGTTTATTGTTTTCTTAGCCTGTTGAGAAAGCAATAAACATAAAATTCTTGTTTCTCAGTTAAAGATGGCTTCCTATTCAATTACTTATAAAAGATAAGTAATGGTAAACCACTCCTGTATTCTACCAAGGAAAACCACATAGCTCTGTGGTCGCCAGGAGTCTACACTGACTTGACAGCACAACCAACCAACAGGTTCTCTGCACCAGCTGCAGCCCCACCTCACTTCCTCCTCCTGCCTGCCTGTCTGCCTCTGCAGTCATCAACCACAGACTCATTGTCATCCACCTGCATGCCAGACAGCGATGTCATTAGAATGCATCATTGCCAGGAGGAAGGCAGGTGGAGGTGGAGGGTGACAGGTCCATGGCCTAGGGCTGCAGAGGGAGGCTGTCCATTCGGCAGGCCTGTGTCACCTAATGGTAGATATGAGCCTGCACTTGTGATCTGAAGGCTAGATCAGTTTGAAAATATCCAAGATTTGTGTAAACAGGTGGAATCATGCAGAACTTATTTCTCATTTTAGAAACTAAGGACTAGTTTAAATTATCCTCTTCTAGCTACAACCAATTAAAACTTCACCTCGTCTTTTACTGCCATTGCCCTCTGCAAGTATAATGTTTGCCAACTAGTTAAAAAATAAATACTGCTGAAAAATACACCAGAGTTCATGGTGCACAGGAAGACCAAAGTCTTAACAAACAGGCCAACTCTGTGACAGCCTCAACGGCTCGTAATGCACGCTCCATTTTGGGCTGAACACCTGGAACAAACAGCTGGGATGGCAAGGTCAACAGCGAAATCTGCAAGCAGCTCAGAAAATCTGTTCCCTAAAGTACAGTTCCAAAGTTCTCTCTTTCCCAGCTGTTCTGCATGGATGTTTCAGAGTCAGAGGGCCATTTGTACACATCATACTCAACAGGAAGCCCTCTAGCAGACTACTAAACTAGCTGTCTCAAAGCCCATCACAGCTGTTCTATGTGAATCTCTTTGTGAACCTTTTGCCTTGCAACAATAAGAAGCATCCTACAAAGCGTTTCACACACATTTCCTTGCCAGTCTTTGCAGCAGTCCTGCAAGGGAGGCCAGCATTACTGTTCACGTATTTTGCAGAAGGGAAGCTGAGGCTGATAACAGTGGGTTCCCTGAGGCTTATGGAAGATTGGAAACGGGAACCTTCCAGCTCACAGTTCACATCACAGATGACCGTGGTGCACGAGCCCCACCATTTCATTTTGTGGCCTCATTTTGCAATTTGTTTCAGAGCCCAATTCAAAGTGCCAGTTAACTTTAAAGGCCTAAACAGCTTTGGCACTGGGTACCTAAAGGACTGCCTCTCTACCTATGAATACTGTATGCCCACAAATACTTTTTATTTGCTGCCTTGAAGAGATAATCGTGCAGTAGGGATGTGCAAACCGGTTCGTTGTCAAACTGGTTCGACATCAAATCGGTTCAGTTTGAAGGTTAGGGGTTGAGCCAAACCACCCTCAGTTCGGCTCAACCCCAGACCACTACTACACCCGGCCGTTCGGGGGGTTTGCGAGCCTTTTTACGTTAATTTTTTAAAAAGTACTTACCTTCTCCGGGGGGCTTCTCCAAGGCTACAGTGTGGTCGTGGTGTCCACAGAAGTTCCCCCTCCCCCTGCTGGCCTCCATTCAGGCATTCTTCAGATCATCCCAGGCCTTTTCCCTCATCAGGGTGGCCATTTTGGAGGCCGCCATGCATGCACAGTGGGCCCCTGCATGGCCAGGTCATGACCCAGGCCATGCAGAGGCCCACTGCACATGCACGGCATCCTCCAAAATGGCCACAACGAGGGGGAAGGCCAGGAATGGGCTGAAGGTTGCCCAAACCTGGTGGTTATTGCCAAAATGGAGGCTGGCGGGGGGGAGGGAACCTCTGTAGACCCCCCTGCGGCCTTGGAGATGTCCCCCAGAGGGGATTAGTACTAACAATTTTTTTAACATAAAAATATTGTGAACTCCCCCAAACCGGGGGGGGGGGCTCAATGGGGGCAAAACTGAAACCCCTGCTAACTGGGCAAAGAGGCACTTTTTACCGTGGTGATTCTCTTTATTGAGCAGGGGGAGAGTAACTGGCCCTCTCCACCTACAGCATAGGACCTCCAGTGACTGCACTGTTGCTGGTGTCTATCTTATGTTTCTTTTTAGATTGTGAGCCCTTTGGGGACAGGGAGCCATCTTATTTATTTATTATTTCTCTGTGTAAACCGCCCTGAGCCATTTTTGGAAGGGCAGTATAGAAATCAAATTAATAACAACAACAACAACAACAACAACCTGAACTGGCCTGGTCTGTTTCGGCCCAGTTCAGACTTGAACCAAACCAGGCCAGCCAGTTTTGTGCACACCCCTCTTGTGCAATGCCTGCTGATGAGGCCTGGTGAGGCAGATGCCTCAGGCAGCAGAATGGTGAAGGTGGCAAACCAGCCCCCCTGAGGCACATGCCTCCAAAACAGCCTCATAAGCAGGCAGTGATGCTGGTCCTCTGCATCCTCTTCGCTGGTCCTGTTGGAGGCTGGCCGGGGGTGGGGAGGAACCTCTGCGGACCCCCCTGTAGGCCAGCCTTGGAGGGGATAAGTACTAAAAAAAAAGATTTAATGTAAAAATGCTTGTGAACTCCCCCAAACTGGGGGCGGGCTCAATGGGGGGCAAAACCGAACTGGCCTGGTCTGGTTTGGCCCGATTTAGACTTGAACCAAACTGGGCCAGCCGGTTTTGTGCACACCTCTCTTGTGCAGTGCCTGCTGATGAGGTCTGGTGAGGCAGATGCCTCAGGCAGCAGAATGGTGAAGGTGGCAAACCAGCCCCATGAGGCACATGCCTCCCAAACAACCTCATAATCAGGAAGTGACACTGGCCTTCTGCATCCTCTTCCCTGGTCCTGTTGGAGATGCAGCTCCTGAAGGCATCAACTCTTAGCACCAGCTACCCTATTGACCACTAGGGGTATTGGGGTAGAGATAGCCAGTAAGGCATTTCCCTTCTGATCCCCCTTTGTTAGAATGATAAACTCAGGTTTCATTCTCTCACTTGGAGAGAGAGAGAGAGAGAGAGAGAGAGAGAGAGAGAGAGAGAGAGAGAGAGAGAGAGAGACTTCCTTCTTCTCCCTTCCTTCTTTCTGTATGTAGCTAGCAATGAGGCATGATAGGTCTTATCTATTTCCCTGATGGATTTCCCCCCAAAACTACTTTGTTTGGAACTTTAACTCCATGTCTCCAGGCAATATTAATTAGCAGTACTCCCTTACCTGTGCATATCTGCTGTAGCACGTAGATGCAGAAATCTCCCCTCCCGCCCTCTCTAACACGTGCCATTCTCCTGGCAAGTCAGGAAGTGAGACACATTATTGAAGAAAGTATGTGGTCCTCCACACTCTTTCTTTTGCTCCTTGTAACACCCCCTGCCTTTGCAAAAGTTAGGAAGAGTGGGATGAGAACAGAGAAGGAATGAGGATGGAGAGCTGCAGCTACTGCCAGAAAGATCAGCATGGGGGTGACGGAACATCGGAAGCTGTCCTGACCATTGGTCTACACAGACTGGCAGCGGCTTCTACAAGGTCACAGGCAGCAGTCTTTCTCAGTCCTATCTTGGAGATGCCAGGGAGGAAACTCGGAACCTCCTGCACACAAAAATGCAGGTGCTGTTCCCAGAGCAGCCTCATTCCCTATGGGGAATATTTTATGGTGTTCACACATGTAGTTTCCCATTCAAATGCAAACCAGGGCAGACCCTGCTTATCAAAAGGGGTAATTCATGCTTGCTACCATAAGACCAGCTCTCCTTCTTTATGCCAGGCCTTTAGGCCAAGCCTGCAAATATCCATGTGTGAAGTAGCCCTGTGTGCAATGAAGATACTTTGGACAGAACCCAGCCACCCCTCTTAGCCAAACTAGACTGGTGTCTAAATGTGCTATGAGGAGGCCTGCTTCCAAGAAAGCATACAGCACCTCTCCCAGCCCCAAACACCCACAAAAGAAGAGGCAAGCAGCAGCTGAACTCCTTTAATTTGTGCCATTTCCCAGTGAAAATCCCGCACATCTGCAGGAATTATTTGTCCCCAAAGCAGCTACAGCTGTCACAGACATCACCACACTTTTGAAAAAGGAAGGTAGGCACTAAGTAGAGGGCCACCAAGTGTGGGATAGAACTCACACCCTCATGATTGCAGCAGAGTTCTAAAGGCAAGGATCAATTTCAGTGTTCATAGTGGTGGAACCGATCAGCCAATGGGAAGACTTAGTTCAAAGTCATAGTTGGCCTGTTCCCCGAACATGATTATGTGATATAGTAAAACCACAACCAATAGTATGAAATCGGGATGTGTGAATAGATTCGGGTACAAAACAATTTGTACCCCAATCTACCCGTTCTGTGTGATTTCTGGACAAAATAAATTGCCCCTGTGCTAGCTGTCCAGATTCAGGTCCAAAACAAATCACCCAGATCTCGGACTTAAAAAATTCATAGATTCAGACCTCCATTTTGTGGTGATCATTTCCCTTGCTGTCTCCATTTTATGTCAGGATTTATTTTTTTTTAAACTCCCGCCCTCCCAAGCTTGAGATTGGTGACTTACAGTGTGCAATGATTGGCTGGCAATCCCCCCCCCCGCCCCGGTTCCAGATTGGCTTGTTTCCATTCAAATCTTGTGTTGCCAGGGGTGACTGAACCCGCATTAGTTGGGGGAGGGTCAAAGAAGGGACAAGGGTGGGGGGAGTTTGAAGGAGGGATTTTCAAATGTACTTAAGGAGGCAGCCAGTCACCATTCTGCCTTTCTGCCTCGTGGGAGGAGAGAGAAAGAGAGAGAGAGAGAGAGAGAGAGAGAGAGAGAGAGAGAGAGAGAGAGAGAGAGAGAGGAGCTTTGCTTTGCCTTGACTGCCTGCTGCCTGGAATGGATTCTCTGCATTTTTGACTGCTTTCCAGACTGAGGAAAAGAGAAGAGGATCTTTTTGTCATCCTCTTCCTGCTGCTGAGAGAATTACAGCCTGTGCCTGCTGTCTGAGCAAATCAATTTGAGTACCAAATGATTTGTACCCGAATCTACCTGTTTCAGGAGATTTGTGGACAAAACCAATTGCCCGTTAGCTGGCCAGAATCGGACCCAAAACAAATGGAGGGGGGGATTCGATTTGGGTACAGATCAAATTGAAAAAATAGATTTGTGCACATCCCTAATTATATATCTATATTTACCTATCAATAGACAGACAGACAGACTGGTGGGCAACTGTGTGAAACAAGATGCTGGCCTGGATAGGCCTTGGGTCTGATCCAGCAGGCCTGTTCTTATGTTCTTAATTTCATGATATTGGATCAAGGACTTTCAACCACTTTAAAATAAGTGTGTACAGTACCTCTTCTATCTCAAAGCTTCAATTCAGGTATCACATTTATGCAGCCAAGTACACTGTCTGCTAGAAGTAAATCTTATGAAAGTTGGTGGGAAATAAAATACAAGTTAAGTGGCTCTGCCTTGGAATTACATAAAAACATAAGAACAGCCCTGCTGGATCAGGCACAAGGCCCATCTAGTCCAGCATCCTGTTCCACATAGTGGCCCATCAGATACCACTGGGGAGCCCACAGGCAAGAGATATGTGCATGCCCTCTCTCCTGCTGTTGCTTCCCTGCAACTGGTATTGAGAGGCATCGTGCCTCTGAGGCTGGAGATGGCCCACAGTCACGAGACTAGTAGCCATTGATTGACCTGTCCTCCACGAATCTGTCTAAGCCCCTTTTAAAGCCATCCATGCTGGTGGCCATTACCACATCCCATGACAAAGAATTCCATAGATTAATTATGCACTGTGTGAAAAAGTACTTCCTCTTGTCAGTCCTAAATTTCCCAACCTTCAGTTTCATGGGGTAACCTCTGGTTCTAGTGTTGTGAGAGAGGGAGAAAAATGTCTCTCTGTCCACCCTCTCCACTCCATGCATAATTTTATACACTTCAAGCATGTCTCCCCTTAGTCGCCTCTTTTCCAAAGTAAAGAGCCCCAGATGCTGTAGTCTAGCCTCAAAAGGAAGGTGCTCCAGGCCCCTAATCATTTTGGTTGCCCTCTTCTGTACCTTTTCCAGTTCTACAATATCCTTCTTAAGATACAGTGACCAAAGCTGTACACAGTACTCCAAATGTGGCCACACCATAGTTTTGTATAAGAGCATTGTAATATTAGCATTTTTATGTTCAGTCTCCTTCCTAATGATTCCTAGCATGGAATTAGCTTTTTCCACAGCTGCCATGCACTGAGATGACACTTTCAATGAGCTGTCCACCACAACCCCAAGATCTCTCTCCTGGTCAGTCACCGACAGCTCAGATCCCATCAACGCATACGTGAAATTGGGGTTTTTTGCCCCAATGTGCATCATTTAACACTTGCTTACATGAACCACATTTGCCATTTTGTCACCCAGTCCCCCAGTTTGGAGAGATATTTTTGGAGCTCCTCACAATTGATTGAGGATTTTGCTACCTAAATAATTTAGTGTCATCTGCAAATGTGGCCACTTTGCTGGTCACCCAAACTTCTAGATCATTTATGAACAAGTTAAAGGGCACTGCTCCCAGTACCAATCCCTGGGGGACCCCACTTCCTACCTACCTCCATTGTGAAAACAGTCTATTTATTCCTGTTCTCTGTTTCCTATCCTTCAACCAATTACCGACTCACAAATGAACCTGTCCCCTTATTCTATGACTGCTAAGTTTACTCAAGAGCCTTTTGTAGGGAACTTTATCAAAAGCTTTTTGGAAGTCCAAGTATACTATGTCAGCTGGATCACCTTCATCCACATACCCGTTGACACTCTCGAAGAAATCCAAAAGGTTAGTGAGGCAAGACTTTCCCTTGCAGAAGCCATGCTGGTTCTTCTTCAACAAGGCCTGTTCTTCCATATGCTTAACAATTGTGTCTTTAAGTATGCTTTCCCTCTGTTTAGGTAGCACTGAATTTAAGCTGATCGGCCTATAATTTCCTGGATCTCCCTGGATTCCTTCTTGAAATTTGGAGTCACATTGGCTACTTTCCAGTCCTCTGGTACAGAGCCTGATTGTAGGGACAAGCTATATATTTTTGCTAGGAAATTGGCAATTTCAGATTTTAGTTCCTTCAGATATCATGGGTAGATGCCATCTGGCCCTGGCGATTTGTTAATTTTTAGTTTAACAAAGCTAGCTTAATACTCCTCCTCCCCAGAAAAAAACAAAAACCAAACACACACACACAAACCTGACCCCCTAATTCTATGCTGTGGCTTCCTTCCTCCTCCCATCTTCTGCAACCTTGCTGGCTGAGGGAGTCAGGCAGGCAGATCCTAAACATATAGACAGCCAATCACATGGAGAGAAGGAGGGAGGGATGTTGCCTGATGCTCCTCCCCTCCACTCCTGAAGAGAGAGCCAGCAATGTAGCTCATAACTGAATCAGGGAGATGAAAGTCTTCAAAGTACTTCTGTATTGAAAACCCCTGTATTGGAGAATGGCTTTGAGTGCCACTTGCTAGCTTGCTTTGTTGTGCATATTTCAAGGGCATATACATCAACTCCTTTCCCTAGAGCACCATTTCAGCCTTCAGTAGAAGGGCAAGTGATCCTGATTTAGCAAAGTCTAAAGGCCCATGACTAACTTTGCTGGATGATCTTCAAATATTGGGTTGGATCCAAAGAGACCCGAGCACAAATGGAAGGTCTTTCTGCTCATGCAAGGACTAAGGATCTGTGAGAATTGCTTGCTCCCCTCTCCGAAATTCAGCTCCTTTCCTGTGCTACATCAAATATAATCCCAGAAAGTCTCCTGAGCAGCTTTTTGTGGGTTCAGGAGGAGGGAGCCGGAAAATCTCATTCCATAAACAGAACTCTGCTCGTTGTAGTTAGGATCCAAACAACTGAATAAAAGCACCCAATTTTATCCCTTTATGCAACCATTCTATATCCAATTTTGTAAAGAGTGCATGCTACATTTATTCAAAGTCTTGATCTAGAGCATCCTGCATTAATGGAAACATTGGTTGCCTGCAATTTACAATTTATATTTCCTGTTTTGTAAGGGAAAAAATGGTCGGGAAGGATTGCATTTCATTAAAGCATAGATTGAACATTGTTGGCTTCCTTTTAAGTCAGTAAAATCCAATATTTTAGAGTAAAAAGACTATATCTTAGACAAAACCCAGCAATACTCACAAGCATATTGCATTATTTTAGGACAAAAGAATTTGTCACTGTCAGAAATCAATGCTGACCCCCATCCGTTATTAATTCTAGTGGAGAAGTTAGGAACAAAAGCTGTTTTCACATGGATTGGCCATGGATTAGGATTGGAAAAATCAGTTTGTAAGCTGCTTTTCACAATTTACTCTTTATCTATATGAGCTGTTCTACTCCAGGTACGTGCTTTTATGTAATGATGTCATCAAATGTCATAACTATCTAGTTTGGAACATGAATTAGTCCAGCTTATCATCCTCAGAAACAATACAAATTGAACGTACTTCCCAAACGTTTTTCTCCAGTTCGGAATGTTAAACTAAGCACTGCATAGTAGGGGTGTGCAATTTGGATTTTCGGTGTTTCGATTCGGATCCGAACCAAAACACCCCCGTTCTGTTTTGTATCAGAATATTGCCCATCCGAATCACCCCTGATTTGATTCGGATCCGAATTAATCTGAATCCAAATCCAAATTGATTCGGATTAAAAACTGGGTCCTGGGGCCAAAAGAGTGGGGTGGGGTGGTAGTGCCCAATGGGTGGAGGCTACCACCCAAATTTCAGGGGGATTGGGCAGAGGGCTGATTTTTGGTGAATTTTTGAAGTTTTAGTGTCTTTGGGGCAGATTGGGGGCATAACGTGGGACCTGGGCCAAAAGAGTGGGGTGGGTAGTAGTGACCAATGGGTGGAGGCTACCAACCCAATTGCAGAGTGATTGGGCAGAGGGCTGATTTTTGGTGCATTTCTGAAGTATATGCGTCTTTAAGGTTTTTCCCCATTAGGTATAATGGAGGGTGTATCGCTTCATGTCGGGGGGGAAAGGGGTGGCCTAGGTGTGGGGTTGGTGGTAGTGTGGGGTAGGGGCAAGGAAGCTACCTGAATTTTTTCAAAGGATTTGGGCAGAGGGCTGATTTTTGGTGAATTGTTGAAGTTTACGCGTCTTTAAGGTTTTTCCTCATAAGGTATAATGGAGCTTTCAGCAGCCCCATAAGTGCACTTGGGGGGTGCTGGGGTGGCCCAGAGCAAGTGGTGGTGTAGTGCACATAGGGTGCCAACCACCCCCATGGGTTTCTAACCCATGGGGTACAGGGTTCTGTTGTTTCTGAGGTATTCTGAGTGTAGATTCTAGGATAGCAAATGAGATTTTCAATGAGACACCATGAATCCACTCTCATTTGCTATCATAGAATCCACACTCAGAATCCACTCTCATCTGCTAACCTTAAAGACACATAAACTTCAAAAATCACTTAAAAATCAGCCCTTTGCCCAATTCCTTTCAAAAAATCCTGATAGCTTCCTGGCCCCCCTTGGGCACTACCACCCACCACACTCTGCTCTAGGCCACCCCTTTGCCCCCGACATGAAGCTATACATTTGCTGACACCTCCATGCTTCTTTATGGAGAAAAACCTTACAGTCGCGTAAACTTCAAAAATCACTTAAAAATCAGCCCTTTGCCCAATTCCTTTCAAATAATTCTGATAGCTTCCTTGCCCACCTTGGGAACTACCATCCACCACACTCCACTCTAGGACACCCCTTTCTTCCCGACGTTAAGCTATACGTTTGCTGCAATCCTCATTATTCTCTATGAGGAATTCCAAAATAATTTTAAAATTCACCAATAATCAGAGGAGTGTCCAATTGCCTTAGAACTTTGTGGGTGATAGGCACCCCTGTGTTTCTACCACCCACCCCACGTTTGTGCCCCCAGGTGCTCCACAATAGGGGATATGGGCTGGTTCTGGTCCCATTATCCCCTATGAGGAAAATAATTAAAAATATTTCAAATATTCATAAAAAATCATAGGGGTGTCCGATTGCTTCAGGGTTTGCATGGTTGTTGGCACCCATGGGTGATCCACAAGGAGGAATAATGGGCTGGTTCAAGTCCCATTATACCGTATGAGAAAAAAATAAAAATAATTTTCAAAAATTCATTAAAAAACCGTACGAGTGTCCGATGGCTTTGGGGTTTGGGTGGCAGGTACCCCTGGGTGCCAGCTACTATCCTACCAATTTTTGGATGTCCAAACCAGTTCAAACCAGTTCAAACCGGTTTGAAATGGTTCGAATTCGAACCGAACTGGGCAAACCGGTTTTGTGCACATCCCTACTCTTCAAGGCCTCTGCTTAGCTCTATCTAAGCTGCAAATAGTGTTCAGAGAATTTGGAGAAAAAATTGATAAGGTTCAAGGCAATATGTTAAATCAGTAATAATATACACATACAGAGAGGATAGGCCAGCAATTGAGTTTAAATACAAAGCTGTTACTTTCTGGAGATTTAACAGATTTTAATAATGAATTGAGTAGATTGATGATTAGCAAGCTGCTACTAGAATTTTGAAAGCTGGGGAATCACAGACTGTGCCTTCAGTTACAGAGTGGCTCAATAAAGTTTAGTACATTATAAAAGCTCAATATACTTTATTAGATGGAGCAAAAATAAAATTAAAAATTAAAAACTTAATTTAAAAAGATAATTCCCTCCTAAATTGGGTCCTTTCCCCCCAAATTCTAGATGTAATAGATAGTTTTTAATGTTAAAGTTTCCTACAATGAGTTTTGATGCTTTTAAAGGTAAAGTGTGCTGTTAAGTCAGTGTCAACTCCTGGCAAACACAGAGCCCTGTGGTTTTCTTTGGTAGAATACAGGAGGGGTTTACCATTGCCTTCTCCCGTGCAGTATAAGAGGGTGCAGTATAAGAGGATGCCTTTCAGCATCTTCCTACATCACTGCTTCCCAATATAGGTGTTTCCCATAGACTGGGAGACATACTAGTGGGGATTCAAACAAGCAGCCTCATGCTTGCTAGGCAAGTCATTTTCCACTGTGCCATTAGGTGGCTTATTCTTATTTAATTTTGTTTAAACTGTGTGTGTCAAAAATTGCATGTTACATACTTATTAATGATCATTATAACTTTGTCTTCAAGTTATTTTCATAACGTTTTGAACATGTGTGTATATTTATGGGCTAGGCAAGGACTCAAGGGAAACCCCCTGATTTTCAAGCGATTGGGGACATTTGCTTATTAGGGAATACAAATCTGAATTGAGTTGAGGGTCGTTTAATAAAGTGTATAGGCGCCAACCAGTGTTCTCTCTAATTTTTTTCATCGGTGTGTGGAATGGGTTTTGTTCTGGGCGGCAGTATCAAGGCAGTGTGTGCACTCAGGCATTCAGAGTGGGGCCTTCCTGATTCAACCTGAGCAGGAACTAATTTTTACTGCGTGGACGTAAAAAAACTTGTGAGTGCATGCACATACGAATGCCTTAGAGGCTCAGTGGCTCCAACTGTCCCTACTTACTTATCACACATGTTCAAAATATGATCATTAATAAGTATGCTGCAGTAACAGTTGATATGAGAATTGGTTCTTACAAATGCATCTCTATTTTCATTTGTGAAATAGTGGATAATACAGGCTTGGTTCATCGACTTTGATAATCTGGAATAATGTTCTTTGCACTGATCTTATTTGCTTTCCATTTGTGGCTCGCTTGTAGTCAGAAATATACACCACATTGCTTGGCCACATTGCTTGGCCATGCCCTTTACACAGGAATTTTCATTGATAAAATATTGGAGGGTATGAAAGTGTGCCCACACTTTGAAAACTAAGCAGTGAGTTTATTGTTCTATTCTAACAAGCTCCATCATTTTTCTGAAATGGCATCACTATGACCATTTGTATGAGAAAGTTTACTGTAACGATTGGGTAGTACTTCCAACCAGTAGGTGGTAGTATATAATGTCCTTCCTACTTGGTGTTCTGCACATTAGTATCCTGTAGTGTTCTGAGAATTATATCTAGAAATTCAGCTGTGTAATAATTGTGTGCTGCTGAACTAATCTTCAGTGATGTAATAAAGTTTATTTATTTAAGCCAGTTTACAATACCTTTAGCAAATCAAAATTCATAGTTTTGAGTTTGATAAACTCATATAGTTTATCCCCTGCTAACTTGGCAAAGAGGCACCTTTTAATGTGGTGATTCTCTTTATTTATCAGGGGGAGAGTAACTGGCCCTATCCATCCACAGCACAGCATCCCTCCAGTGGCTATTGCTGGTGTCTATCATATGTTTCTTTTTAGATTGTGAGCCCTTTGGGGAAAGGGATCCATCTTGTTTGTTTGTTTGTTTGTTTGTTTGTTTGTTTGTTTATTATTTCTCAGTGTAAACCACCCTGAGCCATTTTTGGAAGGGTCGTATAGAAATTGAATGAATGAATGAATGAATGAATGAATGAATGAATGAATAGTTCAGACCATGGAGCCGCGACACCTGTTGCAGCAGAAAGCTAAAGCATACAAACACTTCAGCAGTCTCACAGTGGCCTTTCAAACTGCTGAAAGTAAAATGGCTCCCTGAATCCACTCTGCCTTCTCAGTTATCTTAGCAGGGGGTCTTATTTCCACCCTTTAGATGGTCTAACTCTGCCGCCACCTCAAACTATTTCTCCAGGACTCCTGTTGGCAGGATAGACTCCTAGGAGGATGCAAGTTTCTTGCCAAAGCCAACAGACCAATGAATGTTTACATAGCTCCTGTTTTCTGCTTCTGACACAACAGGTTACACACGGCTTGGTCCTGCCTCTAATGCATCTGGCTTCCTAACCACCTCATAAGAGCATAACAGCCATCATGCTGGATCAAGCCAAAGGCCTGACTGGTCTAACTTCCTGTTTCTCAAAGGGGCCCGCCAGATACCTCTGGGAAGCCCACACACAGGAGAAGAAGGCATGCCCCTTCTCCAGCTGTTGCTCTCTTGCAACTGGTATTCAGAGGTATCCTGCCTCTGAACCTGGAGCTAGCCTTTAGCCATCAGGACTTGGCTATTAATAGATTTGTCCTCCATGGATTTGTCTAAGCCCCTTTTAAAGCCATCCAAGATAGTGGCCATCATGGCATCCCATGGCAGAGAATTCCACACAATAATTTGTACTGTGTGAAAAAAGTCCCCCCTCCCTTTTTTTGGAGTCAGTCGTCTTAGTTTAGACAAAACCATTTTCATCTCCTTCCTTACAGGTTGCCTCATTCTTCCCTACGCACTGATTCAGTCATCAGCCACCACACTTCAGCACTTTCCTGCCATACCAGAAACAGTTTGCCACACACTAATAATAATAATAATAATAATAATAATAATAATTATTATTATTATTATTATTATTATTATTATTATTCAACCAGGGCTGAAGACAGCAAAGTTACTGGAAGAAACGTTGCTTAACCGGAAAAAATATATACGGAAAATGCCAACAAGGAAATAATGATCTGCTATTACAAGTCTAGTCCAACTAGAAGAGGTTATTTTAAAAGAATGTACCAAATTTGGAAAGAGAAGCATCCAGATACAGAAATAACAGAACAAAGGCTAGCAGACCAGAGAAGATTCATAATTAGAAATAAAGTATTCACAGAAGTTGAGCTGGAAGAACTGCAAAGAGCAACACAGGCTCAAGATATGGAAGAATTACCACCAACTGAAGAAGTTGCTCAGGCGCAGGTGGAGGAGGTGTCGGAAATCGAGGATGCCACTGTTGCTGAACTGTTTCAAAATCAAAACCAGGCAACCGCCCCTTTGCATTCACCTCAAAAACCCAAATGCCATTTAACAGAAAAGCAACAAGAACTAAAGCAAAAAATAACTGAGTACATGAACCAAACAACCACCAGGGTTCAACTTCCAGCTCTAAAAACATTTGCCAAAAAACAACTTGCTCGGGCATTAAAAGATGTCAATGCTGCACTTGCGGAAATAACAACCAATAATTTGCAAGAAACAAACCAACTAATGTACAGTGCAGCAACAATAACAACACAAGAGCTCGGATATAAGATCAGTGGACCTGTAAAACAAGAAAGCAATACATCACCTAAATGGAAGATTAGATTAGAAAATAAAATCTCCAGGCTTAGATCAGATGCTAGTCAATTGAAAGATATGAAAGACAAGAAGCTGAAGAATGAAAACACCCAACAGTATCTGATCCAAAAATACCACCTAGATTCAAGGAGAATTAGAGAAGTCCTGGAAATAATAAAGCAGCAAATAACAGCAGTGTCAAAGAAGATTAGCAGATATCAAGCCAGAATTACACAACACAGGCAGAATCTCCAATTCCAGTTGAATCAGAGACGTTTCTACCAAAGTATAGAAGGAGAAACTGCAAGAAACCTAGAAACACCAAATAAAGAAGAAACAGTGCAATTCTGGGGGAAATTATGGGATAATCCAATAGATTATAATAAAAAAGCAGGCTGGATGAAAGAGGTCAAAAAATGTAACCAACAAATGCAAGATCTAATAATAACACCAGAATTAATAAGTGAAAGAGCAAAGAAAATTAAAAATTGGACTGCTCCAGGCGATGATGAACTGGATGGCTTTTGGCTTAAACACCTAACAAGCCTTCATAAACAAGTATCAAAACAGTTCAATCACATTTTGCAAGGAGGTGATATTGAACAATGGCTAACAACTGGCAAAACTCATCTCATCATGAAAGACCCAGCAAAAGGTGCAGTTCCAAGTAATTATAGACCGATCACCTGCCTGCCAACCATGTTCAAATTATTAACTGGAATAATGGCAGATGAAGTGATGCAACACTTATTAACTAACTAACAGCTTCCAGTTGAACAGAAAGGAAATTGCCTGAACACCAGAGGCACAAAAGACCAGCTGCTGATTGACAAAATGATTTTAGAAAACTGCAAGAGAAGAAAAACAAATCTATGGATTGACTACAAGAAAGCCTTTGATTCATTGCCTCACACATGGATACTAAAATGTTTAGAAACAACTGGTGTCAGCAAAAACATTCAGATATTTATTAAAAAAAGCAATGAGCATGTGGAGTACACAGTTAACAATCAGTGGTGAGACACTTGGACAGGTTAGCATTAGAAGAGGCATTTAGAAGAAAAATTGGAAGTGAATACATCAGGAGAGTTCGAAAAATCCTCAAGTCCAAACTCAATGGCGGGAGCACCATACTAGCCATAAACACCTGGGCTATACCTGTTATCAGATACACTGCAGGAATAATAGACTGGACCCAGGCAGAGCTAGAGACGCGAGATCGTAAGACCAGGAAAATCATGACCATCAATCAAGCTCTGCACCCCCGTAGTGATGTCGATAGGCTATACCTCCCACGCAGCTCAGGTGGAAGAGGAATGCTGCAAGTCCATCAAACAGTAGAGGAGGAGAAAAGAGGCCTTGAAGAATATATCAAGGACAGTGAAGAAGATGCATTTAAAATGGTCAATAACGCAAAACTATTCAACACCAATGAAACAAAGCAGGCTTATAAGAAAGAACAAGTCAAGAACCGAGCAGAAAAAAGGAAAAATAAGCCCCTGCATGGTCAATATTTGCACAATATAAGTGGAAAATCAGACATCAGCAAGACCTGGCAATGGCTTAAGAATGGTTGCTTGAAGAAAGAAACAGAGGGTTTAATACTGGCTGCGCAAGAACAGGCACTAAGAACAAATGCAATAAGAGCCAAAGTCGAAAAATGCACCACAAACAGCAAGTGCCACCTTTGTAAAGAAGCAGATGAAACAGTGGGCCACCTAATCAGCTGTTGTAAAAAGAACGCACAGACTGACTACAAGCAAAGGCATGACAAGGTAGCAGGGATGATACACTGGAACATCTGCAAAAAATACAAGCTACCTGTAGCCAAACATTGGTGGGACCAGAAAATTGAAAAAGTTGAAGAAAATGAAGATGTAAAAATATTATGGGACTTCCGACTACAAACAGACAAACATCTGCCACACAATACACCAGATAGAACTGTAGTCGAGAAGAAAGAAAAACAAGTCAAAATAATTGACATAGCAATACCAGGGGATAGCAGAATAGAAGAAAAAGAAATAGAAAAAATCACCAAATACAAAGATCTACAAATTGAAATTGAAAGGCTGTGGCAGAAAAAGACCCAAATAATCCCAGTGGTAATTGGCGCCCTGGGTGCAGTTCCAAAAGACCTTGAAGAGCACCTCAACACCATAGGGGCCACAGAAATCACCATCAGCCAATTACAAAAAGCAACTTTACTGGGAACAGCCTATATTTTGCGACGATGTCTATAATAACCAAAAGTATTGATGATAAAATTCAGCCATCCCGGGTCCTTGGGAAGGACTCGATGTCTGGATAAAACAAACCAGTCAATAACACCTGTCTGACTGTGTAAACAAGAAATAATAATAATAATAAAATTTATATACAGCCCAAACTTTCTTCTCTGGGTGGTTAACATAAAACAATTGAAACACATATAAAAAGTTAAAACAATTCAACAATTTTAAAACCACAAAATTTAAACCAACAAATTTTTAAAAGCTGCAAAAGTATGCACAACTACTGTTCTAAAAGAATAAGGCTAACACCTCCCTTTGGGCACTCAAAACTCATTGTACAGTACTTTGGATCCTGGCAGCTGTCAACCCCTGCGAGGATGTCTCCTTCAAGATTCTAAAGTCAATTTAATTCTTATTTGTCAGCTGGAAAGCTCAGAAATACTTAGTCCCCTTTCGGTTCCATCACATAATAAATTGGTGATCATTGCAAAATGTGATATGCACTTTGGCTGAGGGCCTATATTACAATGTAACCTTCAATACCATAGAAAGCAGCCATGCTTTTGTGATCAGCACTTTCCACATGATCAATGATAGTCTTCATCCCTCTCTTACCTCTTCCCACAGCCTTTGGCTTAACACCTCTATCCTCCTCCCTTCCAGAAAAAAGCCTTGCTCACATCCATCCCTCCTACTCCCCCAAATCGATCCCCGTGCATTTAATTTAGTTAAAACATGTGTATCCCATATATCTACCCTACTAGGCTCTCAAAGGTGCCATCGATCAATGAAACACATATTAAAAATTCAAGAACAATATAAAAACCCAGCAGAAATGGATATTGCTAAATATGCAACACAAGCCAAACATAATGCCTCCCCAAAGACCCTCTTAAACAAGGTCTTTGCTTTTCTTCTTCTTCTTCCCTGAATCATGGGCTTCTATCAACAGAGAGTTTCATGAGGATCAGCTGCTTTCCCGTTCCATTCCTTTATTGTACCAGGGATTTCCTCTGCCCTGTGTTCCACTCCTCCTGAATTCTGGTATAACTAGAACCCTATTCACATGTTATGTTCAAGACTCATACAACACACATGCACTCTACATAGGTACAGTTATTCACACATTGGCCGCATTCACACGTAACGTGGAACTGCGTGTCCAATCGAGCAATGGTTCTGCTCCCCAATGGTTCTGCCCCCTGCCGTATGCTAAACTGTCCGCATTTGGACATAATGACCAGGACCCGAACTCCAATCAAGGAGACTACAGAGAGGACAGGAACTGACTGTGAACTGGCTGTGTCACATAAAGGACAGCCAATAGGAACGGAGGAGCTTCCTTTCCTCAGCTTCGGTCTTGGAGAAGGCTGCCTCCATTTCAGCGTTCAGACATAATGATGATGATGATGATGATGATGATGATGATGATTTCTATGCCGCCCTTCCAAAAATGGCTCAGGGCAGTTTACACAGAGAAATAATAAATAAATACAATGGATTCCTGTCCCCAAAGGGCTCACAATCTAAAAGAACAAAAGATAGACACCAGCAACAGTCACTGGAGGTACTGTACTGGGGGTGAATAGGGCCAGTTACTCTCCCCCTGCTAAATAAAGAGAATCACCATGGTAAAAGGTACCTCTTTGCCAAGTTAGCAGGGACATAACGCTGCCTCAATTAGGAGCAGCGAAACTCACAAGTTTGGGGAGGAAAACCTTGGGGCTGTTTTTGAACTGGACAAAGGTTCCATGCATTCGGACATACAAGAAATCCAACCTCTGCCCTGTTTAACTCCAGTTACATGTGAATGTGGCAGCTATTTTGAACACAGCTACAGCAGTACGCTTCCAGTGTGTACTATGCATTTGAGGGGCTTGAACCCAGGTTCACTTTCACTTTTGGAACAGTCATTCACACAGAAACATGTATGGCTGTACAGATGTCTGTAACCTCATACAACATCATGACTGAATAGGGCTTAGGAGAATTCAGTTAACTCCTGCTAACTGAGCAAAGAGGCAATTGTTTTATATTGACCAGAGGCACAGTAACTGCCCCTATCCACCCCCAGCACAGTATCCCTCCAGCAATTGTTACTGGTTTCTATTAAAGTTGTGAGTCCTTTTGAGACAGGGAACCATCTGGTTTATTTATTATTATTGTTGTTGTTGTTTACATCAGACAGGTGTTATTGGCTGGTTTGTTTTATCCAGACATTGAGTCTGGATCGAGTCGAGTATTATTATTACTATTACTATTACTATTACTATTATTTCTTTGTAAACTGCTTTGAGAACATTGTTGAAAAGTGGTATATAAATATGTGTCGTAGTAGTATTTCTGAATTAGAACATACACACACAGTTTGCTGTGGTTTTCTGCTCCATCAATTCATTTGCATATTTTCCTCTCTTCCTTGGTGATGCTCATGTGTATGTGGATATATTACAACATAAGAGAATACTTTGAAGTTCCTTATGAATAGGATTTATTCCATGTCTACAAAAGTTTTTTCAATATGGTTTTGGAGTCACGGTGAAGATACTCTTGATGCTCATGAGAAACACTGCAAACTTAAAAATGGGCACTTGATAAAGTGGCTCAAAACAGCTTATGTCATTTTAGCATGTTTAACTGCCCTGACCCATTTTTGGAAGGGCGGTATACAGAGGCGTAACTATAGGGGGGCAGGGGGGGCACGTGCCCCGGGCGCCATCTTTTCGGGTCACATGGGGGGCGCCGCCATGACCAAATATTTTTTTAAAAAATTTTTAATACAAATTTATCCTGCTCAGTGCAGCAGTGCTGCAGCAGTCAAGGGAGCGCGTCGGCGCCCCCTCCCCCACGAGCGGTCCCTTCTGCGCTGCCCGCGCCCCCCCATTGCTTTGCTTGCGGCCAGTCAGTGGCCTGGCTTGGCGGCGGGCACCGTGGCGGGCGCCTTTCATGCTGCTCACTGCGCCTGCCCTTGGCTGAGGCTCACTCGCTCCGTCACTCGCTTAGTCTGGAACAGCCAGAAAGAGGCCCTCTAGTGGCTTGCCAGCCAGAGGGTCTCTAGTCAGTGACACACACGTGACTCGGCCAGCGTGCCGAGTCGCACTGCGCATGCATGCGGTGCATCCGTCCTCCTCTGTTCGCCTGCACGTGGTGGCGCGGTCGCCATCGCAGAGGAAAGCATTGTTGCTGGGGCTAGGGCTGCACTGCAGCAGGCGCAGACAGGACGACGAGGACACACACGGACACCCGGCACGGAAGAAAGGATTCAGCGGCGGGCGGGTGGAAGCAGCAGACCAAGTGTCAGGGTGAGAATGAGTTGCAAAAACTACAGAAGCCACATGTGGGGAAAAAACCATATTAAAGAATCAGGCTTTTATTTAGCTGCCTAACTATGGTCTCAGGTGCCTAACAGGTGTTAATGTTTGCATTATATGCTCCTCTCTCCGCCCCAAAAGAAAGAAAAACAATCATAAAGATTATTTGGCACTCAATCTTAATTGCATGCATGTATATGGAACTGAGAGTCAATTCCCACAGCCTGGGTAGTACAGCAGTGTGAGTTGACTCAAGCAGTGTAACATAGCTGCCTGTGCATTGTTACAAGGTGTTTCAAAAGAGTTTTACCATGAGTTCTGCTTGCTGGCATGCTCGTTTTTGCACTGTGAAAGCTTGCCTTGTGATCTCAGTTTACGCTGAAGTGCTCCTATAACAGCTCCATCTCAGAAAAACCTGCAGTGTTAGCTTTAACAAGTGCCTGTGGTATCCTGCTAAAGACACAAAGTTTGGCAAGAAAAATGGGGGAGGGGGTTATATGCCAGGACCTTTGGAGATTGTCTCTTGCTTGTGAGGAAAAACCAAAGTATAATGTAGTGTGTATCATCATTGCATCATAATTCTGTTGTTTGAGATACAGGCCAACTCCACAGGGTTGTTGCTTGTGAGGAAAAACCTAAGTATAATGTAGTGTGTATCATCATTGCATCATAATTCTGTTGTTTGAGATACAAGCCAACTCCACAGGGTTGTTGCTTGTGAGGAAAAACCTAAGTATGTAGTGCACCACTCTGGGCTACTTGGAGGGAGAGTTCGCAATTTTGGTTATTTATCGCATTTTTGGTTATTTATCGCATTTTGAAATTTTTGGTAATTTTTGTATTTTTTAAAATTTTTAAAATAAAAGTTTTCTGAAACATGTGTGTCAGTCAGATGTATGCTGGGGGGGCGGCGGGGGGGGGGGGGCGCGGCAGGGGGGGCGCAATTTCAGTGCTTGCCCCGGGCGCCGTTTTCCCTAGTTACACCTCTGGCGGTATAGAAATCGAATTGATGATGATGATGATGATGATGATGTTTGGGCATATATTATGAAAGAAAGAATATATTATGAAGAAAGAAACAGAGGGTTTAATACTGGTTGCACAAGAACAAGCACTAAGAACAAATGCAATCAGAGCCAAAGTCGAAAAATGCACCACAAACAGCAAGTGCCACCTTTGTAAAGAAGCAGATGAAACAGTGGGCCACCTAATCAGCTGTTGTAAAAAGAACGCACAGACTGACTACAAGCAAAGGCATGACAAGGTAGCAGGGATGATACACTGGAACATCTGCAAAAAATACAAGCTACCTGTAGCCAAACATTGGTGGGACCAGAAAATTGAAAAAGTTGAAGAAAATGAAGATGTAAAAATATTATGGGACTTCCGACTACAAACAGACAAACATCTGCCACACAATACACCAGATAGAACTGTAGTCGAGAAGAAAGAAAAACAAGTCAAAATAATTGACATAGCAATACCAGGGGATAGCAGAATAGAAGAAAAAGAAATAGAAAAAATCACCAAATACAAAGATCTACAAATTGAAATTGAAAGGCTGTGGCAGAAAAAGACCCAAATAATCCCAGTGGTAATTGGCGCCCTGGGTGCAGTTCCAAAAGACCTTGAAGAGCACCTCAACACCATAGGGGCCACAGAAATCACCATCAGCCAGTTACAAAAAGCAGCTTTACTGGGAAAAGCCTATATTCTGCAACGATATCTATAACAATTGACAATAAAATTCTGGCATCCCAGGTCCTTGGGAAGGACTCGATGTCTGGATAAAACAAACCAGTCAATAACACCTGTCTGACTGTGTAAACAAGAAATAATAATAATAATTAGAGATGATGTTTGGGCATATATTATGGACTAGTTCTTTTTTACTGGAAATTGTTTAGTGTATCTCATGTTTTATTAGTATGTTTAATTTGTATGATCTATTACTATCTCTATATGATTATATGATTTATAATACAGTCAAGGTTAATATATTTCATTTTAAGGCATTTTTTTGCATTTATTGTATCATTAGATCTGTTGGGCTGTGAATTGAATTCTTAGTTTCAGATCCTGTTATAATCATTGTTTAGGACTAAAGTGGAACTGAGGTCCTATACATCAGTTCCACATTGCAAACAAAACCAGGTTATTCAAAACTGCAAAATCCCAGAAGAAATTCAGATGAAGGATATTTCAGAAGCATCTACCACTATAGCAAAAGTCCTAGACCTAAGAGCCATTTAGACCAATTTATATAAATATTTACTGTCTACCCTACCTTTTGCTCACAATACTTAAAAACAAAATTAAATTGTTGATTGCAAGCTAAGACTGCAAACTCCTTGAGTATAGACGTGTATTTTTATTATGTTGCATCATATACACTAGTGGCAGCATATTAAGCATACATATATGTAAATGAACCATGATAATAGTTATAATAATAATAATAATGATGTACTGCCAGGACATGTCACCAGATTAATCTGGAAATATAATAGTCACTTCCATGTGCAGCCACAATGTTTAGAACTGACTAGGAGTTTCCACCACAGAGGGTCTTAGTAAAACTTCAGCAACAGAGGAAGAATTCACACTACACTAGACAAATATGTAATATATAATCCCCACTTCAGAGCAGTTAATTTTTAAGATGGTGATAAAAATGATTATCCCTCTTTTCCATATCCATTCTTTTAAAGTCCTAGGATCACTGTGGGGTTGATTTGATGAAGATTCATGAAACGAAAAAATGTAGATAAGAGAAAAAATAATCTTTTCATTCTCAAATAAACCTTGTTTGAAATGACATGTCAAAATGCTCTTTATATCTGAGGTTCCTAATCATCTATCTAGACTTTAAAAACAAGCTTATAATTATCAAGGAGTCTTAAATAATTAAAGAATGAGACACAGTATGGAAATACATCTTTCCTGGGTTCTAACTTCCTAAGATTCATTATTCATAATCATTATGCTGTGATTAGTCTTATGTATTTTACACTGCATCCCTTGTAAATAATGAGATTGATTTAAAAAACCCACACACACACACACACACACACACACCAGATGCCGAGACAGGATTTGAACAACTCTGAGTAAATATGCCTTAGGTTATTATCACTTCCACCCATTTAAAAGCTTACTACCGGAAAAAATGATTTTCTAGCATGCACATAGACACACATAGAACAAAAACAGGATCAAAACAATCTTGTTAAATACTAGAGGCATGTATTGTTAAATAGACAAACAGCATGAAGTATCCTGGAAACTTGATGTTGCTTTATTAGGATCCCAAATCTTCTATCACTGGAATCAATGGAGGTGCAAAATCTAGGTTGGTGATGATAGCCAGCCATTTTGGCAACTATGAGTGATTTCACACAACCACCAGCAAGCCATATATGAACATTTAGGTAAAATTTCATGAACTGGGAGCACATGCTCCCAACGGATGTAACATCTGAACCCACACAAATCTGGCTCCTGTGCTGGTTGCTGAGTTCTGCCTAACATTCTCACAAGTTCCTGCACTGAACTTCAGCTCTTGGTGACAAGTGGGTAGAGGATCTCAAGATAATGTTGGATGGAATGTGGTAAATTGCAGCAGGAACAAGATTTTGGCAAGTTCAGAAGTCATTCTAGTCAAAAGCGTGCACTCCTGGTTCCTGAAATTTACATAAGTGTTCCCTTGCAGAAGAACAAGGCCTAGATATTGGGGCGATTCTCACGATCAACAAAAAAATGGGCTAGCAGAGGCAGCCGAGCCCGGTGGTTTTTGAGTGGGTAACCCGCTCGAGAACCCCTGCTAAAAAGCAGGTTTGCGGACTGAGCGCACCAGCAAACCTGCTTTTTAGGATCATGAGTAGCCATGGGGTGCCTTCGCAATATCTGCAATATTAAACCCAAATTCCACTGAATCCTCTGCTAAGCAGAAGCCATGAAGAGTAAAGGATTCTCCTTTGAAGAGGTATGTTGTGCTTGAACTACTAGCAGAAGTGCAGACATTTCAGCAACCGTAGTTAGATGTTAAATTACTGATGGCCTGCTTATATGGCCTCTTCCAAAACCTGCAAAGAACGTGATTCCTCAGACCTTCTGTGCAAAATATCCTCATTTTCTTCCCCCCGCCTTGACAGTCATCCTGACATGATACTGTGCCCAGTTATAAATGTGCAAATCTTTAAAAGTTTGTTTCATTCCAAGAGTTGGCGAAATGCAGACTGTGCTTGAGCTAAATGGGAACTACAGAGTGTATTTCCAACAAGAGCTTTCATCACTCCTGCAGTGGCTCATGTACTGGTACTGATTCTCACAATGTTGCTAAGCTTTCCAGGTTTGAGACAATAATTGCATTTGGTTACACATTTTTTACATCATCAGGTGTATGAAAATCCCTTCCTGTGTATTCGATTTGGCCCTAAATAAATGAGCTGCCTATTTCCCCCCAAGAAATTTTGTGAATCCAACCATAAATGTAATCAAACTGAGAAGCCTGCAGGAATCTATAGCTCTGGTCTTGTCTATTCACTGTGATTTGAAGGCTGGAGTTATTCTGAATAAGAGCAATTCAGCACACTGAAGCTGATCTGCATATAAATAACCCATCACTACAGTAGGAAGGGACAGAGCTTTGCCTTTCTCCAGACAGATGTTCTTTCACTTAGGGTACCACAGCAGAAACAATGCTGCTACATCACTGCTCTTTAAGGAAAAAAAGAGAGGTTCTTCTCCTACCTTAAATGACAATCATTCTCTGCAGAAAATGGGCGGCAGTGGGCCATTTGCTGGTCCTGGGGCCTCAGGAGGTAGCAGGCTGTAATGGCTGACATCCAGACTAACCCAGTGCTTGTGCAATCATGTAGCGCTAGACAAGGCTGCTGCATTATGTCTGTAGCTTCCAGACCAATCTTGTACAAGTGCAAACACGCGCAACCTGTGGCATGCCTCATATGTTTTGCAGGGAACTTTCGTGCAAGAATGCAATTCTGAGCATCCCAGTGGCTTTGTGTAGTCACCCATTCTTCTTGCACTAGCCAACTCTGTTTGTTACACAAGCTCTTCATTAGTCTGGATGTCAACCATTGAAAACATTTACATCTCATCTCTCGGGTTCAATTTCTAAGGCAGTTTACAATATAATGCTCCGGGAACATCCTGTTTAGACTCTCACTGAATGTGGGATGTACTACCTTTAAAGACTTCTTGGAAACTTCAGTTACTACAAAATCCAGCTGCTGGGTTCCTAACAGAGACCAAATCTATGGAAAATCTCTCACTACTTCTGAAACCATCACACTGGCTCCCAGGCCAATTGTGCATGCAATTCAAAGTGCTGTCTGTTACCTATAAAGCCCTCAGCATGCATATTTGAAGAACAATTTTCTTCTGCAGGAAGCTGTCTGCACCCTTCTCCATCACAGAAGTTTTCAAAGCAGTTTACATAGGAAAAATAACAAACAGACAAAGATGGTTGCCTGTCTCCAAAGAGCTCACAGTCTACAAAGAAATCTAAGGAAGACACCAACAACAGCCACTGGAAGCATGTTGTGCTGGGGTTGGATAGGGCCAGTTGCTTGCCCCCTGCTAATAGAAGAGAATCACCACTTTAAGAAGTGCCTCTTTGCTCAGTAAGCAAGGGACTATTGGCTTAGTTGGCAGGAATTCTTCTCCTCTTGGTCCCCCACCATCTGAAATTAGATAGGTCAGGGTTTCTTAACCTTGGGCCCCCAGATGTTGTTGGACTACAACTCCCAGAATCCCCAGTCACAAAGGCCATGTCTGTGGATTCTGGGAGTTGGAGTCCATCAACATCTGGGGGGCCAACGTTAAGAAACCCTGAGATAGCTGATGACCTGGGAAATAGTCTCTTAGTCATGGTGGTGGCTTGCATGTGGGATGCCTTCACCTGAGGCTTCACTTTGAGGCCCAGTCTGAGGTTGTTCTGGTACCAGTTGAGAATTCTTATTTACCAGAATCGTCCAGCATATTTCATAGCTGGTTCAACTGTAGTTTTTGAGGGGCTCTGCTAATTTTTAGTGGTTTTGCTGCCACTTCCATTGAACCATATGGTTGCTATGATATGATTGCTGTGAAATGATTGCAATATTAATAATCTGCTTTTAAATGCTGCCCTGAGATATTTCTGATACTGAAGGGGCAGCTTACAAGTTTACCTACTACCAAATAAACCAGTCATACCACTGAAAACAAACAAAAGGCAAATGGAAGCAAAACAACAACAATTAGATTTTTAAAAGTGATCAACAGCATGAAAAAGATTCAAGGGGCACTATAGCCTGTTGTAAAGCTTCTGAAAACAGTGAGGCTCTAGACATGATCCATTTGTGGAGCCCTACCGGGTTCTGCAGGCAGATCAGGCTTAGCCTGCTCTCCCCACAGACTTAGGAAGCTGCCATATACCAAGTCAGACCATTGGTCTATCTAGCTCAGTATTGTCTACACAGACTGGCAGTGGCTTCTCCAAGATTGCAGGCAGGAATCTCTCTCAGCCTTATCTTGGAGATGTTGCCAGGGAGGGAACATGGGACTTAGATGCTCTCCCCAGCGCGGCTCCGTCCCCTGAGGGGAATATCTTACAGTGCTTACATGTAGTCTCCCATTCAAATGCAACCAGGGCGGACCTGCTAAGGGGACAAGTCATGCTTGCTACCACAAGACCAGCTCTCCTCTCCTGTCTTCTGTTGTGTGAGCAATGCCAAGGGGGTCAGATTGGCCAACCACACAACTACCGGCTCTGTCACGAAGCCGGCAGGGGCAGTGGGAATTGGAAGTCCCAGGATGCCCCATGCAAGCACGCGGGGCATCCTAGGGAGACCCCCTAAGACTGGAAGGCTTGTTGTAGACTCCTAGTTGGGGTTGCAGACATCACACGGCGTCTAGATAGGCTCTTAGGCAGTGCTGGGGAGGAGACAGCTGGCGTGGTGTACGTTGGCACCAACAATGTAGGGAAATGTAGTCAGGAGGCCCTGGAAGCCAAATTTAGGCTGATAGGTAGCATATTGAAGTCCAGGACCCACAAGGTAGCATTCTCAGAAATGCTACCTGTTCCACGCACAGGTACAGTGAGACAGGCAGAGCTGAGGGGTTTCAATGCGTGGATGAGACGTTGGTGCCGGAAAGAAGGGTTTAGATTTGTTAGGCACTGGGATACATTTGGGGGCAAGCAAGGCCTGTAGAAAAGGGATGGGCTGCACTTGAACCAAGATGGAACCAGACTGCTGGCGCTTAAAATCAAAAAGGTTGCAGAGCAGCTTTTAAAATGACACCTGGGGAACAGCCAATGGGAGCTGGGCAGTATCCCATTCAGCAAAAGCCATCCTTTAAAGTGTGAGGGTGCAAAGGATTCAGATAAAACAGAAGGGGACAGAACAGTACTGCATAAAGAGCAGATGGGGGACTGTGCCAGCTGGTCAAAGAGTCAAAAGACAGATAGCATACATCAAGTGAGAGATTCAGCGTATAGGTGCTTATATGCCAATGCCAGAAGCCTCCGAGCCAAAATGGGTGAGCTGGAGTGCTTGGTGGCTAACGCAGAAATAGACATAGTGGGCATAACAGAAACATGGTGTAACAGTGAGAACCAGTGGGACACTGTTATCCCTGGATATAAACTCTATAGAAAGGACAGGGAGGGGCACCTTGGAGGTGGAGTAGCAATGTATGTTAAAGAAGGCATAGAATCTAACAAGCTAGAAAACCTAGGTGGACTGGAGTCCTCCACAGAAACCCTGTGGGTGACAGTACAAGGCCTGAAAGGGAACGTGCTATTGGGGATGTGCTATCGCCCTCATGATCAAAACGCTGACAGTGAATGAGAGTTGCAGCAGGAAATCAGGGAGGCGTCAAGGAGAGGCAGGGCTGTAATCATGGGTGACTTCAATTACCCACACATAGACTGGGTAAATTCACAGTCAGGTCATGACAAAGAGGTCAAATTTCTAGATACGCTAAATGACTGTGCCCTAGAACAGTTGGTCTTGGAACCAATCAGAGAGAAGGCAACCTTGAACTTAATCTTGAGTGGCACCCAGGACCTGGTGCGTGATGTCAGTGTCATCGACCCTTTAGGGAACAGTGACCATAGTGCCATCAAATTCAGCATACATGTGGGGAGAGAATCACCAAGGAAGTCTAACACAGACATTTTGAATTTCAGAAGAGGAAACTTCTCTAAAATGAGGAGTATGGTGAAAAGGAAGCTGAAAGGGAAAATCAGGAGAGTCACTTGGCGCCAGAGTGCATGGAGTCTACTCAAAACTACAATACTAGAAGCCCAGTTAGATTGTATACCCAAAAAGAGGAAAGGTACCACTAAGTCGAGGAAGATGCCAGCATGGCTAACGGGTACCGTCAAGGAAGCCATAAAAGGGAAGAAGACTTCCTTCCAAAATTGGAAGGCCTGTCCAAACGAAGAGAACAGAAAGGAACACAAACTCTGGCAAAAGAAATGCAAGGTGACAATAAGGGAGGTGAAAAGAGAGTTTGAGGAACATTTAGCCAAAAGTATCAAGGGGAATAACAAAAACTTCTTTAAATACATCAGAAGCAGGAAACCTGCCAGGGAGGCAGTTGGACCATTAGACAATGAGGGAGTGAAAGGGATTATTAAGGAGGATATGGAGGTTGCAGAGAAGCTCAATGATGAGTTCTTTGCGTCCGTCTTCACGGCAGAGGATACCGAGCATATACCTGTTCCTGAACCAGTCTTTTCGGGGATGGCGGCTAAAGAACTGAGCCAGATAGAAGTGACGAGAGATGATGTTCTAAACCGTCTAGAAAAACTGAAAAGTAACAAATCACCAGGGTTGTATGGCATCCATCCAAGAGTTCTCAAAGAACTCAAATGTGAAATTGGTGGCCTCATTGCTAAAATATATAACTTATCCCTGCAATGAGGTTCTGTACCAGAGGACTGGAGAGTAGCAAATGTAACACCGATTTTCAAGAAGGGATCCAGGGGTGATCCGGGAAATTACAGGCCGGTTAGCTTAACATCAGTTCCAGGCAAATTGATGGAAAGCATCCTCAAGGATAAAATTGTAAAGCACATAGAAGAATAGGCCCTGCTGGGAGTGAACCAGCATGGCTTCCGCAAAGGTAAATCTTGCCTCACCAAACTTTTGGACTTCTTTGAGATTGTCAACAAGTGTGTGAATCAAGGTGATCCAGTTGACATCGTATACCTGGACTTCCAAAAAGCTTTTGACAAAGATCCTCATCAACAACTCCTGAGGAAACTTAGCGGTCATTGGATAAGGGGACAAGTACATGTATGGATTGCTAACTGGTTGAAAGACAGGAAACAGAGGGTAGGTATAAACGGAGAGTTTTCGCAATGGAGGGAAGTAAGAAGTGGGGTCTCCCAGGGATCTGTATTGGGACCGGTGCTTTTTAATTTATTCATAAATGATCTAGAAGCAGGGGTAAGCAGTGAGGTGGCCAAATTTGTAGATGATACCAAACTCTTCCAAGTAGTGAAATCCATAACTGATTGTGAAGAGCTCCACAAGGATCTCTCCAAACTGGGGGAGTGGGCGACAAAGTGGCAAATGCGGTTCAACGGACCAGGAGAGGGATCTTGGGGTCGTTGTCAACAGCTCGTTGAAAGTGTTGACTCAATGTGCGGCAGCTGTGAAAAAGGCCAATTCCATGCTAGGGATCATTAGGAAGGGGATTGAAAATAAAACTGCTAACATTTTAATGCCCTTGTACTAAAACTATGGTGCGGCCACACCTGGAGTACTGCGTACAATTCTGGTCACCACATCTAAAAAAGGACATCTAAAAAAAGTTCCAGTAGAACTGAAAAAGGTGCAGAAGAAGGCAACCAAGATGATCAAGGGCTCAGAGCACCTTTCTTATGAGGCAAGGCTACAACAACTGGGGCTATTTAATTTAGAAAAAGACTAATGCGGGGAGACATGATAGAGGTCTCTAAAATCATGCATGGTGTGGAGAAAGTGGATAGGGAGAAATTCTTCTCCCTTTTCATATAAGACTAGAACCAGGGATCATCCCATGAAATTGATTGCTAGGAAATTTAGGGCCAGAAAATAAATGGAAGTAGTTTTTCACACATGCATAATCAACTTGTGGAATTCTCTGCCACAAGATGAGGTGACAGCCAACAACCTGGATAGCTTTAAGAGGGGTTTGGATCACTTCATGGAGGAGAGGTCTATCAACGGCTACTAGTTGGAGGGCTAAAGGCCACCTCCAGCCTCAAAGGCAGAATGCCTCTGAGTACCAGTTGCAGGGGAGTAACAGCAAGAGAGAGGGCATGCCCTCAACTCCTGCTGTAGACTCCCAGTGGCATCTGGTGGGCCACTGTGTGAAACAAATTGCTGGACTAGAAGGGCTTCCTTGAGCCTGATCCCGCATGGCTGGACTTATGAGTCACAAGTAAGTTTCACCCCACCCCCAATTTTGCTCCTCATCCTTCAAAGTCCCTGTAATATGCCTACATATTGCCACCTGCAAATGGGGTGGCAGATCATATCAGCAGTAGAATAATAGCAGCTTTTACATGGGCCTAGCTTTGAGCTGTAATTGGCATTTCAGTGGTGCTATTTAACAGGTCAGTGTCTCTCCAATGACAACACTTCACAGAACAAGGTCAGAAATGGAATTGTACACGTTGCTGAGTTTTTAGCCTACTTTCTAGTAGGCTTATGAGACCATGTGGCATTCCATGTGTGTGTCTGTCGGTGTGTCTGTGTATCCATCAACTTCGCAATGCCTGGACCAATATGAACCAAATCAGGCACAGTTGTAGGGACACATAGGGACACCTCAACAGCATAGTTTGTGATGATGTCATCCACCCTAACTCAATATGGAAGATACGTAAACCTTTGAGGCACAAGTGGGCTAACCTATTTGAACCAAATAGGTGGACAGTCTTACCTATTTGAACCAAATTAGATACAGTTATAGTGAGTGACGCATAGGGACACCTCAATGGCATGTTTGCAATGATGTAATCCACCCCTATTCAATATACAGTTACAGTTGTCACCAGCTTGTTTAGTTATGGTTGTCACTGGCTTGCTTTGTGGTGACTCGGGGCTGGGCCTACTCTGTACCTGCCCTGGGGCTCTGAAATACACTCCCTGTTGAAATAAGAGCATCTCCTTCTCTGCTTGCTTTTAGGCAGACCTTCAAGATGTTCCTGTTCCCCAGGCTTTTAATGGAAATTTAAATTTTAATGCTTTTAGTGACTGAGATTGTTTTTATCTGTTTTATGAATTTTAACTGTTTTGTATTGTTTTTATACCACCTGGAGATGCCTATATCATGCAGTATTGAAATATGATGAATAAATAAGTAAAATATGACGGACGCGTAAACGTTTGAGGCACAATTTGTGAACTGCCTAACCAATTTGAACCAAATTTGCTACAGCTATAGGGACACACAGGGACAACTCAGTGGTGTAGTCTGTGATGATGACACCCACCCCAATTCAAGATGGCAGACACATAAACGTTTGAGGTGCAAGAGGTCTAACCTGTGGAACACCTAACCAATTTGACCCAAATATAGTCCAGTTGTAGGGATAGTGAAAGGCTATCCCTACAGATTAGGGATTGGGAAAATTAGTTCTTGCTAGAACAGTGTGTGTGTGTATAATTCATTTCTTCACATTTCTGTACCACCCAATAATAATCTCAAGTCACTTAAAAAAAAACCATATATTAGTTCTTAGAATAGTTCAACCTTAGATCTGACAATATTGTTTCATCCAAACTAAAGTCTTATTATTATTTTATTTCAGATTAGGCATTGTTTTAAACAGGAATTCTTATTTCATTTTTGAACCTATGAAGATTTGGGAGTCTGTGTAATGGGACCAAAAAAAAAAAAATCTCTCAAGAAACATGTCTTGCCTTGAATTGATCCCATAAATCAGTCATTAGTGAGGAAACTCAGCATGACAAATCAAACAGGAATTCTGTTATCACTGTCCTCTTTCTTTACTTTTCAAAAGGATGCAACTCTGTTCTTGTCTTGTTTATGAAACTGAGTCTGAGTGGCACATAAATAACAGTAATGTATGAAAAAGATATTTGGGAAGACAGGATAAAGATGTGGCATTCTTATTTCACTGCAGAATTACTTTTTGGAAGGACATAAAAAACTAGTTTTGCCAGGAGGGATGATGTGAAACTTGAATGTTTGTTTCCTGAGTTAAGTTCACTTTGCTTACTGCATTTGTCTAGGGTTGTGGACGGCTAATACAGAATCATTTGGGATGTTGCAAGCACCTGAACAGAAGGGACTTGAAAGACAACCCTCTACACTGAGGGTGGTAAAATGCCCTCAGCTTCTACCATTAGAGCAGCAGCTCTAGGACCAATCTGACCCTTGCAAGCTTTGCAAAAAGGACCTCTCCTCACGTACCATGGAAAGTTTGCAAGTGGCAAGGGGGAAGAAGAGGAAGCAGCTGGCAACCTTCCCTCCTCCCTGCCTCTGGACCACTTTCAAAGCTTGCAAAGATCGGTTTCAAAAGGGAGCTGATCCCCTCCAGGGGCATGGCACAAGGCAGCATCTGCCACCTTGCTTTGGGTGTCAGAATACCTTGGGCAGCCCCTGGCAGGTTTCACAGGGCTCTCATGGCCAAGCTCCATGATCGGGCCAACTTGGACTCAACTATTTCTGCAAGGTCAATGAAGGAGGTGTCCTGCGATCCCTCTTGCAATATTAGATTGGATCTGTTTCAATCTGTGACTCCTGAGGATATGGAAAAGTTGCTTGGGGCGGTGAGGCCTACCACCTGTTCTCTGGATCCTTGCCCGACTTGGCTGCTTCTATCTAGCAGAGAGATTGTTAGAGGTGACCTATTTAATATCATAAATGCATCGCTGAGGGAGCGTAGGGTACCTCCTTGTCTGAAGGAGGCAATGCTTAGGTCATTTCTAAAGAAGCCCTCCCTGGACCCCTTAGCGATGGATAGTTACAGGCCAATCTCCAATCTCCCTTGGTTGGGCAAGGTGATTGAGAGGGTGGTGGCCAACCAGCTCCAGTCTTGAAGAAAACTGATTATCTAAACCCATTTCAAACTGGCTTTAGAGCTGGCTATGGGGTTGAGACAGCCTTGGTTGGCCTGATGGATGACCTTTTCTGGGGAATCAACAGAGGGCATGTGACTCTGCTGGTTCTGCTGGATCTCTTGGCGGCATTCGATACCATATACCATGGTATCCTTCTGGATCGCCTGGGGGAGTTGGGGATAGGGGGCACTGCTATGCAGTGGTTCCGCTCCTCCCTCTAAGGTAGATTCCAGATGGTGGTGACAGTTGCTCCTCAAAATGGGAACTGTTGTATGGAGTCCCCCAGGACTCCATTCTGTCACCAATGCTTTTTAATATCTACATGAAACTGCTGGGTGAGGTCATTAGGAGATTTGGTGCTGGGTTTTATCAATATGCTGATGACACCCAAATCTACTTCTCCTTTTCATCTTCAGGAAATGGCTGCCTACATGCCTGCCTACAGGCAGTAATGGGCTGGATGAGGGGGAACAAATTGAAGCTGAATCCAAGCAAGACAGAGTTGATCATTGTGGGGGCTCATAATCTGAGGTCTGAGTTAGATCTTTCTGTGCTGGATGGGGTTACACTCCCCCAAAAGGTGCAGGTACACAGCTTGGGAGTACTCACCCTGGTATCTCAAGTGGAGGCCATGGCCAGGAGTGCTTTCTATCAGCTTCGGCTGATTTGACAGCTGCACCCATTCCTTGAAGAGGATGACCTCAAAACAGTGGTGCAACAGCTTGTAACCTCCTGTCTCAACTACTGCAATGCTCTCTATGCGGGGCTGCCTTTGCACGTAGTCCGGAAATTTCAGTTAGTTCAGAATGCACCAGCCAGATTGGTCTCTGGAGTAACCCAGAGAGACTATATTGTTTTGAAACAGTTACACTGGCTGCCAATATGTTTCCGGGCAAAATACAAAGTGCTGGTTATTACCTTTAAAGCCCTGAACAGCTTAGGTCAAAGTGCTGGTTATTATCTTTAAAGCCCTGAACGGCTTAGACAGTGCCTTTTTCTGCATGATCCCCAGCACACGTTAAGGTCATCTGAGGAGGTCCGTCTCCAATTACCACTGGTTCATCTGGTGGCGACACAGAGGCGGGCCTTCTCTGCAGCTGTTCCTGGGCTGTGGAATGCATTCCTGGCTGAAATCCATAATTTGAGATTATTACTTTCCTTCAGGAGAGTCCTTAAGACCTATCTGTTTGGCCTGGCCTTCCAGGGTTTTAAATGATTGAAAAGCTGTCTTGAAATTTTTTAAATGGTTGCCCTGGATCTTCAGGGTTTTTTAGCTGTTTAATTGTTGAATTGAGTTTTTTTAATAGTTCTGATTTTAACTATTAACTTGTTTTAATTGTTTTCACTTTGTTGTAAACCGCCCTGAGTCATTTTGGAAGGGCGGTACATAAATCGAACAAATAAATAATAAATAATAAATTTGTGGTTATGCTTTTGTCATCACCACAGAACCACTTGACAGTCCTTCATCTATGCTGAAAGGAAAGAAATTCACCATTGGAACCCTGGACTTGTTTTTCAGCCCAGATACACTTCAGCCCAGATACACTGGAAGCTCACAACTGAGGCAGGAGAATCCATTCAGTCTCTCTCCCCTGCAGCAAAGGAGTGCCAAACATTTTCACTGGATGACCCCTGGTTTCCCCTCTCTTTGGGATGAGCTCATGAATAATTTCTCTCTGCACCATTTGTGAGCCCTATTTGACATGGGAATGCTTTCGAAGCAACTGAGTTCTCCTTGGACCCCCACCCCACGAACAACAGCACGTGCTTCAACCAAGCTGCACAACAGACCCCAGTCTCTTAATGCAAAGCAGTGGCTTCAGTAGTGTGCCATTTTCTGCTTTACAGACTGTGCTTTCTTTCTCAGGTCATCAGGGTGGTATAAAAAATGGCAGGCAGACAAACTGCCTCAGGCAGAACTTGAGAGTACACCAAAGAGTACATTCAAACAGTGGTCACACTAGAATAATTCTCCCAGTCTGGTGTGATGGCAGAGAGCAGGAGTGTTAGAATACAAATTGTCAGAGACTGATAAGAAAAATAATATATCAACTGCAAAAAATGCATTACATTTGACCAGGCAGCAGAAATTCGTGTTAGATTGAACAAGGGGTGGGGGAGGGAAAGCGATGCTACAATGGAACCAAAATGTAAAAGGAGGATTCCTTTAGTTGCCCAAGGAAAGAAAATATTTTATATACAGAGATTTCTTTTTATTGTAGGTTATGAGGATTCTCTTCTTGTTCTAGATAAAATGCATTTAATGTGGAAACCTCCTTTTATTGTAAAATGTACTATGCACATAAAGCTCATAAAGTGTGTGATTATTGCTAACAGATTTCAGAAATTATCTGCTTTAATGGGATTAATGCACTGACTATACTATGATGAAACTGACAAGCTATAGAAACATACATTAGTTTGTGTGTCTGTGTCTGTGTATAATATCAAGGTTATTGAAGGCATTTGTTTGTTGTGATGGTATGTACTAATTTACATTTTCTAAACTTGTTAATATGAAGCAAAAAGCATTGTAGAGAGGCAATGATATTTGGAGTTTTCAGAAGGCCAACCTAGTTCTATTCATTTGCACCAATGTGGACAATCCATGCCCTCCCAAAATTCAATAATAGAAAAGGCCAACTTTAATTTCATACACTCTTCTTCAAACTGTACAAGACAAAAGGATACGAGACCAAAAGAAGATAGTAGTTTTTCTATGTACCATATTGTGAACATAAGAACACTCTGGTCTTAAACAGTTTGCATTTTGTTCAGCTTGGTAACTACTTAGGTCAAGTACAATATCCTGAACTATCCTATTAAAGACTCAGCTGGAATCCAGAAGGGACAGATTTAAGTTGACAAAGCATAGTTGACAAAGAATGTCCCCGGATGGCTGTTTTCACAGACTATGTGAGGTAGAATCTCATCATATCAAAGTTCAGCCCAACAGACCTTGGGGCTTGTAATCAGTAAAGTTTGTTCATCCTCCTCTTTTCATGTCAATCCTGCCCTTCCTCCAAGGTGTTCAGGGCAGTATACCAAGAATTGTCACTAAAATTCATCAAAAGCAAAACTTCTGAAGAATTCCAAGTGAAGCTGAAGGAGATCCAATAAGATTAGCAGTTTTGCAGGTAGGTTCTTCTCATTAGTCCACACTCAAGCAGGAACAAAATATAAGAAAAACACTGTTCTAACTTCTTTACCATGTGTCTAGGACAACTAAAGACAATTTTGATGGATTTCTGATCAATGTTTAAATCTTATACGGCCAGCTGCTGGTGGTGGGAGGCCTGAGTCATGAGACATTAATGTACAAAACACAGTGAAGCACTCAGCAAATCAGTTTCCTCAGGAAGTCGTGGGGACATATTGGCTTTACCATTTCAAGTAGGTACTTCGCTTTGAAAACAAAAATAAGTGGCTGCCATTCTGCACAGTGAAACCTCAGCGTTAGCAAGCCACTGGGGCTGCTGCAGATGTAAAAGACAGCCCCAGGGCTGGTGTGGAGATGGGCTGTTGCGGAAACTCCTTAAAACTGTTTGCAGGCACTTACTTTTTACTACTTCCATTGTTTCCCGGCAATTTGCTGATGCCAGGATTTCACTGTGCTGAATGTCAGCCAGTCAATTTTGACAGTCCGTTCTCACAGAATAAAGGCTGACATGAAATGGTCCCTCATTTGCACTGCTCTCTTCTCAGGTTCTCAGCAGTTCCCCCTTTTGGTGATAACTGGAGTAGGGGAAGGCCTGTGAATGGGGATAAAGGGTTTACCTCCCCTTACTGTTATCAGTTGTAACTGTAGTCATATTTGCTGTCCTAATAATCAATTGTCCATACTCTATACACATTCTGGGTGCCGTGATGCCAGCGGGGAGGGCTTTCGGGTTGATTTGGTTTCATGAACACCATGAAGGCAATTTGATTTGGCATCTTGAGGATATCTGAAGCCAAATCAGAGTGAGGGCAGTTCTCCTGCCCTCACTCGTTCTCCTGCCCTCACTCTTTCAACTTGCATAAAAATAAAATGGTACCCAGAAGGAAGCCAGAGTGCAGTCTCTGCCATTACCAGGCTCACTAACAGGCAAGGAAACGGGGGGGGGGAGTAAACAAAGAGTGGCTTTGTGAAACTTTCACCCACTTACAAGCTGAAAATGAAGGAGAGTTTTTGGCTCACCCTGTGGCCAAGGATGGGCTGGCTCCCGCTGTGGCTGGGGTGCCCTCATTTGGGGTGCCCTGGCAGTGCCCTCAGTTGCAGAACATGTTTTGAGCTGGTATTTCAGACAATTAAATCTACTTTCCATCAGCATCGCCTGTGCCAGCAGCTGCTTTCCAGCTCTTTCTTTTCAAGTGCAAATATGTAAAAAAGATCTTTCAGGAGATCTCATAAAGCTCCCCTGTTCCCTTCTTTTAAGGATATAATCTCTTGAGCTATTACTTTGAACTTCCCACTGCACAGGCACTGAAACAGGACAACAGCACAACAGGGATAACTTGGAACATACCCCCCAGTATCCATGGGAATTGCACACAGGGCATGGTTTGGTTCTGAGTGCCTATAATGAAACTGAATTACTGGAACATAGATCCATGAATATCTGATACTAGGGGAAGCTGGAGTGTGACTAATGCACAGAAGGAATTACTAAAGAGCGGTTCCCGCTTATACCCTTGTGGCTGCCCCGAGATACTGTCAAGGTTAAGATGACATTCTGCAAGGTCCTCTCTAAAGTGGCATGACTGAAAGAAAAACAGACTTACAGGCATCTGCCTTTAACCTAAGCCAACGGAAACATGTTATACCGACAAAAAGGAGGGGTGTGTGTGTGTGTGTGTGTGTGTGTGTGTGTGTGTGTAAAATTACATAGATAATTTCATACAGTTTCTACTCTGCTTTTCTTCTTAGGAGGACTCACTATTAGAAAACAATATATACCAGTAGCAGATTTGGATACTGGTATATATTAAGAACTTATCCAACAGGAAGCAAAACAGGGACACTCTAAAATAAGACAGGTCCCCCCCCGCCGCATTTTAAAATTGTTTTGACTTTTACAATAACTTTACAATCCAACTACATTCATTTATTTGATTAAGTAAATATTGACTTCCCACTTGCGCGGTTCATGTTAACTATACATATAAACCATTGCTATAATTCAAAACATACATACTCCACATTGCTACTCCATTTTACCCAACCCAACCTGCTGTTATTACTATATTTCAAACCTTGCTGAAAGGTTCATATTAGAAAAATAATTCTTTAAGTAAAGTAAAAATCATTCCCAATCTTCTTTGAAACATTCCATTCATTCCTTATCAGTGCTGTAAGTTTTGCCATCTCAGCATATTCCAAAAATTTTATCAACCAGTCTTCTTTTGAGGACATTTTATTGTCTTTCCATTTCTGCGCATATACTATTCTAGCCGCCATGGTTGCATACATAAAAAAAATTAAATTTGGTGAAATAAATGTGTCTTGAACGCTCTTTTAAAACCTGCTAGAGATAGATATGGAGTATATGGACATACTCCACATTTCTACAAGCATCAAACAGATATCTGGCACATACAGGTAAAACTCGGAAAATTAGAATATCGTGCAAAAGTCCATTAATTTCAGTAAAGCAAATTAAAAGGTGAAACTGATATATGAGACAGACGCATTACATGCAAAGCGAGATAAGTCCAGCCTTAATTTGTTATAATTGTGATGATCATGGCATACAGCTCATGAAAACCCCAAATCCACAATCTCAGAAAATTAGAATATTACATGGAACCAAGAAGACAAGGATTGAAGAATAGAACAATATCGGACCTCTGAAAAGTATAAGCATGCATATGTATTCAGTACTTGGTTTGGGCCCCTTTTGCAGCAATTACTGCCTCAATGCGGCGTGGCATGGATGCTATCAGCCTATGGCACTGATGAGGTATTATGGAAGACCAGGATGCTTCATTAGCGGCCTTCAGCAATTCTGCATTGTTTGGTCTCATGTCTCTCATCCTTCTCTTGGCAATGCCCCATAGATTCTCTATGGGGTCAGGTCAGGCGAGTTTGCTGGCCAATCAAGCACAGTACACTGTATACTTTTCAGAGGTCCGATATTGTTCTATTCTTCAATCCTTGTCTTCTTGGTTCCATGTAATATTCTAATTTTCTGAGATTGTGGATTTGGGGTTTTCATGAGCTGTACGCCATGATCATCACAATTATAACAAATTAAGGCTTGACTTATCTCGCTTTGCATGTAATGCGTCTGTCTCATATATCAGTTTCACCTTTTAATTTGCATTACTGAAATTAATGGACTTTTGCACGATATTCTAATTTTCTGAGTTTCACCTGTATGCAATGGTCAGCTGAAGTTATTATTAGTGAAAAGGCATAGAGGAATGATGCTTATATCAGTAGAATCTGGCCCTTCTCCTTTTTCACTTCAAATAGACACATGCCTTTGTGCTGCCAGATGCAAAATAGTAAGGATGCAAAACAGGCAAATGATCAAACAACTGAACACTAGAATTAAGGGGAGAATGGGTGAGAAGGGACCTTTCTATGCTGTCTATGAAATGCTTCCTATATAATTTAGAGTGGATATTTGGGATTATTATGATAGGCGGTGTCTAAAGGATGGCTAAAGGGTGGGATATAGACCACCCTATCTCTGCTAGAGATAGGGAAACTCTTACAGCAACAGGGAGTTCATTCCAGAGCCTCTTGGTGGCTACAGAAAAGGCCGATCCCTGAGTTGACACCAGACAAGTTTGGGGCAGCTGCAGGCGTATCTCTCAAAAAGATCTTAATAAGTGATGGGGGCCCTGAAGGAAAAGGTGCTCCCTTAAATACCCTGGGCCCAAGCCATTTATAGCTTTATAGGTAATCACCAGCCCTTTATATTTTGCCCCAAAACATATGGACAGTCAGTATAATGCTTCTAAAATAGCAGTAATATGGTCTCTTTGGGTTGCCCCAGAGACCAATCTGGCTGCCGCATTTTGTACCAATTGTAGTTTCCAGACTACGTACAAAGGCAACCCCACATAGAGCGCATTACAGCAGTCAAGTCTGGAGGTTACCAGCAAGTGTACCACTGTTTTTAGATTGTTGTCCTCCCAAAATGGCCCAAGCTGATAAAAAGTACCCCTGGCCACTGCCTCAACCTGAGAAACCAGAGAGAGGCCTGGGTCAAGATGTACTCCCAGACTACAAACCTGTTGGCTGTGGTGTTTTTGGTTAGTCTGTTCCTTGATCCAAGCCAGCTTTTGAATGGGGCTTTAGTTACTTGTATTCCAGTCCTGGAGTAGAGGCAGGGCTAAAAACAGCCAGCATTAAGAGCACTGAAGGCAGACTGTGCTTGCCTCTCTGAACATAGTAAATTTCATTAAAGTATTAATATTCCTGATTCCACTCCACTGCCTTGTCATTGCATACCACAACTCTTTCCCTTGGATTCTACACTGGCAACTTATTTGGGCCACCACTGTTTGTTTGTGGACAATGGAAACTGAATATTCGAGTGTCAGCTGAAAAAGACACAAGAAATGTGTGTACCCGAGGGTTGTGCAGTCCTCAGGGACATGTTTTTGGAAGGAATGGAGGACTTCCAGAGGTGGGGAAGATCAGTGAAAATCTCTCAGCCACCCAAATAACGCCCACATGCTGCAGATGTACACAAACTCCAGCTGCAAGTAGCCTCTGGCAGTGAGGACACAGCTCCCTCAGCGTCCTCGATTTCTTATTCAGGATGCCAGCCATTATTTTCAGAGTGTGTTGTGTGGTACAAAGTTAAAATCATGAAATAATTTCAAAACAAATAAACCAAAAGAAATTCCATTTGGTAATGTTCCATTCATTCATGCTTTAGGCTTTCCTTGTAGGAAAGGCAGTCATTTTTGCTGCCTTTTTTAGTACCGTTCCCAGCACTCTGACAAACGTTCTGAAATGAGGCACTCAGGACTGTACACAATATTCTAAAGGTGGCTACACTACAGATTTCTATTTATATCTGAGCTAACAATGGATGGAACAAGGTGACTAATCGTCCCCGCCGCACAATAGTATTTGCAATCAATGAACCAACCACCTAGGGTGACAACAAAGCCCCTTGCACACTTACAGTAAGCCTCTTAAGGCAACATAATTTGACATGCATAGCTCTGCAGGGTGGTTGCTCAGGGTGCTAGACCTTGGAGAAGACTGATTCTCTGAAACCACCCTAGCTTGAAGATGGTCAGGCAAGCTTATATATCTTGTGTTTATCTGCTTGACATTTTCCACCAGTCCACATTTTCATTGCTGAGAGGATTCCAGTGTAATTTTTTTTTTAGAAGAATAAGAAAGGAGTACAACACAAAAGCATGCTACACATGAGGGAAATCCTGTGAATTTTGCAAGAAAGCAGGAATTAATGAAATCCAGCCTCCTACTTGAAGGATACAAAGCTATAAGGAAATTAGTTAAGAACTCTCAAAATGCGGCTGCTCCTACTATGGTTTACATAGAAAAAAAAGTAATAGATAATAAGGAAGGTGGTAGGCAGCAGCAACAGACATGGTGAGATGCTGTGCTGGGGTTGAATTGGGCTAGTTGTTATCCCCCAGGAGTTATTCGCACTTGGCTTCAGGCTTTGGGGTAAACGTTGAGCGAAGCCACTTCGAAGTACACTCGCAGTATTGAGGGAAGCAGCCCCTGCCCTCCGCTCTTGGTTTGCTTTTGAAACAAGTCCACATGGCATGCTCCATGTTTTCCTTCTAGCCAATGGGAGGGGGGGAGAGGAGAGAGCTCCTGCAGAGATAGATATGAATTTCTGAAAAGAGCATGCCTCTTATCGTGCTAATGATTCTACGTCAGTCCTCTCGCATCTGCTCTGGCATTTTCAGAAAAAGTAGCTTAAAACCAGCATTTTTAAAACCCGGACATACGTCAAGATAAGCTAGACTTCACATCACAAAGCCCGGTTTGTGTGTGGAGTGGGTCCAAAAATCTTCAACGGACTCTGAGGTAAGTTTAGCTGGTGTGTGAATGCATACACTCTCTTCTGAAGGAGATTCGTGGGCAGAAGCCCTGTGTGTAAAGCCTCCTGGTAAATATTAGAGAGTGAATGTTTTTAAAATGTGCCTCTTTGCTCAGGTAGCTTTTAAAAAGAATCCAGGGTTTTTTCCTAACATGATAGGAAAATATAACATCTGGGTTCTGCAGATTTGTTTGTATATCCCTTGTGATTCAAATTACATGAAAGAATGTTCTCTGATATGTTGCACAAGTCAAAGTGGATTGACCACACTGCTGTGGGTGTCTTAAGCAATGCCCGTTATGTTGCAGAACAGATATGAAATAAATGGCTGTAGTCCTTCAGAAGTGTGGTTGCACAATTTAAGTAGCAACAGATGAGCCCTGCTCCACAACAACACTGTGGGTGTTGCTTTAGACACAGTAGCAAAGTTGGCTCAGAACTATCTGTGCTGCCTTGTTTTTGTCATAATGTATGGTTTATAACTTTTTGATCTGGTCTAAAAATTATTAATTAGAAATGTAGGGTATGGACATGAAATGTGTTACTGTATATGCACTGAAGGGAATATGCAAATAGGGCTAGTGTTTATTGTTACAAATTTATTTCAACAAAAATTAGAATTATTAGATTATTCAGTCTCCTGTGGGGACACAGTTTTGAGAGAAAGGTACTTCTGAGTTTTGGGAAGAAGCTCACAATGTATCAGGACATGTACTGTGGCCTTCCAGGACCTTGGCAGCAGAGAAGCAACAAATAGCCACAATTCTTTTGTTTAAAAGCAAAAGTCACATTTGCAGGAATGGGCAAGTGCCCTGGATAAATCTACATGTTCTGAATAGTTATGAATCCGGGGGGGGGGGATTACTTGTTGTATAGGATGTTGTACAGTCAAGCCAAATGGGAAAGATATAAAATATTATCATCATTATTAAAGATGGCCAACACCATTGGGTTCTTTAAGGTGCAATATTGTCTAAGCTCTCCAAGGTTACAGGCAATAGTCTTTCCTAGTCTTACCTGGAGATGCTGCCATGGATTGAACCTGGGACCTTCTGCGTCAAAGCAGTTGCTTTTCCACTGAGTTTACATCACCATCCCCTAAGAAGAATATTTTACAGCAGAGAGTGCTCACATGTAGTCACCCATCCAAATGCAAACCAAGGCAACCCCTGCTTAGCAAAGGGGACAATTCATGCTCACTACTTCCAGACCAGCTCTCCATTAGGAATGTGCCCAAACTAGTTCGGCACCTCCTTAGAGAAGCACCGAACCAGCTCGGGCATCCGCATTCGAACTGGTTTGGTGGAGCTGGGATCGGTTCCTTTTTAAAGCAGGTAAACAGGTTCTTACCTGTTCCTCTGCCACCCACCACCACTTTTCTGGGCATGGCACTTGCTGTTCAAAAGGCCACTCAGAGTTAAAACCTTGTGCTGCTCCCAGCAGCCTGCACTGCAGCTGCGCATTGCCTTTTGAATAGAAGGTGTCATGGCCAGAAAAGTGATGGGGGCCCAGGCAGAAGAGCAGCTAAGGATCAGTTTACCTGCTTCTTAAAGGACCCATTCCCTGCCCCACTTGCCTGAGCCAATTTGGGCACATGCTCTCCATCCCAGCATCACTACACACTAGTGAAAACAAAATAATTTGGTTGACACCAGACCTAGTAGGCAGTACCAAAACCAACCACTTTGCTCACATCTTTCAAGTGGCTCCAGTCTATTATATTTATAATCCATACTGTGGGATCAAATCATCTTCTTTTCATCTCCAGCTTTCTTCCCACTGATGGAGACACAAAGCAAGCATGGGGAGAGCCAAAAATAAAATCTGTGCTGCCAAGTGAATTTAAAAACAAAACCTTGCCTGTTAAAATCCTTGCTTGTTTATATCAATGTTGTGACTTTTGCACTCTGTGACTGCTTTAGCCTGCAGTCCATTTGTGGTCTGGTTAGGTTTTATGCTGGCATTTATGAAGCGTCTAAGTCATGTCTTGACTTTGTTATGCTGCTGCTACTGGGGCCACCTTCACATATCAAATCTGAAGTGCAATGTGGGAGCTTCTGGCTCTACTCTCTAACTGTTAAGGCTCAACTCAGCAAAGCTTCTTTCTGTTTGAAAAAAAAATTGACATCAGTGGCAAGATTGGCATTTCTGATGGGCTGGCCCATTTCCCCAGATCTGACCTATTGGCAACCTAGAACACTCCTGTTAAAGCATAACTGGCCCATGCCAAGATCTAGGGCAGGCCTGCTCAACTTTGGATCCCTTCCCCTCAGATGTTTTTGGACTTCAGGTCCCATAATCTCCAGCCACAGTGGCCCATAGCCAGGGATTATGGGAGTTGTAGGCCAACATCCGTTGCTACCCCTGGTCTATGGAATGTGCTCCCAGTTGAAATAAGAGCCTCCTGCTGGCAAATCTCTGGCAACTTTTTGAAAGGCACTGAAGACATATTTGTTCACCCAGGCTTTTAATTAGATTTATGGTTTTAATGCTTTTAATGTTGGGTTTTAAATTATTTGAATGTTTTAATTATTTTAACTTTGTTTACTTTGTATTGTTTTTGCTGTATACCACCCAGAGACGCAGGTTCAAACAGCTCACCGAAAAGTGAGTTCAAGAATTGGGGAGGAGAAGGCTGGGGGTGGCTTGGGGCTCTGGGCTCTTGCACATATGGTGGAGGCCCCCGGGCTAAACTTTGTCCCCCAGCTGCTATGAACCTCAATATGCCCCTACTGGCTCCAGAGTTAGGGGGCAAGGTCTCCCTCAAACAAGTAGTTTGCTCCCCACCTGCCCCTCATTTCCATTTCAGAAATCAAATATGTTGCACCGAGCTCACCCACCCACAAACACAGTTTGCCATTTCTGTGCATCCCCGCTCAGGTTGTTTCTGGTGCTGCCGCTGATTTGAACTTTGGCCCAATAGGCTGCAGCTTAATTTACAGCGAGGCCTTGAACCCCTAGTCCTACTCAAACACTACAGTGCATGAATGTACAATCTGTGTACAGTATAAACATGGATTGTTGGTCTATCTTCTAGGCTTGACAGCGTTCCAAAACTGCCGTAGAGTCTCCAGGAATCTGCATCAACCTGCAGGTGACTACTGCAAGCAACCTTGGAGATGTCAATGACTTGCTATTGGCGGGAAACCACCCAGAGATGGAAGTTTGGGGTGGTATACAAATTTGAAATACACACACGCACAGGAACTTAAGAATTGTGTACTCTGACATATATGAGCAACTCTCATCTGCATATTTTTATTTTTAATGTAATCCCCTTGGCTGCAATATGTGCATGTGTACAGATCTGTACATGCATACACTACACAAAGATTTACGTGAGTGGAATAGGGCTCAAGACTAGTAAGTTTTCACAGGCACCCAGAAGTACCAGCATGACTTGCAAACCACACATAATTTTTTGTTCCATTGGGATCATATTACACCCAATTTGAAAGAGCTGCACTGGCTACCAATCTGTTTCCGGGCAGGAGCGGAGCGAGGCTGGTAGTGGCCCATGTGCGGCTACTGCCACGGCCACCTGGCCATGCCTCTGACGTCAGATGCAGGCCCCAGCTAGCCATGCCCCGCGCCGACGTCAGATGCAGGGGCATGGTCTCCCTTCCAAATGAGGCCGCGCAGCCTCGTTGGGAAAGGAGATCAGCCCGCGCTGCATTGGGCAGAATGGGTTGGAGCAACTCTCCCTGCCTTAAAGGCAGGGAGAGCCACTCCAGCCACGCTGCCACTGCAGTGCAGGCCAATCTCTCTCCTACATAGGGCCGGGCGGCCTCGTTTGGGAGGGAGATCGATTGGCCCCACTGCGTTGGCAGCAAGACCAGGAGCAGCTCTCCCTGCCTTTAAAGCAGGAAGAGTCACTACGACCCACGTTGCCAAACACAGCACGGGGCGATCTCCTTTCCAAATGTGGCCATGCATCCCCGTTTGGGAACAAAATAAAGCCCCCGCATCTGACGTCAGACATGGAGGGCGTGTCTGGGGCCACGCTCACGGCCCTGATTGATGGCGGCCTGGGTTCTTTGAACACGTTTGCCCAACGGTGGCTCTGCCCCTGTTTCCGGGTCCAATTCAAGGTGCTGGTTTTGACCTTTAAAGCCCGTATCTGTTTTGGCCCTGGATATCTGAAAGCCCGCCTACTCCCAAGGGTTTCTGCCCCCTTGACAAGATCATTGAAGGGGGCTTTGCTCTGCATTCCGATGGTGAGAGAGGCGCATTCGTTGACCACGCAGGACAGGGCCTTCTCGGTCATTGCCCCCAGGCTTTTCAATGCTCTCTCGGCTGGCATCTGCTCCTCAGTCTCCTTGATAGTCTTTAGGGAAAAATTTAAGACGTGGCTCTTCACCCAAGCTTTTAAACGAAAGTATTGTTTTTACTGCTGCTACTTTGTGTTTTAGGTATTATTATTTGTAATGGGTTTTTAATTTATTTAAGGGATTTTATTTTTATATTAATATCATCTCTTATTTTGTATTCTAATTATGTATTGTTTTAATTATATTGTAAATTGCTTTGAGATTATTGTAACTATATCGATATATCTATATCTATATCTATCTCTATATCTATATCTATATCTATATCTATATCTATATGTAACACACACGTGTGTGTATCAAACAACAAACAAACAAACAAACAAATGCAAGAGGGTTTCCTCCTTCGGCATAGCACAGTGGTGCACAGGGGACAGAGCCTTTTGTTTTTCAACTTGACAAATATATGCCAAGTGACCTCAAATGGTCACTTGTATTCCTTTCATGCTACTAACACATTTTGTCTCAAGCTTGACATATTTTTTTTAAATGCAGCTGTCTCCCCGTATTAATGAGGGATGTTTTTGAACAGTATTCTAGCTCTCATCATAGAAATGTACTCTTGACTCCTTCAAAATCCTATTCCTTTCTGATCCAACTTTTCCCCTCCCTCCCTGGAACTTAGAGCAGTAATTTAATACAGAACGACTGTAAGTCAGATGAAATCCTACAAAAGGAGGAGATGTCTAGCTGCAGTTCCATCAGTAATCCAGTGGTACAAGGCTGGCATGAATGCATGCTTTATTATTGAAAGAGTATAGTGGGACATGTTGAATAATTCTGATCTCTCACTCATCCCTTCAAAGGCTAGAATATTTTCAATGGAAATCCAACCATCCCTGCGGTCTGGAATTCATCACATTATAATCAGAGTTCCTAATCCTCAACACTTTTTCACCACGGCTGATCTCTCCCTGCCACTTGCTTTCAGTGGAAAGCTATTAGAAAGCCAGTTCATACACATCAACACACCCATAAACACAATAACAAAAATGTGCATGCGGAAGAATAAATAGCGTTAATATCAACACACTACCACCAGAAACCTGGACATTTTTCATCTATGACTCACTGGCTCGCCCCAGTGGCCAATGGTGTTACTCAGCTAAGGAAGCAAACAGACCCCAAGCATGATGCCAAAGCTTTGGAGCAAAGATGTACATGTTCATAAGGAGAAGCAAACAAACAAAATGGCGCTATCAGCACCATATCCACTGTGCAACTATAGCTGCTTGCTGGGACTTCCTTAGACATCCTCTTGCAAGTCAGTCTGGGAAAGCGTTGCAGCCTGTTTTCATCCACGAAGAGTAGTTTGCACGATGAGTTGGTGGCAGGTAGGGCTACCAAATTAAAGGTATCTGTTATCAAATTAAAGATTCCGCTTTGCCAGTTCTGAGCCCTACCGGCAAAGGAGAATCCGACAAGGATTCCCTTTTAACAGTACAGTGGGAGTGGTGATGGTGGTGGTGGGGGGGGCTTCTGTCCCTTTAGAAAGGTACCAAGAATTAAGGGAAAGTACTCACTAAAGACACCTATAACAGCTGCGGTGGCCATGGGTGGTGGGTGGGCAGAGACTGCCCTGTTCCCCACCAGCCTCCCCCCACCATCTCCAGGGCTGGCTCGGGCCTACTTCGGCCTGTTTCAGCCCTCTGTGCATGCATGGAAGCCATTTCTTTAAGTTTGTTCTCCCGCATCCAGCCCATTATTGCTTCCAGGCAGGCATTTAGGGAGGATATGCCAGCTCCTGAAGAAGTTGACATGGAGAAGTAGATCTGGGTGTCATCAGCATACTGGTAACACCCAGCTCCAAATCCCCTGATGATCTCTCCCAGCGGTTTCATGTAGATGTTAAAAAGCACTGGAGAAAGTATGGCACCCTTGAGGGACACCATAATTAAGCTCAGATTTTGAAGAGCAACAGTCTCCAATAGACACCATCTGGAATCTATCTGAGAGGTAGGAGCGGAACCACTGTAAAACAGTGCCTCCTACCCCCAACCCCCTCAGACGTCCCAGAAGGATAATATGGTCGATAGTATCAAAAGCTGCCGAGAGATCCAAAAGGACCAACAGAGTCACACTACCTCTGTCAATTGCCAATTGGAGATCATCCATCAGGCCAACCAAAGCAGTCTCCACCCCATAGCCCGCCCAAAAACCAGTTTGAAATGGATCTAGACAATCAGTTTCCTCCAAGACCGCCTGGAGCTGAGAGGCCACCACCCTCTCAATTACCTTGCCCAGCCATGTGAGGTTGGAAACAGGCCTATAATTGCTAAACTCTGAGGGATCTAATGCAGGCTTCTTTAGAAGAGGTCTAATGATTGCCTCTTTAAGACAAGGAGGCATCCTGCCCTCCCTCAGAGAAGCATTTATGATTTCCACCAGGCTGTTTACAACAACCTCCCTGCTAGATTGAACAAGCCATGTTGGACAAGGGTCAAGAGAACAAGTGGTAGGCCTCACCGCTCCAAGCAGCTTGTCCAAATCCTCAGGAGTCACAGACTGAAACCGATCTAGTCAAATCACATAAGAGGAGTTGTTGGGCACAGTGTTTTGGGCTTTATAGGAAGGCTTTTTGTGACTCAGGGTGTTAGAAGCCCAGCAGAGAGAGAAAGGGAGAGTCCATCTACCTCCCACCCAGTGCTGCTTGGAGTGAGAGACCAGGTGGGTGCTGGGGTTCCTTCTGCTATTGCCTGCCTGCTTTTACTTCCCCTGTGGGGCTGCAGGTTAACATCTGGTGGAAAGTGTGGGCAGGATTGGGACCAGCCCCTGAGTGACTCAGCTGTTCCTCGGGTCACCTGCTCAGTTTTGGGCTTTATGGGAAGGCTCCTTGTGGTGGTGGACCCGCCACCGGCAGGGTCGCCCCTTTGGGGGATCCACTTCAGGGGAGAACGAGGGTGAGGGCTAGAGGGCTTCTGTTTAATTAGTTTTAAGCTGCTTTAGACTTGGGTTAAAGTTGCTGTAATGTGTTTGGGTTCATCTGGAGATGGGGGGACAGGGAACGCCCTCGTTGACTATGGGGCAGCTATCTTGGTGGTGGTAGGGAATAGAAGAAGTAATTCTGGCGGGTAAGCAGGCCGTTCCAGGGGAAGGGTAGTCAGAAATCTAATAGCTGTCTCCCCTTCTGGCTGTCCTGCCAGCTCTTTGACCTCGGGGAGTAGTGCCAACAACCCACATAGCCTTTCCCTGCTCCTCTGTAATTCCAGGTCGGTCCAAAATAAATCTGAACTCATCCATGATTTGATCATGGAGGAAGGGGTCGACCTGGTAAGTATTACCAAGACTTGGTTGGGGGAGGCTAGTGGTCCAGTTTGGTCCCAGGTTCTCCCTCCAGGATATTCTGTAGAGGAGCAGGTGAGGGGACATGGGCGGGGAGGTGGGGTGGCTGTGGTCTATAGGGATAATATCTCTGTTACCAGGGTCCATGTTAGGGTGTTGGACAATATTGAATGTGTGTACTTGAGTTTGGGGACCAGGGATAGATTGGGACTTCTGTTGGTGTACCGATCGCCCCGCTGCCCATCGAATCCCTTACTGAGCTCATGGACTTGGTCGCAGGACTCGCGTTGGAGTCTCCCAGACTTTTGGTGCTGGGGGACTTCAATGTTCATTTTGGGACCAATCTGTCTGGGGTAGCTCAGGAGTTCATAGCAGCCATGACAACTATGGGCCTATCCCAAGTGGTCTCTGGACCAACGCATATTGCAGGTCACACGCTTGATTTGGTATTTTCCTCTGATCAGGATGGTGTTCCGTGGGTGGGAACTCCTGTGATTTCCCCATTGTCATGGTCGGACCACCATCTGGTTAAAGTTGGACTTACAACCACTTCCCACCTCTGCAGGGGCGAGGGGCCTATTAGAATTATCCGCCCGAAGAGATTATTGGATCCAGTAAGATTCCAAGAAGCCTTGGAGGGATTCATTGTTGGCTTTGCCTGTGATCCTGCTGATACCCTGGTTGAGAATTGGAACACTTGCTCACCAGGGCAGTAGACACGATTGCACCCAAGCGTCCCCTCTGACCTGCTTCAAAATTGGCCCCTTGGTATATGAAAGACCTACGGGGGCTGAAGTGGCAAGGTAGGTGACTGGAGCGCAAGTGGAGAAAGACTCAACTTGAATCCAACAGATTATGACAGAAAGCACATTTAAAGATCTATGCTCAGGCAATACGTGCGGCAAAGAGGCGGTTCATTTCTGCCCGTATTGCCTCTGCGAATTCACGTCCAGCGGAGTTGTTCAGGGTTGTGAGGGGACTAGTATCTGCCCCCCTCCCTTGAACCGGAATTTGGAGTCATCAATTACCCGCTGTGATGTGTTTAAAGAGTTTTTCGCAGATAAAATCTCTGTGAAACAGAGATAAAATCTCTGCGAAACTACAAACATTTGTTTGTAACCTTTTCTTTAAATACATCCTTGTAGTTCCTCAGTACTAAAGAACTGTCTCAAGACCTCTTGCTTTACTCCTTTCTCACCAAACTGGTTTTGCTATTGGGGGACTGAACTGCCATTCTTTCCCTACAACACCTCCCTTGTTCCCTGCAGCAAGTCTTTTAAACAGAGGGCAGTTGCTCCTAATGTAGAGGTATATCTGGCAGTGCAATGGCTTCCTTAAGGGAAAATAATCAACACCTACCAGTGCATAGTTGTGCTGTGTAATTACGGTGAACCAGAAAGCTGCTGATATAATTTTAAAGGCTAAAGATTTGCATGATTAAAAACCATATGAATTTTAAATGATTAATCATTCAGTGCAGTTCTCTGGAAAATCTTTCTACCTATTCAAACTTGGGCCGACTTCTTTTGCATGGCAAAAAAATGACACAAATACTTGCTTCAGTTAAAGGCCCTTGGACTGCTTCCCTGTTCCAGTGTTTCATCTGCAGTTGCACCGTATCATGGGTGATGTCACTCTAACATTATGTTAAAGATTGCTATCTCACATCTGTGACTGGGCACAAAATTATTAATGTATCATATTAATGTAACGGATTAACATAATTGACATGTTATTAACACAATGTATTAACATAATTAATGTATTATGATTTTGCATTAATAAAATAACAAACAAACAACAACAACAACAACAACAACACAACTTTATTTAAGATAAAAATAAAATATAAAAATATAAAAATAAAAACAAAAACTTTATTTAAGATAAAAGCCCCATAAGAAATTGTTCTCTGGGCAGCTCACAAGAGAACAAAAAGGGGGGAAATACACAAGAATGATGCGCAATTAAGACAATTTCCCAGTCTCCAAAACAAAGTAAACTGTGGTTTCTTCTCCAACTCTGAAGAGTTAAAAAGAGAATCACCAGAAGTTACAGAGAAAAGGAAAGAGGAAGCTGAGTGCATATGATGGACATCAGTAATGGCTCTCCCAGGGCCCAACCCTTCCACTTAACTGACAGACATTTGTGCAGATATTCTCCCCCACACACACAGCTTCCCTTAGCAGGTAAGATGATAATAACTCTTTTATGGCCAGACTAGTCTCTAACTAGTGCATAAACCTCATGGAAATGAAAGCTTAAATTCACTGCCATTTAGCCAGAAGCATTTTGCATAGCAGTTCTGGAGTAATGTTAACATGAGGCTCAGCACACTAAGAACTTGTCCAGTGTGCAAGCAACAGTCAGGCAAATGGGACTCCCTCAAGAAGAGATCCGTGCTCTAGCGTATGTCGATTCACTCCTGTGCGGATCTCACAATTAGCTAATCTGCATTTTTGAGCAAGTCACATTTTTTCACTCCTATGGGGCTTGCATGTAGGATTGTTTCCCAGTGGATCGTGTTTGTATTTTTGCATGACTGTCTTGAAAAGTCTCCCTCTGAAAACCACTCAAAACGAGACGATATTGAAGCACTTTTTTTTCATGTATTCCCCCCCAATCCTTAAAAACAAGAAATATCCTCTTATTAGTTATTCTCTTAGTCAAGTTGCTTAGTCCATGTTTCCAAGGCAACAAACAGGAAGCCAGAGTTAAGCAGAATCTTTCATCTGAGGAGGGGGACGATAGGAATGGATGAGGGAGTCTCAGCAAGGTCAGGCATTTACTGCTAAATACAAATCTGTCACGCCTAATAGATGAAGCTCTTTAGTTTCCAAGCTACTCAGCTTGCTCCCAGCAGCCAAGGAGAAAATAAAAAGACACTCGAGCATGAATGCCAATCAGCATGCGCTGGCAACGTTGATGTATATACACGTGCCATCGCAGCTGTACAGACCAGGCTATGAATGGTAAGGAGACATTAAAAGAGATGCCAATAATTGCAGAGAAAATCAAGAAGTAAAACCTTTGATTCCCAAGTCCACTTTCATCATATTGGTATGGGCAGAGGGAAAGAGTGTAATATTGCAAATACAGTCGCAAGGTGGGAGCTGCGGATTGTACGGCCAAGGTAGGGATCATGCTGATCATGTACAGAAGAAGCAAGAGAACTTGGTACTGACCATAGAAGTAATTCCCAGAACCTCAACTGCCAGGCTTGGAAAGAAGAAAAAGCAAGTTTCAGCTTCTTGTGGCCACAGAGAAAGGACTTTAAAGTTTGTCTGAGTAATTCTTCAGCCTGTTTTCAGTAATTGTTACTGGACTCTCCAAAGTTAGTCCATGTTAGTCCACGTTACCAAGGCAACAGACAGGAAGCCAGAGGTGGGACTTGTGGTCTTTTCCTCCCCAAGGGGATAGTTCCATGTCAAAAAGTCCAGGAGGGTGGTGAAGGTTCATGTAGCTACAAAGACACATACTCAAGGTAGGCTTGAACAAAGATTTATTGCTTGCTCGGGTTGTGGAACACTGGTTTCTTCCCTCATCCTAAGTGCTCCCAGAGCTGCCACTCATGGCCTTTCTGTTGGGTCCATGGCAGATGGTTCCATCATCTCAGTTCCTTCCCAAAATCCTGGGCCTCCTTGGGGTGGGTGCTGAAGGTGATCTCCTAGTGAATGGCAGTGGTCTTGATGTCCATCGGGTCAACTCACCCTATTCCCCAATGATGGTGGCTATTGCCTGCTGGAACAGGTAGCCTTTCTCCTCCTCTGCTGTCTCCCTCAGAGCCACCTGCCACTTCTATTTCTTCCACTGCCTTAAGAGGTGTAGAAAGACAGCAAGGGTGCTGCTTCTAAAATGCTGGCTGAAGAGCTCACCATATGGTTCTGCTTCCTCGGAGGGAGTCCCCCAACTCCTGCTCCTCCAAAGTGCTCTCTCATATTTTCAGTGGTCAGAAGACGGGTTTTGTCAGAATTGATCATTTGTTTTTCCGGCTATTATCAGATTCGGCTTGGAAAAGTTGAAGTTATTCAAACCATTTGCTCACCCAGGTCTCTCGGGACTAGCTTTTGGGCCCTCTGCCATGGTCCAGTTCTCCAGCTGTTGAAAGAAACTTCTTGCCCTATAGGATAATCAATGCTCTGCTCCAGGCCTCAGTTCTGCCCCCTCCTCCCTGGTGCGCAGAGCACAATTGATGCTGCATTTTTATGAGCGTTGACTCTCTGGTTGATGTTTGGTTTTATCTCTTTGCATTTTATTGCGCCTTAATTGTATTTGAGTGATTTTTATGGGAGCTGCCTTGCCTGGAGAGCCCTTCAAGGGCTGAAAGGCGGGATATAAATTTTAAAAAATAAGTACTTAGGGGAAGAGGCCTCTAAGCACCAAGCTTTTTTATTGATCTCCATTTCAGAATAATTATGAATGCTACAGATCAAGTGGATAATATAATTCAGATTTATGGAACTTTTTTGTTGCATCTCTATGTGCTGGAACTCTAAGGAACAACAGACAGGAAAGCTTGAAGATTTAAACAGATCACGGACAATTTTTTAATTGTATCTTGATCTACACAGGTATGCAGCTAAAGTACTCCCTAGTTCTTTCCCCCAGAATTCCCTCTGTCTTATTAGTCTAGTAGAAGATCCAGGATGGTCTCTAGCCTGCCATCCTGGCTAGGATGAAGCACCAGAAGACCCATCATAAACATCTATACATAGTACACTTTTCCTTGCACACAGACTTTTACCAGCACAAGGCTGCTCTCTCTGTTTTGCAGCCAGGTCTTTTAATGGGATATTGAGTAATTGGGAGTCTAAATATAAGCCATAAAAAATGGTATAATTCACTGCCTCATAAAAAAAAGACTATATGTTGTTACATAAGCCATATCCCATCATGTACAGCCTGGTATTTCTATGAAACAGATTGGATCAGAATTAGATGCCATTAAGCTCGCTTTGCACACTGCACAAAGCCACCATAATGTTTACAATGTTTAATAGGTTATTTTTGCTTTATGGTCCTCTCTGACATTTTACAAAATAAGATACATGAGTTGGAAGAATTGTAATTTAGAACTATAGCAGAATTTTTTCAAGGTTCATGCACCCTAAAAAGTAAAGAAACGTTATGTCTTCACATATGAAGAACCCTTTTTCTGAGGCAGACCACTAGACCATCAAGCCCAGTTCTGTCTAATCTGATTGGCTGCAGCTGCTCTGACATCAAGGATTGTTGCACCACTATGATGGGATCCTATGTGCATTTCTTCCTTTGTACTATGTCCTATAGACCATGAGAACAATGGTGATTTAAGGCAATCCAGAAAACTAGAAGTTCTTCGTACCATTTCTCTGTATTCCCGTTTAGTGCTCATTTAAGGAGGGGGTTTTGTGTATGTGTGTTTGGTCTTGTAGTAGCAAGCATGAATTGTCCCTTTTGTTAAGGGACCCTGATGTGGGGCAAGAGTGGTGAGACCAGCATGGGAGGCGGAGCAGCGTCAGAGCAGCTCCAGCCCAGGGGATAGGTCTGGCAAGGGTGGCTGGTGGTTCATGGGAGGAGAGCTGATCTTGTGGTAGCAAGCATTAATTGTCCCCATTTGCTAAGCAGGGTCTGCCCTGGTTTGCATTTGAATGGGAGACTAGAAGTGTGAGCACTGTGAGATATTCCCCTAAGGAGATGGGGCCACTCTGGGAAGAGTACCTACATGCTTGAGGGAGAAGGTCCCCGGTTCCCTCCCGCTGGCATCTCCAGGGGCTTTTATGCACTGCAAGTTTTACCGTGGGTCTACGGGGAGGCTTTACTGCGAACTTGAAGATGTCCCCCCAAACCCAACACAAACAGTGGATTTTTTTTACCCCGGATATAAATCAGGTTACACTCTAATCAATTCACAGTGAAAAACCTGAATTGTGTGTGGTCTGCTCCCCGATCACAGGGACATCGGGGTATACCTAGCCGATATGTGACCATACCCCCTCCATTCTGGTGGAGAAGAGAGTTAAAGGGCTTCAAAAGCCCCGTGTGAAAAGCTGCCAGATAGGGCTGAGAGAGACTCCTGCCTGCAACCTTGGAGAAGCCACTGCCAGTCTGTGTCGGCAATACTGAGCTAGAAGGACCAATGGACTGACTTGGCAGAAGGGAGTTCCCTATGTTCCTATGCTATAATTTATTTTAAAGATGCATATCCCCGCTCTCCACCTAAAAGACTGTGAGTATGCTTTCAGAAGAAAACAAAGTAAGAAGATTGATTCAAATCTGACTTAGACCACTGCAGTTCTAGTAACTTGCATGTTTAGTGTGCATAAGAAATGAATGCAAAGCCCCAAATATCTAAAACCCTATTTAATGCCTAGTTCTGCATCACTAGGTGAGCAGCTGTCTTGATTAAAAAAAAAAAAAAAAAACACCCTATCTGTACTTTATACAGAGAGAGTTACATTAATTTAAATCTGGAACAAATCTGTTCCACTTAATGAAATTACATGAGATTTGTACTGGTGAATCAAAGATTAGTGACTCTCCTACTGACAGTCATTTTGGTGGCATCACAGTACAAAGCAAGGGCACTCAGCGGGACTGATAGAGGGTGGCTATACAATAAAGGACACTAGTAAGAGACCTTAAATATAAAGATGCATCTTTAGCTTTGCCCAGGCCAGAGAAATGCATGCAGAGCCACCTTAATCTCACCTACAGAGATGGATGTAGCAACACATTGTGCTGAGCTGCACTGAAAAAAGAACTTGCAGAACTGGTGGTGCCCCAAGTGAAACCTGCCACTGGCACCCCTGCCCCTGCATGCGAGCAAGCACCTCCCATCATCCACCCAGCTGCACACTTGCTTTTCTCAGCACCTCCACCCTCCTGCCACTGCCAGCTGCTTCTGGGCAGCTGGCCTGCCACAGCACATTATAAGCCCCTGCTAAGTGGGCAAAGAGGCACCTTTTAATGTGGTGATTCTCTTTATTGAGCAGGGGGAGAGTAACTGGCCCTCTCCACCCCCAGCACAGTACCTCCAGTGACCGTTGCTGGTGTCTATCTCATGTTTCTTTTTAGATTGTGAGCCCTTTGGGGACAGGGATCCATCTTATTTATTTATTATTTCTCTGTGTAAACTGCCCTGAGCCATTTTTGGAAGGACGGTATAGAAATTGAAGAAATAAATAAATAAAAATATAAAATAATGACATTGTCACATGATGCACCAAGGTTATAATGCGCCAATATCTGGTAATGGCCACTACCTTGGATGGCTTTATTTATTTCTTTATTATTTTATTTTATTTTATTTATTTATATACCACCCTTCCCAAATGGCTCAGGGTGGTTTACAATTAAAACAACAACAACAACAACAAATATTTATATACCGCTTTTCAACAATAGTTTCCAAAGTGGTTTACATAGAAAATAAATAAATAAATAAATAAATAAATAAATAAATAAATAAGATGGTTTCGTGTCCCCCAAACAAACAAAAACACATAGGCACCAACAGCAACCACTGGAGGGATGCTGTGTTGGAGCTGGAAAGGGCCAGTTACTCTCCCCTTGCTAAATAAAGAGAATCACCACGCTTAAAAGGTGCCTCTTTGCCCAGTTAGCAGGGGCAAAAAAGAGGCGGGGCTTAGACAAATTCATGGAGGCCGGGTTTATCAATGGCTACTAGCCTGGTGACTATAGGCCACCTCCAGCTTCAGAGGCAGGCAAGATGCCTCTAAATACCAGTTACTGGGGGACATGGCAGGGATCATGTTTCCACAGCAGCTTGGCCATTGTCCCTGGGATCAGGAAAGTAATCTCAGGGATACCTCTGCCCACTGCTTCCTACACACAGCAACACAGCACAGCTCTACTTAAAGAACACATGGCCTGACACTCTCGTGAATAGGCGGAGGCCACTTGGGCTTTATTACCCATCCTTATTGCAGAGGAAGAATCATTCCAAAAACTGGATAGATTCTGATCCTGCTAGCCCTGCTCATGAGTAAGCAAGGGTTGGAAACACCCCACCTCCAAGGGGAAGTGGCTGGATTCCACTTCCCCATTCTTTCTTTGTTAAAAAAAAAAAACACCCTCATTCCCTGTGCAGTACACCCAAAGGACATCTAGACACTCCGTGTGTCATTGCCTGGACAGGTGCGTGGAGGGGAGGGGGAGACACTGGGATGGGCCTTTAAACCCAATCATGATCCTGGGTCCTGGTCCATTGTCAAGCTCCACCCCTCCCAAATCCTCCAACCAAATAGCCCCATATACCTTGTGTTTTATTTGAAGCCAGGTGGCGCATACAAGCCATACCCAGAAAGCACCTGGGTAGGAATGGCATGGTTCTACTATTCTTCTTACTTCACAAGCTGCAGTCAGCTAGGGATGGGTGAACTGGCTCGAAACAGAGCTGGTTCGCCCTCGACCCGATCCAGGGGGGTGGCCATTCCGGTGGCGAGTCGAGCCAAGCCCCTGCCATGCGAGCCGACTCGGTGGCATACTTATACAGGGCAATCCGGCAAGGATTCCCCTATACAAGTAAAGGGCTGCGGGGGAGGGGGACTCCAGGGGAAAGTTATCTCTTTGTTTTTACCTTTAAAAACCACGGGATGGCGGTGGCAGTGGGGACTCCTTCCACCCTGCGGCCTGCCTCCAAATGACAGCCTGGCCAGCTGCAGACCATTTGGGGCCTCACTATGCGTGCAGAGGCCCCAAATAGGCCACAGTAGGCCTGGGCTGTCATTTGGGAGGCAGGCAGGAGGGTGGAAGGCAGCATGGAGGGCTCCTTTCACCCTCCTGCCTGCCTCCCAACTGACAGCCCTGGTCGGCTGGGGTCCATTTTGGGCCTCTGCAGGTCCGCGACGCGTGCAAAGAGGCCCGAAATGACATGCAGCCAGCTGGGACTGCCATTTGAAAGGCAGGCGGGAGGGTGAAAGGAGTCCCCTCTGCTGCCATTCTGACCTCTGTGGCTGCTGCTTTCATCCCGCCGCACAGCGGCAATTCTTAAAGGTAAAAACAAAGAGATAACTTTTCTTCCCCCCCCCACCCGCCACTCCCACCATGGCCATTTACTTGTAAAGGGGAACCCTTGCCGAATTCTCCTTTACAAGTATAGCTGTTGAGCCCTCGAGCCGGCTGGACAGAGGAACTGGACCAGGCCAGGCTTGATCGAACTTGAGCCACCTGAGGTGGCTCGAATCTGGTCCGGATCCAAGCCAACCCATGGCCAGCAGGTTCCATGTATATCTCTATAGCCAGCACTCCACCCACCCCTTATTCCTGCACTTTTTGCAGCTCAAAGAAAGAATAAATAAGAGGGTAAGGAAAATGAGAAATTCTTATTTGCTCTGTTTGTTCTGTACTTCCATGTAACAGTTGTACAGCTACCCCTGCTAACTGGGCAAAGAGGCACCTTTTACCGTGGTGATTCTCTTTATTTAGCAGGGGGAGAGTAACTGGCCCTATCCACCCCCAGCACAGTACCTCCAGTGGCTGTTGCTGATGTCTGTCTTATGTTTCTTTTTAGACTGTGAGCCCTTTGGGGACAGGGAGCCATCTTATTTGTTTGTTATCTCTCTTTGTAAACCGCCCTGAGCCATTTTTGGAAGGGCGGTATAGAAATCAATCAATCAATCAATCAATCAATCAAATAAATAAATAAATGTGTTTAGATAGAGCTCAGTACAATCAGGAAATGCCTTTGACTAGTTAAGTGATTAGTCCTATTAGTATAAGGTTATGAAGATTGAAAGGGGGCAGTAGCAGTCTTCATTCTCTTTTTATCATCTATTTTTTCCTCTAGAAACAATCTAGCTTCTATTAAACCCCACATGCTCAACTGTACATTTCACATGGCCCAGTTCCTTGACACTGCAAAAGGTGTCTAGCTGCATGTTAGAATAAACCAAGACTGACCTACTCAGAAGTAACAGTGAAAAACAATGGAAACTGACTCAGCCCTCATATAATAATACACTGTGCCGGGGTGCGGGGGTGGGCTTTGAATTCTGTAAGCAAAGAAATGTACCCTCTGCTGTGTAAAACTTTGAAAATGGCCTCTCAGAACACTAGAAAAAAAATGTCTCCCAAGAAAAAGGAGAGAGAGAGAGAGAGAGAGAGAGAGAGATGGTTTTAGTGCTGTGAAGTCTCCCCTCCATTCTGACCACCTTTCAGCTTCAGGGAAAGGAACAGAGAGGCAAGGTGGCTTCAGAATATAAATAGGAATAAACTCTTATTATAATTACAAATCCGGCTACCCGATGCTCTGCTCCAGACCCCGAAATGATAGGCTGACACAGCCATTCCAACCCAGACACCAATTACAAATACATCTAACAGAGGCCACGGAACCTGCCAGAGGAAAAGCACCAACTGAAAGAGGTCCCTTCTCTGCGATGCATGCTTCCCAGAACTTGTGAAGAATGTTATTCCACAAATTATCAGTAGATCATCCCAGTTAAATAATTGATGTTTAAATCAGGTGTGTGATATTATTCCTCAACAGAAACAGGGGTAGGCAAGAAAGGAGGGGAGGCATTTGAAACCTATCTTACCCTGTCACTCAGACCGACACAGAATTTGCATTTCCCCCATAAGAGAGGCTCATCCATCCCAGGAGACTGGATAAGGTTTTTCCCCACAACACATTTTCTCTCGCCTTCTGAAGAAAGGAAGAAAAAGCTTTTCTACACAACTTTCTTCTGATGATTGTTTACAGGAGAGAAAGGAAGGAGAGAGATATTTGTGAAGTATGTTATAGAGTATGATATATTTTGGGAGGTTCTTTTTAGCAATTTTTATTGCAATCCACTTGGAGGGCTATTTGGATCAGAAAAGCAGCATATGAATTACAAAAAAGCTAGGAAGTGGTGGGCCCCATATCAGAAACAAACCTATTGCCATTGTAACACCAGTAACAAAAAGGAACACATTGTCTAGTGACACAATGCAAGAGTGCTCTTTTGATCTCTTTTTGATCTCATTAAGAGACTCTCTGTTCCTAAACTCCAAACTGGGCTTCCAGTGCAAAAAATCAATTTGTGAGCTCATTACATAAATCCATATTAAACTATTTAGTCTACATTTAACACGATAGCACGGAGAGTCAGGGTGAATTAGATGGATTTTATTTCTAGATGGCACAAAGCCAACATTAACTGTTCTTCCCTCTCCTGTTATTCATTTTGTTGTCTCCTAATCTTTTGTAACAGTGGAAGAGGAAAATCATCTGCATTTAAAAAGGGTCTAGAGGAGAAGAGGCAAGCATATACAAAGCAAAGGGGGGGAAAGTAGGACTGTCAATTTATTATTATGCCTTTAAACACTAATGAGATCAATATATTCAGTCCTCGAGGTGCTATTGACAACACATTTGCACTGCCTCATTCTAATTCTGCCCATATTACCATGTTCTAAACAAAGATTTCTCAATTACCTAGAAGGAAATGCTGGACTCTATCACAATATACAGGCCGCTAACAAGAGAGCACTCCCTGCTTTTCATAAAGAGAACTGGAGGTGATTGACTAAACCCCTTGGAAAACTGTTGGGAGGCTTGTCAACCTTGCTTCCCTTGAAATTACTCAGAGGAAGAACCTTCAAGGAAGCTCTGAGAAATACCACCCAATGTATCAAAATACCATGGCTGTTCTCAACAGTGGCAGCACCAGAAGAAGAAACAAATTGAGGGGTGGGGCACAGAAGGGGCCAAGTGTATTTATGGGTGGGCAGGCTATGTCCCACATATTAGATTTCTGAAACAGAAATGGTGTGTGGGGGGGGGATTACTCGTCTGAGAGGGCACTTGCCCCCACTCTGGAGCCACGCTTGATTCTCAACGCTCCTCATAGGTTTTGCCTGAGAATGCCTTTGGGACTGAGGATTGGGAGTTATTGTCTAACGACATCTGGGGATCCAAGGCTGGGAATCCTTGGGCTATCACACATTCAGCTGATGGAGAAGAGCAGAAGCTGCAGTGATCTGACAATCTGTGAAACAACAAGCAGTTTTTCACACAGGGTTTTTAGTCCACATCCCCTCCGGAATGGAGGGGGTGCATTCACATATCAGCCAGATTTACCCCAAAGTCCCTGTGAGCTATTGGGGAGCACTTCACGCACGATTTGGGTTGGGGTTTTTTAATTGCGCATTAGAGTACAGCCTGTTTTATATCTGATTTATATCTGATTTATATTTATAAAGTGGTAAAACAATCCATTTTTTGTGTTGGTTTTGGGGGGCAACTTCAAACTCACAATAAAGCCTCTCAGTTACCCCATGGTAAAGCCTGCTGTCTGGGAAAGCTCCAAGCAAGAGCTTCCCCGGGCAATTGTAAAAGGTCATGTGTGCCATCAAGTCCGTATTGACACCTGGCGGCCACAGGGAGAGTGAAAAGAGACAGTCATTGGAAACAGGAGTTGAAGTGGGCTCTGGGAGAAGTAATGAAAACAGGCCCCTGCCCAGACGCTCTGTCATCTTCTCTTCCCCACACCCTGAATTTCTTCTCTCTAAGGGAGCCCAGCCTGGTTTTGCTCGCTCGTGAGAACCAGCAGGCTTGAGGGAGAGACCAGGTGGCTCCATGGCAGCAAGCCTGCCTATGTAGCCACCCCCTTAATTTAGGTTGGAAAACCTCATTTTCCAAATTGAGTGTTAGCTGCAGTTACTGGCAGCCATGGCAATGTATAGCTGTATAGTTGTGGGCAAAATGTAGCCAATTTTTCCAGATGAGAAGATACGAATATGATAAATATTTATATACCATTTTCCAACAAAAGTCCCCAAAGCAGTCTACACAGACATACAGACTACAGACACACATAGATAGATAGATAGATAGATAGATAGATAGATAGATAGATAGATAGATAGATAGATAGACAGACAGACTCCCTGTTCCCAAAGGGCTCACAATCTAAAAAAGAAGCATAAGACAGACACCAGCAACAGCCACCAGAGGGATGCTGTGCTGGGGCTGGAGAGGGCCAGTTGCTCTCCCCCTGCTCAGTAAAGAGAGTCACCACTTTTAAAAGGTGCCTCTTTGCTCATTTAGCAGGGGACATGAAGATCCGAAGTGATCTTAATCTAGAGCAGGGATTCTCAATGTTGGGTCCCCCAATGTTATTGGACTTCATTTCCCATAACCTACAACCAAAGGGCATTGGAGCTGGGGATTATGGGAGTGGAAGTCCAATAACATCTGGTGACCCAACAGTGATAATCCCTGATTCTAGAGGGTTGCTGCAACTACTTTTGTAGTCCTCCTCCCAGATGGTGCTCACATGGTCACCCATAGGTGGAAGACCAAAGTGGGCCAGCATCACTGTGGAGATGTGGCAGGTCCCAGAGTCCAAAGATTACAGACTTCCTGTGGGATTCAGCCACCCCTTTCCCTTCCAGCTTTGAAGGAAAATGGATCTGATACTATGACTGCACCCAGATAGAGGGTAGCTATGGGGTCTGCCACAAGGGCCAGATCTCTTCGCTCTGTGCATTTTGGCCCTTAGCCAGATGGAGATTTTATTTAGGAATTCTGGTCACTCTTTTTACAATTTCTTTTTAACATGAATGTGAAGTAGAAAAATATAAGCTAATGCTCCATGCAAATTTAGCCTTGAGCAGCATATGGAGACATATTTACAGCAGAATGAGAATGCCACCTGCTCACCACTTCATCTAATTGAAACTTGATCATTAACAGAGTCAAATATTTTTCTTTAATTAATACAATTGTTGTTTAACAAGAGCACCATTAGAAAGCAATGTGAATCCACTCAGAGTTACACAATATCCTGTTTATGACTCAATGAAATGACATAACTTTTTTTTTTAACATTACACTCCCAAACATGACTCAACAGCAAGTGCATTTACTTGGGACTACATTTACTTGGGAGTAAGCCCCATTGCACCACCTTAAGTGGGACACTGGAGAAATGCTTGACTAAGAAGCAGAAGGTTGCCGGTTTGAATCCCCACTGGTACCTATATCAGGCAGCAGCGATATAGGAAGATGCTGAAAGGTATCATCTCATACTGCGTGGGAGGAGGCAAAGGTAAACCCCTCCTGTATTCTACCAAAGAAAACCACAGGGCTCTGTGGGTGCCAGGAGTCAAAATCAACTTGATGGTATACTTTACCTATAAGCCCCATTGCATTAAGTGGGCCTTATTTTTTACTGATCACGTGTAGCTGTGATCTTCACTATTTTTCAAGCGTGGCCCACTTTGGCAAAAAACAACAACCCCACCTTAGCTATGGGAGCCATTTTGCACTGTGCTGACCTCTGAGTCCTAGTGTGGAAAGGGCCCTTCAAGAGAGAGAGTGAGAGCCCTCTCTTAAGAGCTCTAGGAGGAAAGCACTGGGAAGGGCTACAGTTCGCAGAGCTCTGTACATGCCTTCCAAGATGGTGCAGAGGCTCAAGAGGGCTCAATTTCTCTTAAAGGAGCCCCATTGCACACAGTGAGAATGGTCATCTTTGCATAGTGCCAGGGGACCATGCAGAGTATTCAAGCTTTAGCTGGCGCTTCACACAGGCCCGATAAACAATTAGTCAGGGAGCCATTCATCATTTCTCTTGGGCCCAGCAGGGTAAAGCAGTGTGTAAGCAGAGAAAGCTCATAAGATACAGCTAGGTCTCGTAAGCCTAACTCCAGCCCATCACACATTGCAAGGCTCCTTCTCTGCCTTTCTCAGTCTGCACCACTTTGTGTATGTTAACTCTTGATCTCAGGTTTCATGCAAAACATCTTTAAACTGCTTGCTGGGTTGGAAGTATAACAGCCTCACCTAAGAATGTGCAAGAGCTGTCTGATGGTCTACATGTATATTTCTGCCTCCCACCACACACTGGCATTGCATCTTTAGGATAATTGTCCTTAAGAGGGGGATACGTGATCTTTGCAATGCAATTAAGAATCCCTGTTGTGCATCTCAGGCATACGTTCTGCAGAAGGCTTAGCTGCACATCACATTTCCAAAGCACAGACATCTCTCCAGGCAGCATAAAACTTCCAATTTGCAGCTTTATTTATGGTTTTCCTCACTCTTCCCCCAAGGAGCTCAGGGCAGCATACATGCTTCTTCCTACCCACCTGGTTCACCTTCATAACAATACTGTGAAGATGGGCTGATACTGAGTGTGTGTGACTGGCCCATGGTCAGGAGTGAAGATCCCCCACCGACAAGTAGATCCCCCCGCATCAAATCTAACAGCGAGCGTATGCCTCCCCCACAAGTGTCTTTTCTTCTCCTCGCAAAAAAAAAAGTTATGTGACAAGTTGCTCCTCACGTTTCCCTTTGCCTGCACCTAGTTAGCTCTATAGCTCAGTGCAGGGGTGTCATGGGCATGCTGGAAGACTCCGAGGAGGAGCTGGAGGAGGGGACGGAGGTTACAGCAGAGGACCAGAAGTTGCAAAGAAGAGTGGATCCGACACACAGGGAGTTTAAAATGAGTTAGAGCCGGGTGAGGCAGCTCTTGTGGAGGAGGCACAGCTGGTCTCAACTGTGGAGAGGCGTAGGTCCAAAAGACAGCAAGAGTTAAGGAACTGATTAACAGCACTGGGGGTCAGCCTGTTTAAGACGACTGTACCACAGCTACCCTGCTGATAGGAACATCAATTTCCTGTGAGCTAATTGGCAGTGTATTGCCTTGACTGTGTTTGGACCCTAGACTGTGTTGACCTTGCCCATGGACTTCGATTTGGACTCTGTTGGATTGATTGGATTTGACTTGGACTGAACCTGGCTTGGAAAATTTCTTCCTGTAAGACTTTGCTATTATACTTCTGCCTCTGCCTGTTTTATGCTCCGTCTGGCTAGCTTGACAGATTTACGATGAGGGGCTTAGCGAGGTTGGAATGGGCCCTGGGACAAAAAATGAAGATGGGCCTCAGTCATCCCTCCTCCTTCTCTGGAGAGGCAAGAGGGGAAAGGCGAAGAGGAAGACCCAAAACACACACACCCTACCTATATGGGGAGGGTTCAAAGTTTAAAACAATTGTTTTACTTATCCCCTCCAGATGGCTTCTCTGAGGTTAGGGTCATGCAGAGGCCCATTGCACATGTGTGGTGGCCTCCAAAATGGCTGCCATGATAGAGGAAAGGCCTGGGAAGGGCCGAAGACCACCTGAACTGGGCAAATTAAGGCATAAGGGAGGTTGGTGGGAGGAGTGGGAACCTCTGGGTGGCATTGGAGAAGCCCTCTGGAGGGGGTAAGTAAAAAAATATATATTTCTAAAAAATATTTAATTCACAACACCCCAACCCCCACTAGCTGAATCAGACCGAACTGGCCTGGTCCAGTTCGAGTCCGGTCCAGACCCGAACTGAATCAGGCAAGCCAGTTTTATGAACACCCCATACCTCACTGGCTCACTTGTGATGCATTACATCCAATCACACACTTGTTTGAAACAGGAAATATGACATTTACACATCAGCATTTTTACTGAGTTTCTGAAGCATCTTAGAGCATCTTTATTGGGTCTTCCAATGACCCATGTAGCCCAGCATCCTGTCCCCAGTGGTGGCAAGAAGCAGAAACTGCAACAGACGGGAACTTGTTGGAGAGTTGAGTCATGTATTAACTAGGACTGTCATTCATCCAATCTTCCTTTAGTCTGCAGTTTACTGAAGTAGATATAATATTTTCCCATCAACCTTGTTTACATGCAAAATGCTTTTGGGGATTATAATATTCAAATGCAGAAGAGGCAGATGGATAAGTGTTTGAAGCAGGTAGTATTAAAAACAGGAGATGTCTGAACTTTTCACACTCATCTGACATTAGAATGCCTATTAAGGCTTAAGGAGAACTTGACACAGCAAATTTTCGGGGTGTTTCCCCCCACACAAGAGTTTCTAAATTGCTGTCTACTGTGCTGCAGGCCTGTAAGGGAAGACATATAAAAACTGCAGCATTTGTGCCAAATAAGTTTTTTTAAAAAATCCTAATGATAAGATGAGCTTTTGGAATAAAACTCTATTGCTCTTGAAAAGCTTTGCCTGCGAAATGAAGCTTGCAAGTTATACGAGTAATCTACTGTATTATGGCTTGTTCAATCCAAACCAGGTCTCCCTCAAGATTGAAATTCAACAAACGTAGTAACATGCAAAGGCCAAAATCCAGAGCAGTTAAATACACTTATCCACAGGGTTTTTGCAATGCAGATTCAAATACTTCTTATACACTACATGCATATTATGACCTACAACTAATTGAACCGCACACCCTGTTTCCCATTCAAAAGCACAGATCTCTCTCTAAAAAGCATAATGCACTGCAGATCTGAATAATTTGCCCTGCTAAGTGGTCAAAGAGGCCCCTTAGCAGAAAAAGAGCAACTATCCCCATTCAACCCCAACACAGCATCCCTCCAGTGACTGTTGTCCACTTTATGTTTTTATTTTTAGATTGTGAGCCCCTTGGAGACAGGCAACCATCATTATTATTACTATTCTTTTCTTCTTTGCAAACTGGCTTAAGAACTTTTTTTTGTTGCAATATGGTTGTTAGTAGTATTATTATTATTATTAATAATAATAGCCACATTTTGCAGAACTGCCTTAACTGCACAACAACTTGCATAAGAGACTCTGAATTGCATGAGGAAAATTACTCAGAGGTAGATGCCCATTGAAAGTAAAAGGAGAAGGTAGGCACTGGCAATGCTTAACTTGCCCCTTTTAATTTCAGTGGCACTACTCTGAGTAATTTTCCTCATCATGTCAACCACTGGAATTAGTACATTTTTCAACATAATGACTGATCATTCTGGAACCACTTCTGCATATTAAAGGGTGTTTCTCATTGTACTTAATTCATTGTTTGCAAGCAACTACTTAATATGGGGCTAAGTAGTGCATTGCTTTCGTACTCTAATGCAGGCACTTTAGTGCTGCAAATTCAGGGACAAATTAAATTTTTAAAGACCCAGAAGTGTTAGGGCAAATTGTGCAATTAGTCTTTTCATCCTGGCAATCTTCTGAGGTTTCTCTGAAATCATGGTCCTGTGTGATTTAACATAGGTTGTAGTCTGCAAAGACACGTCTCACAGTCTTAGATGGGATTGCACCAGAGAAAACAGACTGAAATTTGCAGCTTAACTCCCTACAGGTGGGAAACCATCGGGGCTTTATGCATGTTAACATGTAAACACATATGACAGAAGCACATAAACACGTCTGGAACCCCATAGGGGAGAATAGAGATGTGCACAAAACTGGTTTCCCTGGTTCGGTTTTGCCCCTTCTGAACTGGCCCCCAGTTAGAGTTCGAATCGAGCCAGTTTGGATCAGCTTGATGCCCTACCAGTAAATGGGAATCCAGTGAGGATCCCCCTTTACTGGTAAAGGGGTGAGGTGAGGGGCTTCCCTAAATGTAAAGGGGAGTAAAAAGTACTTGGAACTTGCATTGGTGCTGGTGGCTCCCCTCATCCCCACCAGCCTCCCCCTGAGTCTCCAGGGCCGACTGGAGAGTCCAAGAGTTAAACAGTGTTCACCACTGTGGCCAAATGCAGTATAAGGAGACTAGCCAAGGATGGAAAGTAGCCACAGTTTCCCACTTGAGAAGCACAAACTGGGCACCCCAATATCTTCCCTAAAATCCATTGTTCTCCACCAGAGTCACTCTTGATCATCATTAACTGAGAGGGGCACCACTGCAACATGTAACAAAGCAACTTCCAACCAGCCAGCATGGCGTAGAGAGCCAGCATGGTTTAGTGGTTAGAGTGCTAGATTAGGACCAGGGAGACCCGAGTTCAAATCCCCATTCAGCCATGATAGTAGCTGGGTGAGTCTGGGCCAGTCACTTCTCTCTCAGCCTAATCTACTTCACAGGGTTGTTGTGGGGAGAAACTTAAGTACATAGTACACCGCTCTGTGCTCCTTGGAGGAAAAGTGGGATATAAAATGTAATAAATAATAATAATAATAGTCAGCCAACAGCCCCCCCCACACACACACAGTCTCTAGGATTCATGCTGGGGATTGTGACCCTCTGCTCCTCCATCATCGCACCACATCTTCTGTGCAGAGAACCTGGCTTCCCCCCAGGGCTGTCCTTAGGGCATGGCAAACGGGGTGACCGCCCCGAGCCACGCTCTTTTAACCCCCATTTGAATAAACTGGAAGGAGGCCCCGCACTGGCTGATTTGCCCTGGACCCCACACCCTGCCAGGGCTCTCTAAGGACAGCCCTGCTCCCCACCACACACTCACCCCGCACATCTGACAGGTAGTATATGGGGAGAACCCCGCCTTCCTCCTCATCTGGGAGTTTTCCTTCCATGTGTTGGTGTGCGGGTGCATGCTTGTGGTTTCACTGGACTTGGCTAGGAGGAGTTAACCCCCCTGCCCCTTTAGATCTATCGTTCACCAGTAAAGGCAGGGAAGGCAGTCAACTCCTTTGTGAGTCTTGTGCCTCTCAACACATTCAGTGTTTTCTTTCCAGATGATTCACCAGGAAAGCCAGTGGATTCTAAAGTCTCCCAGTTCGTCATTTATTCCACTGAACATAACACTATCTTCCAAAATCTCAAGGCTCTCAAACAATACCATCACACACAATAAAAATCTCCTTTAGTGCCATTACAATTCCAGCCTTTCCCATTACTGGGTTTTATAGAGCTTATATACTTTCTAAGGTGTAATATACTGTTGCAGTTAACATCTTATAACAACTTTCTCCATTATATATGTCTCTCTCAACTGCAAAATTCCAAAACATGAGCCATTGGACCAATTCAGGTGATACAGTGATGGCTCATTCCTGTTAGACCTTGCTCTGTGTTGGCTTTTGGAACCATAGTTGCATGCATTTGGAAAGCCACAGAAGTCAATAAAAATATCTGGCATAGTACAGGGTGTGTAAGCTCATCCTTTGCCAAGTCTTCAGCTATGAGCACAGCATAGGAATCCGAGGCTCTGGCTCTTCCTTTGGGGAATGCAGAGTTTCAGATGCCAAGATTAAGCACATACCCGCCAACTGCCCTGATTCACCTGGGATGGCCACAAATTCCCACCATGTTTCCCAGTTCATGAGTATGCAACGGAAAATCCTGATTTCCATCACCTTCATCCTCCCCCCTCCCTTCAGAGAGTCATCTGAATCTGAGATTCAGCTTTGAGGGAGCAGACCATTGATGAGAGACACTGTCTCTCAGCCCTTGTGCCTGGCCACAAGGTGAAGCTCTTCTCATGATCAGTGAGAAGAGCTTCTGGTGGGTCTGCAGGGAGAGCGGGTTTAGCCCACTCTCCCCACAGATGATCATTCTTGTAGCCGTGGGCAGTCAGATTGGCCACCCACATGACTACCAGCTCTGTCACAGAGCCAGTGGGCACTGTGGGGATCGGGGGCTGTGTGCTCTCTCAGAGCACACAGATTTCCCTGCTGGAAAGCAGGGTCTGATTCATTTAAGAGAGCACATGCTTCATATCCATGAAGAGTCAGATTCATTTGAGAGAGCATTGACTTTGCTTTTCAGAATAATTTCTTCATCTTATATAATACTGGATATCCCTGGAGAAGAGCGTCAGATTGTTAGATTATTTGACAAAGCATTGACTTTGCTTTTCTGAGATCTGAGATCAGATGGTTGCTTGGACTTGTTGCTATATACTAGCTAAGTATAGAATGCCTGCCCAGCTGGTGAGGGGGGAGGGGGAGAGTAAATAATTTTTGCACTACTGCAAATTTTGCAAAATTGCCCCTATTTCTCATTCTGAAATGTTGGCAGGTATGTAATCAGGATGAAGGTGTGCAGAAGAATCTGGCTCAACCTAGACCGCTCTCCATTCTGCTCAGGAAGGGAGGCCCATGGGAGAAAAGCTCCACCCATACAGATCAGCCCAGAGCACACAGCACTCCTACTGGAAAACCGGTGTACTGCAGAAAGGTGAGTGCAGTTCAAACAGTCCCAGATGTTTCCAGGAAGGGACTGATGACTGAAGCAGCTTCAGGGGCCAATCAAGTCAGGCCCTGGCTGAGGGCGCACAGCTGACCCCCAAGGCCTATATGAGGTGGTGCTGGGAGGAAGCAGCAGCAAAGCCATGAATTTCCCACACCTCCACTTCCTAATATAAGAACATAACAAGCAGCCTTATACCGAGTCAGACTCTTAGTCCATCAGTATTGTCTACACTGACTGGCAGCAGCTCTCCAAGGTCTCAGACAGGAGTCTTTCCTACAGGAGGAGTCACCACCGCAAGACTTGGCAGTGTCTTCTCCCTCCCACTCCACCCCCCACACACACATTGGTGAGTGGGAGGAATATGGCCAAAGCGCAGAGAGCAGAAGAGCCACTGCTATTGCCACCATCCCCCATTCACAAGGGGGCTGATGGGAGGCTTTACTTGCCCACCTACCACTAAAGCATCTCTCTCCCTATCCCCATTCAGGTAAGCTTGGGGGCATGTGCCAGTGGGAGTGAAAACACCCAGGTGCCCAGCAGTGCCCAGCAACATGGTGCCACCCTGAAGCAATTCTGTTGTCCAGCTGAGCAGAAAGACAAGTGTGGCTGTAACCACAGTGAGCCCGAGATGTTCTAGGTAGGATTAAAAGCCACATAAAGAGAATCTTAGGTTCTCCCAAGGATTTCAGGCAGCCCTTACTGCAGGATAGTTCAAGGGCCAAAGTTTAATGCAGATAAACATTTCGCTGATTTGATTTTTAAACAAGTTTGTTACAACTTACACATTCGGCATAAGGTTATAGGTTGTTAAACTAAAGGGCGCTATAAAATATGCATAAGCAATAATTCATAGTTAGCATCGTCACTGTTATTATTGGTGCTTATGTGAACTCATAAGGGCATAACAAACCCGTTATGCATGCTAAAATATGGGTAATCAATTCTGCTACTACAGAACATAAAGACGTTATAGGAGCAAGTGAAGAAGCCAGATCTCCCGTACTCTGTCCCCTTTTACACCTTTTTGTTCTGTACAAAAAGAGCAAAACAGAAAATTGTTGTGCATGTAGCCAGGTTGTGGCTACATGCACAACAACTTTCAGCTGCTTTACATTTAGTGAGACAGAAACAAAATAGTTCTTCCTCTAAACTCTATAGAAAATTTTACAGGGTTCCCAAGTTATATAGTTGTCCATTTTCTTTTTATCTCCTTAGGGGTCACAAACTGGTACATTAGAGTTCCCATCACCATTTCCCCATATGGCTGTGGTAAGCATCCGCAGAATAACATTCCCCCTGGAATTCTTTCAAGCAAGGTTTCTGAAAGCATTTATCCAGTCAGTGGAGTCTTGACTGGGGATGCGTGGGTTCCACTTTGCTCACCCCAAAATAGTTTGCAGGTTAGAATGCATTTCAAGTGAACATGTGCAAATCCTTGATTCTTTGCCATCAGATCACTTGCAGAATGCTCTAAGAGCACACGCCTTCACTGTCTTCCCTTTCCCCTTCTCCAAGACACCCAGAAGCTTTCACAATAACAAAAGAGCCATGTTGTGGAATCCCCATGGGAATGGGCTATCTGAAGAAGTCCAGCACACAATGAACTTAATGACCACCACACTTTTAATAAACCAGAAAACAAATCTATTACTTGCTTAAGGAACTGTGATCCTAGAATCAATCACATGACAGGCATCTCATTTCCACAGGGAGCCCATTACTTAGAAGCCTTTGTATTAAAACAAAATGGGGAAATGTAGATTCCAAAGGTTGCCTTTTCATTACCATCAGTGCAGCACAGAGGCTGAGGAGGTCTCTTTGCATCTCTGCCTAGTACCTAAGGCAGACCAAAGCAGGCCAAATGAAATTCCATTATAAGAACTCTCCAAAGCTAGGATGAAGAGTCCCCTTCTATAGTTAAAAACCAACCTGATAGCTGGATTAGTGTGTTTTAATGAGACAATTCTCACCTAATAAACATCACCACAGCATGTGAATCCAGCTACCAGGAATGGTTTTCAATCTACAGAGAGACTTCAAACCCCAGCTTTGGAGATAACACTCTTCATTTACAATCAAAGATCAGCTACCAAGTTTTGTAAAGGAACAAAGAGGCTTTACTTTGCTTGGAGAAAAATGAGCCCCGCCCAACAACCCATACGTGGCTACTCCACCTACGGTACTCATCTGGCCCCTGCGCATGTGCACTGACTGTTTGCATGGTTGGCATAGTGTTAAAGGTACCCTCTCGCTGGCTGCCACTGTCAGGAGGTAGAAAAAGTGCCATCCTGGATATGAATTGCCCAGGAATTTGAGCAGAAAGATTGCTTTAATGGATTTCACCCGTTATTCTGGTGCTGTTCTCTAGGCATTACAACTTTAGGGGTCAATATTTAAAATTCCCATATTCTTACCCTTTCTCTAGCATCGGTGGCTTGTTTAGCTCAATCTAAATATGGCTCAGTAAACTCCTTCCCCCTCCTTTCAGGATTACCTCTAGAGTTACTGAGGGTGGTAGTGGGCCTCTGGAGTTAGTGAAAGTATATGGGGAGAGAGAGAGAGAGAGAGAGAGAGAGAGAGAGAGAGAGAGAGAGAGTTCCCTAGTGGCATTGTTGGGTTCCACTTCCCTCTAGAAGACTCATTGAGGCTATTCACATGCGGGGTGGAAACCAGACTAAGGGAGCCCAGTCAGTCACGCGGCTCCAGTCAGTCATGCAGCCAGCGAGCCCATTTAATCCTCCCCACCCTTAAATGAGGTTAGCGGAGCAAACACTCCACTAACCCCATGGTTTTGACCGTGTGCCACCGTGGCGATTCACAAGGAGACCCCCGACTGCGAGGCTATGACAAGCCTCTTGGTGTTGAGGGGCTCCCCAGAATGCCCCATGTACTCGCACAGGACATTCTGGGACTTCTCGGTGCCAGGAGTCCCCCGATCCCCACTGCCTCAACTGGCTCCGAGCCGGAGCCGGTAATTGTGTGGGCAGCCAATCTGGCCACCCAGGGTGAGGTGTCTGCTCATGTACGGGGAGAGTGGGTCAAGCCCACTCTCCCCACAGAACCCTCTTACAGTCTGATGCAGCACCTGCAGTCTTGTGTGAGGTCCCTTCTTAGCCAACAGGAAGGATCTCCAGTGCGGAGTAACAGGAAGAAATGCAAGGAGCAACAGGACTTAACACACCTGTCTTTTATTATTACAACATGAAAGATGAAATTCCACCTGCAGCTAGTTGCTCCCAAAATAATATGAGCTCTTAACCCTCTCCTGTGCAAAGAACTCTATAGGGGGAAATGGGGAAAACAGCCACCAAGCTTTACTATTGAACATTTCCCCCCCAATCCTGGTAAAAAAAGTAAGGTTTTGAAACCTCACCCTTGCTTTGATGGTTTGATGGTACTAGGCAGAGATGCAAAGAGACCTCCTCTCAGCCTCCTTTGAGGAACTCTCTCAGATTAATGTGGCAACTCTAGTTTGAAAAAATTTCTCCTTGGGAGGAATCCTGCAATTCTCTTTGAGTTTCCGCTTCTCCTTGGAGGAACTATGAAATTGCCTTCAAGTTTACTTTAGAGCAAGGGTAGGCAACCTTGGCTGTTACGCTGCTGCTGAACTACAACTCCCATCATCTCCAGCCACAATAGACTGGAGATAATGGAAATCATTGTTCAGCAAGAAGTGGAGAGCCAAGATTGCCTACCCCTGCTTTAGGGGGAGGGGGAGAATCAGTTTCAGCCTATGGGTTAATTCACTTGAAGCTTCTCCCAGACAATCCACACAGAAATGAAGGTCTATTTTGCAAGGAGAAAGATTTTGCCCATGAATCATAACAACAGACTTTTGCAAGCAATACGAGTCAGCGTATGGATTCTCTGTGTGATAAAGCTTGTGCAACTTGGGAACTGTCTAGCACAATATTTTTGAAAAACATGGTTTTCTTTATCGTGGCATTTATGAGTTAAGATACTGAAAACAATGCCTGGAGCAACTCATGATTAATAATTTTCTCACATGTCCAGTGTTGAGCATGCATCCTCCAGCTATGGTTCGAACTAGCAAGGAGCTAGCAAGAATTATTGTTAACAATTATCCTACTGGTTATACATCAGGTGGCGGGAAGGCATTACTATTCCAGATTTGCCTTGGCTGAGTTTCTATCCTCCCCGTCTCCAGTCTTCTACTCCATGGAATAAAATTATGTTTCCCTAAAACTATATCTGAAAAGTTTTTAAAACCCCAAAATAAAGGAAGAAATGTGAGTAAGGATGTTTTCTCTAGGTCCTTCTCCTCCCTGCTGTTAGATCAAGCTTGGAGCCATTCAGATTTGCTGCTGTGGGCAAAAGCAGCTTAAAAAGCTGTTGGAGTTGCAGAACGAACGTGTATCAAAAATAAACAAGTAAATTCTGAAGTAGATTAGTCTGAAGCAGGGTAATGAACAGGGGGTACAGGTACCCCCAGGGGTACTGGAACACAGGAAGCTGCTATATACTGAGTCAGACCATTGGTGCAGCGGGAATCTCTCTCAGCCTTATCTTGGAGGTGCCAGGGAGGGAACTTGGAACCTAGATGCTCTTCTCAGAGTGGCATCATCCCCTGAGGGGAATATCTTACAGTGCTCACACATCAAGTCTCCCATTGATATGCAACCAGGGTGGACCTTGCTTAGCTAAGAGGACAAGTCATGCTTGCTACCAGAAGACCAGCTGTACTCCTGAAGGGCTCCCAGGGGGTACTCAGAGCCCTTCTGCCTCCCCACACTGGGAACACACATGAGTAATTCTGGATGCAAACCAGTGACTGCAGTTTACTGCCTGTCTCATAACTGTAACATTTAAATATGTGTGTGTGCATGTGCGTATACACACACACACACACACACACACACACACACACACACACACACACACCCCTGAGCTGAAAGTTTGTGACAGAAGGTGTACACTTGTTTTTAAAAAAAGGCCGGGACACCCTGATTGGAAGAATACATGCTGGACATCTAAAATTTTAAATCAGATGCATTCAGGCCACAAACATTAGGCACTGCTTATTAGGAAATGAACTTTCATCTAATAGACACATGTGGTGGATAGTGGTTCCATTGTGACATGGAAATAATTCCGTCAAAAAGAGTCCATGCAGAACTGCGCACAACAGGACTGCTGTGGTCCTTCTGTCCTTCCCATCTCCAGCAGAGAAGTGCAAATGTTCTTCCATTACATGATTCTGGGAACCAGCTGCGGGACAAAGCTACAGCTGGGGACAACTGTGGCACTGATATGGCAACATGTGCTGTGCCAGTCTCAGAAGACTATGCAGCAGTTTGTAGGAAAGGATGTTTGGACTCTGGGTTACATCAATAAATACAGTTCTGTTCTCAGGCAATACAAATTGCGAAAGTCCTAGGTAAACTTAGCAAATGTGCAAAGTTTCTCTCACTTGCCAAATTCCTTCTGGGTTGACTAGTCATGAAGAGGGCCAGGGAGCTGGGTGGCAACCAGAGAGAGGGCATTTTTGGTTGTGGTGACCCCAGGGAGGTGAGGCTATAAAGGAACTTCAGAACTGCACATGAGTGTAATTCACACATGTATCATGCACAGCTGCAACAGACACCAATTTTCTTGTCTGCACACATATATTTTGTGGCCTAGAGTCACATTCCACGGCATTTAGAAACCTACATAGAGTGGGATAAAATCCCCAGAACTGGGAATTTGACAGTACTATTACCGAAGAGTGTTATCTTCATTGGGGGAAATTCTGTGTGGAATAGCAGTGGGAAGCTTCTTTGGTAGGGGGAGGAAAAATGGGCAGGCTTGATCAGGGTCTGGGTTCCAGGGGAGCCTGGACTTTTCTCACTGTTACTTTTTACATCACCTAACTTAATACAACTTGTGCATGGCTTGCATTTTTGAACGTCACAGTTGTTCTTTTAGAACTTTTGTATGCAGTTTGCCCGAGTTCTTTGAAATCTGGGTGGTAGCTTCCACCCATTCTACCAAATCTGTGTGGTAGCTTCCACCCAGCCCACTTTGGCCACAAAATGGAGGTCCCAATCTCCAATTTTTTCAAGTCCGAATCTGGAGTAATTTGTTTTGTACCCGAATCTGGGCAACTGAGCACAGGGGTTATTTGTTTTGTCTACAAATCACCCGAATCAGCCAGATTCGGGTACAAATCATTTTGTACCAAAATCATTTTGCACATCCCTCATGCTTGCAGCTTCCTAGTTCCTCCTCAAAGGGCATGCATTCTCCTTCCGATCTTCTGTGGCTTCTTGCAAAGGCGAAGAGGCTTCGTGCCTCCTAAGGAGTGTGTCCTCCCACTCCCACTGCTACCCCATTGGAAATAATGGGGTTAGCAGTGGGATTTGCAGCAGGAGTGCTTAGACACACAGCTCGCTGCACAGTAAGTGAGCTACTAGCCGCATTCACATGTGGCACAGATCCGTGGGACCAATGGACCCCCAATTCTGCTCCCCACCCACTCTCCTGTCCAAATTCGGACATAATGGAGAGCAGGCTCTCTGCATTCAGGGAGAATGTAAAGAGGAGGGAAAACTGGCTGTACGGGCTTCCTTCTTGCATGAAGGACAGCCCACACAGTCAATCACAGCCAAAGAGAGGGAGGAACTTTTTCCCTCAACTCTGGTTCCAGACAGCCAAGTCTGCAGTTCCACATTCACAGAGAACACAGGCTGCGGCAAACCTTGGGTTGGAGCAGCAAAACTCACTACAACCTGAGGGCTCAAACTGAAATTTAGAAAAGAACACCTTGGGTTGCTCTCCACATGGAACTATAGTTTCCTGCATTCGGACGTACAGGTTTGGCAAGTGCTTGCCCCTTAAACTCTGGTTTTGCATTATGTGCGAATGGGGCAACTGGGCTTTATGTTGAAGTGCATATTTTAACTGATTCAACTTACGTTTAGAAGTCACTCTGAGAACCCCTCAGGCTGAAGGATCTCCACGGACCACTGTCCACATTTCTTTCTGTACTCCCATGGAATTGCAATACCTACGTATTTATGGGATGTGGCTATGTGTCTTATTCAAAAGTACCTTCCTTACTGTTCAATTAGTGTGGAGAAAATAAATTACTCCCAAAGTATTTGCATGAAGCTTCCCTGAAAAAAGGCAGTTATTTTGGTTAGTACTTTTATCTTCTCCCTTTACTGAGCCAGTGCTTGGATTGCAGAGGGGGAAAGTAGGGAGTCGGTAACTCAACACACAAAATCCACTCCGCAACTCCCTCCAATTTTAGTCCAGTCATGCCTTCATAGCCTTCTAAAGACAGTGGCCGACATCCTGACTAAATGGCTGGATGGAAGTCCCATTGAAATTAATTGACTCATGAATTACTTGTCCTATTAATTTCAACTTCCACTGAGTCACTTAGTCAAAATACCAGCCAGTAGTTACAGAAGCCACCACAATAGGTAAGGGGACTGGGCACCCTCTGCTCTCATCCCGTCCATAATCTAAGCATTGCACTGAATTTAATGAATACAAAAGGGCTGGATTGGCCACCACTCAGAAGACTATATCGAAAGTTCATTGGGCTCCCATAAATATCCGCCAGCAGCAAATGGCAACCTCAATAGGTCACCACATATGTCTTGGCAAAAAGCAGATTGTCAGTTGCTAGTGGTAACTCCCTGTCTGTGGCCTGTGGACAAGCTCAAACAGAGCAGCTGTGGAGTTCAGCATGTGTCCCCTCTGAGAAAGAGATCGTGTCCATTTATTGACAAAAATTCAAACAGAGAGGTCTATGTTCTTCCCCCTGTGGCCAAGCCCAGTGCTTAATTTGTATTTATATCGGGCTCCCCGGCCATCTGTGCATGCATGCTGCCGTTCTCTGCATCTCAGAGGACTCAGAGTGGCATTGTTTGAAGATCTGATTAAATAGGCAGGGGAAAGCAATCCATCATTTATAAGGGCAGGAATGGAGACGGTTCACAATGGTGTCCCTGTAGCTCTTTAGGATTTTGTCATCATTTGTGTTCACTTTCATTCTAGTCCAATGCCAAACATAATAATAAGATATATATATAAAACCACAGGCCCAAAGAACAGAATTTACTGTCAGTGTTCAAACACTGAGGACCAAGACTGCAATGAATTGTACAGCTTCCTTTAGGCTGTTCCTGGTGATGAATTAAAATGGCATTATAGCAAAAGAGGGCCTCCGCCCCATTCCTCTGGCCTGGCATATGTTTCAGAGTGCATGAGCTGAATAAGAAAATCTACTATCCATTTAAAAAATAAAACAAAACACACTTAAAACCTTGTTTTTTTCCAACAGCAAGGCATGATATGGACACAGCCACTTCTTAAGAGGAAGAATATACAGCAGCTTGAGAACAAGTTGTCTGAAAGACCACCACCTCCCATATGAACGTGTCCACTCCTTAATATCTTCATAGGAGGCCCTTCTTTGGGTATTCTGGCCTTCTGATATTATAAGCATGTTGGGCAGAGATAGGGCCTTTTCGATGGTAGCACCCTTATTGTGGAATTATCTCCCTAGGGACACTTGGCTAATCCCTAAACTAGTGAGGCTCTCCATACGAGCAGTGTGGAGAGCCTGCAGGGGTTTGTGGGGAGAGCGAGCTTGGCCACAACTCCCAGAACCCCTAAGCAAAAGCCATTGCAGCTGGGGATTCTGGGAGTTGTAGTCAATAACATCTGGGAATCCCTGTTAGAGGGAACACTGCAAAGGACACCACCACCACCCCATTACTTCAATTATTGCTGTGCCCCTGGTTACAAGAGATAGGTGCTTTGCTCTTATATTTGCATTTTCTACTGCTGTTTTATTCTTAAACTTATTCATGTTCTGAGGTAGGATGCTCCTGCTAGTGTTTCTGTGTTTGATGCAGTTTTAGTCATGACAGCCAAATAGCCCAAATAGCCTCTAACATCTCCTCCCATGGCAAATCAAGAGGTGATAGCAAATGAAGGTACCCTCAGGTCCTCCCAAATTCGAGCTGAAAGTTCTTATGAGAACCATACTACCCAGATTTCAGGTGATCTTTCACTACCAGAACCACCCCACCCCCGACTGCCGCTGCCACCACCAGGAAAACCAGAGTAACCAAGCCAGCACCTCCACCACAACCTGATGACACCACTAGGGTCCATTCTTTGATTCAGAGGAGTCCCCTGAGGACCAGGAAGGCCTAGTACAGGTCCCCCAGGACCACCAGAACCAGTGCTTCGAAAACCAGAGAACAAAGCTTTCCTCAAAGAAGGCATGGGGTGAATTCACTCTGTTTGGCCAGGAGCAATAACTTGGCAGTCTGATCCAAGCAGCCACTGGAGCAACATCATTACAATGTTGTTAAACCCAGCTCTTGTAGATTCCTATTTGAAACTGGCCGAGGTCCTAACCTTCTTCTCAGAGTTGTCTGAGATACATGTCCATCCCAGATCTTTTTCTCAGTGGAGCCCTGTGCTTGGCCTAGAACAGGATAGAGTTTCATGGCAGAAAGAGCCAGTGCAGAAAACCCTGCATTTTGGATCAAAGTGAAGCCATAATGGAACTAGAGGAGGAATATAGCATGCGAAGAATGTAGCAAGCTATGGGCAGAACAAGGATGAAATGTGGTGGGTCTGATGGGACAGGAGAGAGCAAGTAGCCACTGGAGCAACATCCCTCCAGTGTTGCTAGACCCAGATCTCATGAGCTCCTGCTCTCAGCTAGCTGAGGTCCTGACTTCTTTCTCCTAAGATCTGTGTCCCTCTCAGATACCTGCATCAGCAGTCCCCCCAGCTGGCCTAGAATAGGATAAGTGTTACTTAGTTTTACTCTTGGCTGCAGGGTTGGTAATGAAATTTCTCCACACTGAAATTTAAAAGAAAATTTCAGCATTCCTCCAAAGAGAAACTGAAATTCAAAGAGAAAGTTCAGGGGGTTTCCCAAGGAGGGGAGCGGGGATCTGAGATTTCTCCACATTCCGATTTATTATTTATTTTATTATTTATTCATTCATTCATTCAATTTATATACCGCCCTTCCAAAATGGCTCAGGGTAGTTTACAACAGGATAAAAACAATTAAAACCAGTTAATAATTAAAATCAATACTATAAAAACAGAATAAAGCCAACTAAACATTCAAACAGCTAAAAACCCTGGAGAACCAGGGCAACCATTTAAAACAGTTTACAGCAATTTAAAAACTCTAGAAGGCCAGGCCAAACAGATAGGTTTTAAGGGCTCTCCTGAAAGACAGTAATGAACTCAAATTATGGATTTCTGCCAGGAGTGCATTCCATAGCCCAGGAGCAGCTACAGAGAAGGCCCAGCTGAGTTGCCACCAGACGAACTGGTGGTAACTGGAGATGGACCTCCTCAGATGACCTTAAAGTGCAGTGGGGATCATGCAGACGAAGGCGCTCTCTACAATAACTCTGACCTAAGCTGTTCAGGGCTTTAAAGGTAATAACCAGCACTTTGTATTTTGCCCGGAAACATATCAGCAGCCAGTATAACTGTTTCAAGGCATTATATAGTCTCTCCAGGTTGCCCCAGAGACCAATCTGGCTGCCACATTCTGAACTAACTGAAGTTTCCAAACTATGTACAAAGGCAGCCCCACGAAGACTGCATTGCAATAGTCAAGCCGGGAGGTTACCAGCTGTTGCACCACTGTTTTGAGGTCATCCTCTTCAAGGAATAGGCACAGCTGTCAAATCAGCCAGAGCTGATAGAAAGCACTCCTGGCCATGGCCTCCACCTGAGATACCAGGGTGAGGCCTGGGTCCAGGAGTACTCCCAAGCTGTGCACTTGCTCCTTCTGGGGGAGTGTAACCCCATCCAGCACAGGAAGATCTAACTCACCCTTCAGATTCTGAGCCCACCACAATGAGCACCTCCGTCTTGCTTGGATTCAGCTTCAATTTGTTCTCCCTCATCCAGCCCATTACTGCTTATAGGCAGGCATTTAGAGAATGAGTGGCATTTTCTGAAGATAAAAAGGAGAAGTAGATTTGGGTGTTGTCAGCATACTGAAAACACCCAGCACCAAACCTCCTGATGACCTCACCCAGCAGTTTCATGTAGATATTGAAAAGCATTGGAGACAGTATGGAACCCTGAGGGACTCCATATAACAGCTCCCATTTTGAGGAGCAACTGTTACCAAGCTCCACCATCTGGAATCTACCCGAGAGATAGGAACGGAACCACTGCAAGTCAATGCCCCCTATCCCCAACTCCCCCAGGTGATCCAGAAGGATACCATCGTTGATGGTATCGGACACTGCCGAGAGATCCAGAAGAACGGAGCCAGCGTGATGTAATGGTTAGAGTGCTGGACTAGGACCGGGGAGACCCGAGTTCAAATCCCCATTCAGCCATGAAACTAGCTGGGTGACTCTGGGCCAGTCACTTCTCTCTCAGCCTAACCTACTTCACAGGGTTGTTGTGAAAGAGAAACTCAAGTATGTAGTACACCGCTCTGGGCTCCTTGGAGGAAGAGCGGGATATAAATGTAAAATTTAAAAAAAACCCGCAGAGTCACACTCCCTCTGTCGATTCCCCGGTAAAGGTAATCCATCAGGCCATCCAAGTCTGTCTTAACCTCATAGCCAGCTCTAAAGCCAGTTTGAAATGGGTCTAGATAACGAGTTTCCTCCAAAACTGCCTAGAGTTGGTCGGCCACCACCCTCTCAATCACCTTGCCCAACTAAGGGAGATTGGAGATTGGCCTGTAACTATCCATCGCGAAGGGGTCCAGGGAAGGCTTTTTTAAGAGTGGTCCAACCATTGCCTCCTTCAGACAGGGGGGGCACCCTACCCTCCCTCAGTAATGGATTTATATTAACTAGGCCACCTCCAACAATCTCGCTGATAGACAGAAGCAGCCAAGTTGGGCAAGGATCCAGAGAACAGGTGGTAGGCCGCACTGCCCCAAGCAACTTGTCCACATCTTCAGGAGTCACAGATTGAAACTGATCCAACCTAATACTGCAATAAGGACTGCTGGACACCTCCTCCATAGACCTTGCAGAAATAGTGGAGTCCAAGTCAGCCCGGATACAGGAGATCTTGTTCGCAGAGGACGCATTAAAAGCATCACAGCAGAATGACCCCGGGGACTGATTTGAAGTAGGAGTAGAGACTAAACTCCTCCTTATTAGCTGCCTTGTGAACTGTTACAGCTGAAAGGTGGGCTATAATTTTAAAATAATAAAATGTTCTGATCATTTCTGGTAGGTTTAATTGGGAGGCACAAGACCAGTTCATGACAGCTATCATATGTGCAAAAATATGTTGACAGCTATCATTGTGTGCATGTGCGAGTATACAAAATATATTTGGATATATGATTATATACACACATACTGATGTTAGATCACAATCACATTTATTGATTTGTATTAATTTATTTCAAATATGTTTTACCCCACCTTTCCAGGAAAAAAAAGTTAAGGCAGCTAAAAAATAGAATTAAATAGCAAGAAAAACATAGCAATAAAATATCACATATCAAAATACAATCAACAGAGAAGCCGTCAATAAAAATCATGACAATTTCAAGGTGATATGTTCAGGATTTCAGTAGAAGAGGCAGATCAGAGTGCCTGTCAGAAGAGGCAGGTTGCAACAAAATGTAAGAAAGATGACAACGAGATATGACGGTACTGGCCACTGGGGAGTCTTTTCCACAGTCTGTGTGTGGCCAGAGAAAAGGCTCTATCCTGCATCCCAACCAAATGGAACTCACAAGTCAGTAAGGCGTGGAAGAGTGTTGTCAGATGGTTTTAATAGGAGGAGAGCCTGATCAGGGCTGCTTAACTTCGGCCCTCCTGCAGATATTGGCCTAGAATTCCCATAACCCCTGGCTATTGGACTTCTTTGAGAGTGTCAACGAGTGTGTGGATCAAGGTGATCCAGTTGACATAGTCTACCTGGACGTCCAAAAAGCTTTTGACAAAGTTTCTCATCAAAGATTCCCGAGGAAACTTAGCAGTCATGGGATAAGGGGACAAGTACATGTGTGGATTGCTAACTGGTTGAAGGACAGGAAACAGAGGGTAGGTATAAATGGAGAGTTTTCACAATGGAGGGAAGTAAGAAGTGGGGTTCCCCAGGGATCTGTACTGGGACCGGTGCTTTTTAATTTATTCATAAATGATCTAGAAGCAGGGGTAAGCAGCGATGTGGCCAAATGTGCACATGATACCAAACACTTCCGGGTAGTGAAATCCAAAACGGATTGTGAGCAGCTCCAAAAGGATCTCTCCAAACTGGGGGAGTGGGCGACAAAATGGCAAATGCAGTTCAATGTTAGCAAGTGTAAAGTGATGCACATTGGGACGAAAAACCCCAACTTCAAGTATATGCTGATGGGATCCGAGCTGTTGGTGACGGACCAGGAGAGGGATCTTGGGGTTGTGGTTGACAGCTCGTTGAAAGTGTCGACTCAATGTGCGGCAGCTGTGAAAAAGGCAAAGTCCATGCTAGGGATCATTAGAAAGGGGATTGAAAATAAAACGGCTAACATTATAATACCCTTATAAAAAACTATGGTGCGACCACACTTGGAGTACTACGTACAATTCTGGTCACCACATCTTAAAAAGGACATTGTTGAATTGGAGAAGGTACAGAAGAGGGCAACCAAGATGATCAGGAGCCTAGAGCACCTTTCTTATGAGGCAAGACTACAACACCTGAGGCTTTTTAGTTTAGAAAAAAGACGACTGCGGGGAGACATGATAGAGGTCTATAAAATCATGCATGGCGTGGAGAAAGTGGAGAGAGAGAGATTCTTTTCCCTCTCACACAACACTAGAACCAGGGGTCACTCCATGAAATTGATTGCCAGGAGGTCTAGGACCAACAAACGGAAGCACTTTTTCACACAACGTGTGATCCACTTGTGGAACTCTCTGCCACAGGATGTGGTGACAGCCAACAACCTGGATGGCTTTAAGAGGGGTTTGGATGACTTCATGGAGGAGAGGTCTATCAATGGCTACTAGTCGTAGGGCTGTGGGCCACCTCCAGCCTCGGGGGCAGGGTGCCTCTGAGTACCAGTTACGGGGGAGTAATGGCAGGAGAGAGGGCACGCCCTCAACTCCTGTCTGAGGCTTCCAGCGGCATCTGGTGGGCCACTGTGCGAAACAGGATGCTGGACTAGATGGGCATTGGGACTGATCCAGCAGGGCTGTTCTTATGTTCTTATGTACAGAAGAGGGCAACCAAGATGATCAGGGGCCTAGAGCACCTTTCTCATGAGGCAAGACTACAACACCTGGGGCTTTTTAGTTTAGAAAAAAGACGACTGCGGGGAGACATGATAGAGGTCTATAAAATCATGCATGGCATGGAGAAAGTGGAGAGAGAGATTCTTTTCCCTCTCACACAACACTAGAACCAGGGGTCACTCCATGAAATTGATTGCCAGGAGGTCTAGGACCAACAAACGGAAGTACTTTTTCACACAATGCGTGATCCACTTGTGGAACTCTCTGCCACAGGATATGGTGACAGCCAACAACCTGGATGGCTTTAAGAGGGGTTTGGATGACTTCATGGAGGAGAGGTCTATCAATGGCTACTAGTCAGAGGACTGTGGGCCACCTCCAGCCTCAAAGGCAGGATGCCTCTGGGTACCCGTTGCAGGGGAGTAATGGCAGGTGAGAGGGCACGCCCTCAACTCTTGTCTGTGGCTTCCAGCGGCATCTGGTGGGTCACTGTGCGAAACAGGATGCTGGACTAGATGGGCCTTGGGTCTGATCCAGCAGGGCTGTTCTTATGTTTCTTATGTTTCTTATTGGCCACTATGGTTGGGATTATGGGAGTTGTAGTTCAAAAACATCTGGGGGGCCTATGTTGAGCCGGCCTACTGTAGATGATCTCGATAGGAGAGCAGGCTCACATAAGAGCAGTCGGTCTTAAGACACCTTAGCCGCAAGCCATTTAGGACTTTATAGGTCACAGCCAGCATCTTGAAATGGGCCCAGAAATGGACCAGAAGCCAGTGAAACTGCTGTAAGTATGGAGACACATTCTCCTGATAACTGGCTCCAGTCAACAGAATCCTGGCCGCAGCATTCTGTACCACTTGATGCTTTTTGAAGGCCACCCCATGGAAATCACATTACAGTAATCCAAATGAGATGAAAGTAGAGCGTGTTTCACTGGACCAGGTCTGCCTTCTCTAGGAATGGGTGGAGGCAGAGCTGATGTAACAATCTAAGTTGGGCAACTGCTGTCCTGGCTATGTCTATCACCTGGCCATCTTGCATATGTTCATCAGATCCATCAGGATCTGGGAGTTTTACCACAAGCAGTTCCTGTGATCTGTGTACTGTTTTAATGACCCACCACGTGCATGAGTTCCAACCACAGAACCAGCAGCACACATGGATGACTGTAAATGCCAGTTATGTGGGAAAGACCCATGTGACCAGGGAATAGCAGCTACCATATGCCAAGGGTAAACTTTAAAGGCTATCATATTCAAATAGTTTGCTCCATTTCCTACAAATTATTTTAACAAACCACCTTGAGATTGATTTAATGAAAGGTGGTATAAAAAATCTAACAGCAATAAATAAAATGCTCTGTTGGACCAGAACTAACCATGACCTGGTATGTGGGGGCCAAGGTCAATTCTCAGCATGCTAAGAGTCACCCTAGGAGTCTCCCTTCTGGGCCCCTTTAAACTTGCCTCCTCCTGGGGTCAGTCCTCAGAGACAGCAAACAGCACTCATGGGGTGGTCTCTCTCTGCAGAACTACAACCCTCCCATGCAAACCACTCTGCCCTCATCACAGGTCTGCCCATTCTTCAAGGCTTCTGTACAGGGTGGACATCCAGTTCCCCTTACCCCTGGCCCCTCCCCTTGCCTTTATTAACCCTTCCCGTGCTGCCTGATCCCCTTCACTTTCCCTCTTTCCCCATCCCACCCAAATCTTCCATTTAGGCTATGTACTACTTTCTTTTTTGACAGGTCCATTGATCTTATATCCGAGCTCTTGTGTTGTTATTGTTGCTGCACTGTACATTAGTTGGTTTGTTTCTTGCAAATTCTTGCTTGTTATTTCTGCAAGTGCAGCATTGACATCTTTTAATACCTGAGCAAGTTGTTTTTTGGCAACTGTTTTTTAGAGCTGGAAGTCGAACCCTGGTGGTTGTTTGGTTCATGTGCTCAGTTATTTTTTGCTTTAGTTCTTGTTGCTTTTCTGTTAAACGGCATTTGGGTTTTTGAGGTGAAGGCAAAGGGGAGGTTGCCTGGTTTTGATGATGATGATGATTTCTATACCGCCCTTCCAAAAATGGCTCAGTGCGGTTTACACAGAGAAATAACAAATAAAAGTCAGTCACATGACTGACTCCCCCAGCCACACACCTGCCCGGGCTTCCTTCAGTTGTATTCATCCTCCAAAACTGATGTGAGCGTTAAGACCAGGAGCTACCAGAACAGCATGTCTTTCTCTAGTACCATTAAATGACTTGCATTGTCCACTATTTACAAAACTTTTTAAAAAATACTTTAGAATGATGTTCTGTTGTGGCACATAGGATAGAGATATAGATATAGATATAGATATAAATTTTACTATGCTTTTTATTACCACTATTCAGCCTCTTTTAAGATTTGTTTACTTCATGAGCTGAGCTTCAGTGAGGTGGGGGCCCAATTTAAAATCTTGTCTCTGGGCCCACTCCAACTTTGCTATGCCCCTGGGACAAGCCATGAACTCTTCACAGCTTCTGCTGTTGTTGCCGGATATTCCTACCTAAGGGACAGCAAAAAAGTCCCTGCAGGTAGGATCCAGCCCCTCGACCTTATGTTGTGCAGTCTCGGTCTAAATCATAACACATGTTTTGCAGCATGATGACCAGAACAGCAAACTTTCCAGCACATGTAGTGGTGGCAAATTCCAGAAAACCTTAGAAACGTTTCCAAAGCCAGGAAATGGTGAGCTATAATCTCAGCAAGTGTAGGAGCATTTAAAAAAAAATCACGGAGTCAGAGAAAGGGCAACACAGCTTTATCACATCATCTCTGTGCCATAATATTTGTGTGAATCAGACCCTGATTTGCATTTGTATGTGTGTAATTAAGGACTGATGGATTAAGTGGCTGAGCATATTTTTCGTGTCAAAGTTAAAATAAATGAGGTGAGGGATGGAATTATCCTTAGATTTATGCATTGCCATCTATTACTTGAGGGCTGCTTTTATTATTTTATTTATTTTTAAAAAAATTCTACCCTGGCTTTCAGAAGAACTAAGATGGCATACAATGAAAATGCAAACAAACAAAAAGATTTAAATTGCAATTTTGAAATGATTTTTACCACATCCTCCTAAAAAACCAGCATGTTTAGAACCGATCAAAATTTGCAACAGTTTTATTTGGCATCCCTTATATACCATTTTTCTTTGTAATGCAAAGTCTTTTAATCACAGCCAGGATGGAATGGCCTGGAAGGCAATATGAAATTTACCAGTGGGATGGTCAGGAAGCCGCAGGTCAGGTTCAACTAGGCTATCAGATGCATAGATAATCACAGACAGGTATTGTGTCCAACTGTTTTCCTGGGTTACTCCAAGCAATCGTTCCATCCAACTTGTAGATCATCATGGACGAAAAAACCACTAAGAGCAATACAGGATATGGATGGGATGCCACACCCCAGGAAGCTGACTTCTTTTTGCCATGGGTGGGGTGGGTGGGGTGGGTGGGGTGAGGGTCATTCCTGCTAAAGGCTCAGCATACCTAATGAACCCACTTAATAGCTTTCAAGGACACAACATAGCATCTTTCTCCCTGAATGGAAACAGATGACATGCAATTATGAGTGATTACTTGCCATACTCGCTATAAATTGATGAGCTCAACTGTAAGAATGGAAGTGAAAGATCAGGGGCTGGGAAGGGTCACATGGTTCACAGCTCTGCTAACCACATTAATTAGAACAAGACGTTCTGCATGTCCTTTGCATCTTACCAGGCTCAGGGATGATTAGCTGCGCACTGGTCTGTGCATTCCCAGCATCGTTTTCAGCTACGCACTGGTAGAAACCTTCATCTGACTTCACCAAGCCCAGAATCCGCAGGTTGCTGCCACCCTAGAAAGAAAGAAGCAGTGACGTAGTTGCAAATCCAGAAGGGAGGAGAGCTGGTCTTGTGGTACCAAGCACGAATTGTCCCCTTTGCTAAGCAGGGTCCACCCTGGTTGCATATGAATGGGAAACTACATGTATGAGCACTGTAAGATATTCCTCTTAGAGGCTGGGGCTGCTCTGGGAAGAGCAGAAGGCTCCAGGTTCCCTTCCTGGTATCTCTAAGATAAGGCTGGGGGAGACTCCTGTAATCTTGGAGAAGCTGCTGCCAGTCTGTGTAGACAATACTGAGCTTCCAATGGTCTGACTCAGTATAAGGCAGCTTCCTATGTTCCTATGATGTTGCTGAAGAAACACTGTTGTGTAAGCCTGACCTTACTTTGCTCCCATATAGACCTGACTTACCAGCTTGAACTTTTGCTTGCTTTGACTTTGATTCTCACCTAATGACGTAGTTGCAAATTCAGAAGTGCAGGGGCTTTCCATGACAGCCCCATGGCCATGCCCACCCCAACAGCCAGAGAAGCCGAGAAGTATTGGCTCTCCATCCCTGCGCTCCCTGACCCCCTCCTCTACACCCATGGACAGAAGGAAGCAGAGAACATAAGAGCCCTCCTAGATCTAACATAAGACCTGAATATCCTTTTTCCAGCAGTGGCCAACCAGATGCCTCCAGGATGTCCAGAAGCAGGAGATGAAGATAAAACCCCTCTCTCACCATTGCTTCACAGCAACCAGTATTTGCAACTTAGAGGTAGCCCTATGTAGCCATAATGACTAGAAGTCCCCAACAGACTTGCCCTCCATACAATGAGAGGATAATTTGCAGCAGCGTTCCTCAGGCTTCAGAGAGGTGAGGCCCAGTTTTTCTGAACTGAAATTGGATGTACACTTCTCTCGAAGTTCCCTCAAAGGAGTTTCTTTTAGAGCGTGTAAAACTACCTGCCCTCAAAGAAACCCACCCTCTGTATTTCTGCATGAGTCACTGTTTTGACTGGGCTCCCCTGAGGGCAACTCACTCTGCTGTGTCCTGCACTGGAAGCAATTGCATAGTCCAAGCATGCCCAATGCAGCCACACAGAGCAGTGAATGGGGAGGAGAGCTGGTCTTGTGGTAGCAAGCATGAATTGTCCCCTTTGCTAAGCAGGGTCCACCCTGGTTTGCATTTGAATGGGAGTCTGCGCGTGTGAGCACCGTAAGATATTCCCCACTCTTATATCTGGAAAGAGCACCTGCATGCTTGCGTGCTGAAGGTTCCAAGTTCACCCCCTGGCCGCATCTCCAAGACAGGACTGCGAGAGACTCCTGCCTGCAACCTCGGGGAAGCTGCTGCCAGTCTGTGTAGCAATAGCACTTACATTTATATACCGCTCTATAGCCGGAGCTCTCTAAGCAGTTTACAATGATTTTAGCATATTGCCCCAACATTCTGGGTACTCATTTTACCGACCTCGGAAGGATGGAAGGCTGAGTCAACCTTGAGCCCCTGGTCAGGATCGAACTTGTAACCTTCTGGTTACAGGGCAGCAGTTTTACCACTGCGCCACCAGGGGCTCTAGACCAGGGTGTAGACCAGGGTTACTCAACGTGTGGGTCCTCAGATCTTATTGGACTTCCATAATCCTCAGCCCCAGTTGCCTTTGGTTGGGAATTATGGGAGTTGGAGTCCAGTTACATCTGGGGACCCACATTGAGAATCCCTGGTGTAGACAATACTGAGCTAGATGGGCTAATGGTCTGACTGGATATAAGGCAGCTTCCTATGTTCCTAATCTTATACAGTTCAAAAATTACATGATGCAGCTGCTCTGCTGATTGCTGAAGCAAAGCATGCCTGAGTTTGGTCGGTGCCTGAATGGGGGACCACCCAGGAACTCTACATGTGCCACTTTAAGTTCCATCATGGAAGATGGGATAGCTACATTGACTGGATAAATACAACTAGGTGGGCCGTGCGCAGAACTTCTGCGCTTCTAGTTCTCAACCCCTCATTCTCAGTCCTCCCCCCCTTCAATGTTTTTTTCCTCTGGCTGGCTGCCAGGTCAACTGCTTTTTCCAGCCCCCTCCCCCCGCTTTCTTCTCCTGCCGGCTACTGCCGCTTTCTTCACCCCCTGCCACTTTCCTCAGCGCCGCTTTCTTCACACACACCCAGCCTCTGCCACCTTCTCATTTTCCCCGACACCACTTTCCCCGGCACTGGAGCTCTCTCGCCCGTCTGTCCATTTCTGCCCATTCGCTCCCCCCCCCCCACCGGCAGCTCACTCATGAACTCTTGCGAGAGCTGCCACACATGGGATTAGTGACTGGTATGTTTTAGATAGATAGATAGATAGATAGATAGATAGATAGATAGATAGATAGATAGATAGATAGATAGATTTGTTCTTCAGGCACACAGGAAGTGTTAGTGTTTTAATTTAGATTATTTCTCAGAGAACACTGAAAGTTCTCAAGCCAGTTTGGGACTGGAGACAACCCATCATACATGAATGCCAATTTAAATGAGGAGCCTTTCACTCCTGTGCAAGGACCTTGCCTACAGAACCTGCGGCAAGATAGGGTAAGATATGCAGGCATTCATTCACATTGTAATAAAATGCACATTCATTCTGGTTTGAGCTGACTCAGTTTGTTCACTCTGCTTCAAGGACCATGACATGTGGTAAAAAATGCTGCAGAGCAGAAGTGTGGCTCAAACACCTTCTGCAACACTTAAAATCTACATTAAAAGAGGCCTGCAGTGCAGGATGTGTATTTGCATTGGCAGTAGATTTTAGATGTTTTTAAAATACCTCCAAGTAAGAAAAAAGACTTTGAAGGTCAACCCATCCTGTATGGAAGAGGACCTAGAAAGGGTCAGAAAGAAAAAGGGCCATTTAGTTTCTGCAGTCTTTGGGCACAATTTCATCAGGAGGTGCTGTTGGCAGGCAGAACTGAACAATGCTGTAAAACCTTGGCTTCTAAGGGAGAACTTTTGGCACTAAAGAAAACACATTCTGCTTAGAACAATTCCCTTATTAAAGCTGTACTTCTTCGGAAGATTTCAAAGGGATAATCTGCCTCTTCCCAATTACTTAATGATTCTCCCCCCCACCCCCCGCCCCGATTTCTTGGCAAGTGGAGTTATTACTGTCTGATTGTCTTTATTAAAAACAGCGATGGGTAAAGTTGCATGAACTTGGATGCTCCTGCTACTGAGTAAATCTCCTTTGAAAAGGAGAGGGAAAGAGCCCCAGCCTTTATTAACTAGAACATGTTGAATTCAGATAATCATTGTCAATTTCACTTAATAGAAGGAACATTAATTAGGAAAGGGGCATTACATAAGCAAGTTGATCTATATGCATGAAATTTGCTAAACCTCTCAAATCAAAGTAATTAAAGTTAAAAAAAAATGTTATCCTGTGGCTATAGCATTTTTAAAGCATCAGGTGCCTACTGCTGAAATAAGGACAACATTTCCACATGGGAGTTTTTAGATAATGTGTACTGTTCGGAAAGGCACAGAAATATAATGTTGGATATATTTTTAGATGTGTAACTTGTATTGCATATTCTCCATGAATTTCTGCATCAAAATATTGTGAAAATAGCGGGGGGGGGGGATCTGTGGAGGAGAAAGTGTTGGTTCTTATACCAGGGTGTGTAATGTGGTCCCATTTTTGGACTGTCTGTACACCCTGGAGCACCCCTACAAGATTTGTTGGATATGATTAGACTTGTGCTTGAGAAGAGCAAAGTTTGGGAATGAAACAATGTTCAGCACTGACACTAGAGAGCAGGTTAGGGAACTAGGTATATAGGAGGAGGCACGGTATGCTATTGCATACTATCGCTGTGGGAGTCCGCAAAATGCTACCTGACACCCAAAACCACGTCCCTGCAGGGCCGCTCTAAGGCATTTCTAAGACATGTAGAGCGGATCTCTATAGCCCTTCTCCATAGCTCTACATGTTTTTCACTTTCTTCCTTTAGACCCCTCCCCCTTTCTTCCTTTAAAGCCAGTGAAACATTCTCTGAATCCTTCTAATCCTTCCCAAGACTAACAGGTTGTTCCAAAACAAACCGGAGATAATCCATGATTTAATTTTGGATGAAAAAGCTGACCTACTATGCATTATGGAGACCTAGTCAGGGGAGGCTAGTGGTCCAGTCTGGTCCCACCTTCTCCCAGCCAGATACTCTGTGATGGAGCAGGTGAGAGGAAGTGGGCAGGGAGATAAGGTGGCTGTGGGTACTGTCTCTCTTACCAAGAGCCCTGCTAGGAAATTGACCCATATCAAGTGTACCTAAGCCTAGGGACTAAGGATAGATTGAGACAACTGTTGGTGTACAAATCACCCCATTGTTCAATTGAGTCCCTAACTGAGCTGACGGACCTAGATGCAGGGTTGGCATTGGAGTCATCCAGATTGGCAGGGGACTTCCATGTTCACTATGGGACCAGGTTGTCAGGAGCAGCTCAGGAGTTCATAGCGACCATTATGACTATGGGCCTATCCTAGGTAGTCTCTGGACCAATGCACATTGCTGATCTCATGCTCAATCTGGTCTTTTACTCTTATCAGGGTGGTGTTTTGTGGGTGGGGGTGCCGGTTATTTCCCCATTGCCATGGATGGACCACCGTCTGGTTAAGGTAGGATTTGCAACCACAACCCTCCTCTGTAGGGATGAAGGACCCATTAGTTTGGTCTACCTGAAAAGATTATTGGATCCAATAGGATTCCATGAAGCTTTGGAAGGGTTTCGAGTTGGCTCTGCCAATGAGTCTGTCAATACTCTAGGGGTGTATGAACCAGCTTGGCTCGAAGACTTGCGCTCAAACTGAAACAGTCCCATAAAGAATGAGGCCGGGCTGAGTTCAAGCCGAGCCATGTTTGATCAAGCCGGCTCGAATGTGGCTCAAAGGCTCAAGCAGCCATTTCAGAGTGGCTGAGTGGCGGCGGCCATTTTGTGACACTATGTGCCACTTTTTTCTGATTGGTTGTCTTGCCACTGTCCTGATTGGCCAGCTGTGTCCTCTGCTCCAGGTGGCTTGCTATCGTGCCACTCAGAGTCATTGTTGTGGCAACTGTCAACCCATTGGCTGAGGGGGAGGGATGAGGGGGTACAGCAAAGGAGGGGCTTTCAATTTGTATTTAAGGCCATCCCCTGGCCTAGGAAAATCACCACTTTTCAAGCTGCATAGATCAGAGAGAGCTGCTGCTTCTGGCTGAGTCAGTGTGTGGAGTCTCTGATATTCACAGAGGTTTGCCTTTGCCTGCTTGGGTTATTATTATTATTACTAGTATTTTTAAGCCCGTTATGATAACGGGCACTAGCTTTCTCTACCGCCTTTAATTGTTTTTTTCCCTTTTTCTTCCACCTTTCTGCTTGTCTCTCTCTCTCTCGTCCTTTGCGTCCATAGCGGCAGTTTGGGCAGCAGCATAGCACAGAGAGGAGCTCTGTTCCTGAGCTCCTCACTTCCACTGTGCGAATAATTTTTTTTTCTTCGCCCGACTATCACGGGCTGGAGCGGGTAAGGTGGGCTCGGGCAGCTGGGTGGGCGGGTGGGCGATAGGCGGGGGCGACAGCCTTCTCATGGGCCATTTTGGCCCGTAATCAATTGGGGGGAGGAGCGGGGAAGGGGATTTTGGAAAGCTGGGAGGGCGGGTGAGCGGGCGGCGGGAGGACAGGCTTCCCCTGCTGCCTCTTCCCCCCTCAATCACCGGCCGGGCGGTCTCTGGAGGTGCCGCTGCCATCCTCCGCGGCTGGCCCGGGCCCTTCACGGTCGGCTCTGTCCCGCCGGCCTCCGTTGGTCTCCGTTCCGTCCCCTGTCTCCCCAGCTTGGTCGCTGTCTCTTCTGGGTGAGCCGGCGGCTCTGCCGCCGCCTCTGCCAGTTTCCCCCGCCGGCGCTTCTCCGGCTTCTTCAGGGCGGCCGCTTGTGGCCGTCCAAGATGTTCGCCGGGTGCTGGCGGTCCTGGCTCCCTGGCCTGTTCTGGGCATGCGCTACGCGCATGCCCAGAACCGCCAAGGGAGGCACGAACACACGCTTAGTGTCCGTCCACGGACAGACACCAAGCGTTTTATTAGAGAGGATTATTATTTTAAATTCGTTTGATTTTTTTTTTCTTACCTGTCTGGCTGTATTTGTTTTTTTAAGCAGAGCTGTGTCTGTAGCCTGCTGCTTGCCCAGCCAGCCCTGTTAGGCCTTGGGCCTTTAAAAAAACAACACCTTGGTTGGCTGCTTGCTTTTAATTTTTATTTTCAAAGCACAGCTGATCTCAGTTCAGACAGCAAGGGCCCTGCTCTGTCTGCTGCTGTTTAATCTTCTTCTTCTTCTTCTTCTTTAAACTGCACTTAGTGACTGGGCCTGAATAACTGAGACAGAGAGAGACCTTTCTCTCTGTGTGTTTTTATTTTCTTCTTTCATTTTTCTTTTTACTTTTGGCCTTTTAATTTATTTTAATAAAGTGGTTATTTTAAGCTGTTTTGGGGGTTGGGTGGGTGGCCCTGATGGCACCCATCTCCCCCCAGCTGTGAGTAGGGATATGCAAAAAGGTTTGAATTTGAACTGGTTTAGTTTGAAGGTTCAAACCCGGACCCAACAGGGCATTGAATTGGCAATGCGGGTCCGAGTTCAAACCAAAGAGAGCCTGGTTCTATCGAACCGGTTCAAAGAGGCTCGAAGGTTCAAGCCTCCATTTTAGGTGCTGGTGGCCATTTTGTGACTGTTCTGTCACTTGCTGTGATTTGCTGAACTCCTGCTTCCCTGATCGGCCAGATGTGTCTGGCCCTCTGGTAGGCTTTGCAGTGGTGCCAGTCCTGGAGAACTGGCACCCTATTGGTCCTGGGGGAGGGACAAGGGTAGGGGTTCCAAAAGGAGGGAGATTCAACTTCTACTTAAGAGCAATCCTTGGGCTTTCAAAATCATTATTTGCTGAGCTGCAGCTGTGGCTGCTTTTCTGGCTCCGGCTCTCTAGTCTGGTCTATGCTGTGCTAGTTAGGTCTGTCTTGCCTGCTTGTTTTTTGTCTTTGTTTTTTGCCAAACCACCCCCCCACCCCAACTCCCCTTCTTTTTAAAAATAATTGTTCCTGGCTGTGTGTGGCGGCTGTGTGCTTTCCCTTTTGGATTCCCCCCCCCTGCAGTGTGAATGAGTGTCTCCTCCTGCTCCACCCAGGTAGCCACTGCCGGGGGGTCACAGACCCTTGGCCTGAGGCCTCTGGCCCATTCCCCTCCCCCACCAACCTTCCTTTTTGCTGACTGAGTGGCCGTTTTTCTGGGCTGGGTTGACTCACTCTGTCCCCAGCCTCAGTGCCTTTCATTCTATTTTGGACTGAGGGGGGCGGGGGTTGCTGTTTTTATCTGAAGCAGGTGCTTCCCCCCCGCACTAATCCTATCGCTTGCTCCAGCAGCAGTCAGCTGCCTCTGCCTGCCCCACAGGTCTTCCCCCCACAGGTCTTCCCCCCTCACCTTTTCCCCAGCAGTTTTCCTCATTTTCCCCTCAATGTTTTATTTTGTTTTATTCAGTGTTTATTTTATTTTGTTGGTCTGTTTGGGTGGATAGTCCATAGCTGCCCAGCTGCCCACCCCCCACCCCGGCCCAAGGTGATAGTGCTACACTGGTCAGTCCCCCCCCCCCCCAACCTGTGTGTGTGCTGCATCTGGGGCAGAAGACTTCAGGACAATGAGGAGGTAAGTGATTGCTTTTTGGTGCCCCCTTTGTCCTTAGTTATTATTAAATAGGGCCTCCTTGGTTGGGTTTGGGGAAAGTATTTTCTGTGCTTTCCCCCACCCACAGTTTGTCTCTTATTTTTGCAGGCCCCCCTTTGTTGCCCCCCGTTGTATTGTGTTATTGTTGTGGGTGGGTAGGTGTTTCGGTTAAGGGGTTTTTTTGTTAGGGTTTTTAGGTCCCCCCCCATTTTTTAAATTTTTTCCCCCTCTAAAAGCCCCAGGGGATTTGGGAATGTGCCTGAGAGCCGTGTTGAGAGCAAGGCTCATAGCAGGGTGGCAGACAGAGGAGGGAGGGGCGTCCAGCTAGTAAAGGAAAGGGGGGGCAGAGAAGATGGCACAGGGTCCCACAGGTCCCCATTGGCAAATTCTTTGCCTCCAGTGAGGTGGTGGCGTGAAGGCTCTCCTATCCAGAGGAGCCTGCTGGCACTGAGCTAGGTCCAGGTGCACCACCAGGGCTGCCACCCCGTGCTGAGCCTGGCAGTGTGGGGAACTCTCCAGCCAGGGAAGCGGCTTCTGTGGTGGTGGGGGGGCTCGATGGCTTCCAGTGCAGCCAGACTGTCCCTCTCTCTTGCAGCCCAGTGGGCCCTTTCTGATGCTGCCCAAGTCACGGCTGAGTCTTGACTATGAGGAGGAAGGGTCTGCTGCTGAGACTCTTGACTGGTGCCCTCTCAGTCAAAGCCGGGCCTTTCTTTTGACACGCAGGGTGGAATGGGGATGGGTGATGGGGGTGGGCAACCAGTGGCCCCTGTAGGTCCGCCATCACCAAAGCAGCCCAAGACACACCCATTTTGAAAGAGCTGCACGGGCTACCAGTTTGTTTCCGGGGCCAATTCAAGGTTCTGGTTTTGACCTTTAAAGCCCTTAATGGTTTGGGCCTGAGACACCTGAGGGACCGCCTGCTCCCAAGGGTTGCTGCCCGCTTGACGAGGTCAGCTGAGGGGGCTCTGCTTTGGGTGCCGACAATGAGGGAGGCTCGGTTGTCGTGCACGTGGGACAGGGCCTTCTCTGTTGCTGCCCCTAGAATCTGGAAAGCTCTCTTGGTGGCTATTCACTCCTCAGTCTCCAACACAGTTTTTAGAAAGTGTGTTAAATCTTGGCTTTTTAGCCAGGCTTTTATATGATTGTCTCTACTGCTGCTTCTTTGTATTTTATACAGTTCTTATGCTTGTATTTTAAATCTTTTTAGTCAGATATGTTTTCTATTTTAGCTTAATATTTTAATTGTGTCATTTTTATAGTTTTGTTTTTAATTTTTGTGTGAACCGCCTTGGGATTTTTTTAATGAAAGGCAGTATACAAATTTAACAAATAAATAAATATGGTGTTCAGGACATTGGAGGCCACCCAGAGCAGCAATGTTTGGTGGCATTTTGAAACTCCTCAAAATGCCCCAACCACTGCTTGCTGTGTTCACTGCAGGGCACAGGTCAGTGGGAGAATGATGCCAAGCATCTGGGGATGACCTCCATGTAGCGACACATGCATTGGCGTCACCCAGATCTCTTTGCCTCCACTGGTGTTTGACTGTGACTAGTGTTGACAAGGGCCGTTCAAAGCCTTCCCTGAAACAAGGCGTGCTGCCAGTCAAGCAGTGGACACAGTCATCAGGTAAGAAGCATCCTGGTCATGTGGACTCACATCTCCTCAACCACCTCATAGGGGAGACGATGGCGACTGATGACCAACCTTTTCAGGTGGTTGAGAACCCTGGCTTCCACCAGATTATCCAGACACTCGCGCCGGGCTACAACACGATCGCCTCAAGAATCACGTTCAGCCAGACTGTGGTTCATAGGAACATAGGAAGCTGCCATATACCGAGTCAGACCATTGGCCTATATAGCTCAGTATTGTCTTCACAGACTGGTAGTGGCTTCTCCAAGGTTGCAGGCAGGAATCTCTCTCAGCCCTATCTTGGAGATGCTGCCAGGGAGGGAACTTGGGACCTTCTGCTCTTCCCAGAGCGGCTTCATCCCCTGAGGGGAATGTCTTACAGTGCTCACACACCTAGTCTCACATTCACATGCAACCAGGGCAGACCCTGCTTAGCTAAGGGGACAAGTCATACTTGCTACCACAAAACCAGCTCTCCCTCCCTGTAAACGAGGTGCAGGGAGCTCGTGTCAGTGATGCTGCATGCAGCTGTGCTAGGCACCCATGTGCATTTCACCATTGTTCTGTGGAACAGTGTGAGTGGAATGCAGGCTGCTTTTCTGGCCCTAACTGCTCAGTGGTGGGGCCTGGAGAGATGAGGGAATTCTGGTGCTGTCTCTGGCTCCAGGGTGTCCCACACCGCATTTTGGCTTAGGTGGGCTGTCTTGCATGTGGAGACCTTGGATGTCAAGCACACCAAGGAGGAGGTGACTCAACTGCCAAATTGAGAAGTGTATAGATGGGTTGCCACATCTCAGCTGTGCCTTCATTGCGACAGACAATGGCTCCAATGTCACTGCAGCGGTAGAGACAGTGTTGGAGTGCAGATCCATGTGTTAACATCTATTGCATGGCACACATGCTCCACCTCACTGTGAAGGATGCCCTTGGCCTCAAGGAGGCTAAGGCATCCAGAGTACAGGGTTGTCCATTTCAGGGTGCTGTTGCTGCCACGGCTGCACTTGTGGACAAGGCCCGCAAGATAGCAGCTGACTTCGACAAGAGTGAGAAGTACAGGCGCTTGCAACACAAGTGACAGCGTGAGCATGGCCTTCCTCACCATCTCATCACCACAGATGTAGATACCTGGTGGAACTCCACCTTGTTCTTGTGTGTGTTGTAGCAGGAGGTAGCCCTCTATGACCTGGTGAGTAACAAGGCCTCTTCCTTTGCAGTTTGCGTGCTGGTTTGCTTTTGATGCCTTGCACTGTAGTATGTCTTGCTAGGTGTTTGTTTGTGGCTATAGTAGTAGCCTTTGGTCAGTGTTTGGTTTAGTTTTCCTGGATTTGCAGTTGTGCAGGCAGGGCTGTCTTTGTGGTTTTCCATTGAGAAACAGCATCCACAAGTTCACATACAGGTTACTAGGTCAGGTCACAGCTCAATGGAAATCATCCATTCATTGAAGAGAAAGCAATAATAATAATAATAATAATAATAATAATAATAATAATAATAATAATAAAAAATCTTTGTAAAAACCCATGAACCCCACCGGCTTGGGGCTTCCAGGGAGAGTTGTGTAACATGCTTTGCCCCAAAACCCACTTTGGGGAGCCCAGGTACCCCCGAGGGGGCAGATGGGTCAGCCTCAAATCCCCTTTATCCCCTATGGGAAAAATGCAAAAATTTGAAAAATCTTTTAAAATTCATTAAAAATCGCAGGAGTGTCCAATTGCTTTGGGGTTTTGGTGGTAGTTGGCACCCATGGGTGCCTGCCACCTTCTCTGGGTTTTTTTTGCCCCAGGTGCTCTTCATAGGGAATAATGGGTCAGTTTGAGTCCCCATTATACCCTACGTTGAAACTTTTAGAACTGGTTTTTGTTGGGCTCAAATTTGAACCGAACTGGGACGGGGGGTGGTGGTGGTTAGAGAAAATCCAAACCCAAACCTACCCACCCCAGTTTGAGTCAGTTCAAATTTGAACCGAACCACCCAAACCAGTTTTTCTGCACACCCCTAGCTGTGAGCGAGTGCCAGTTGCTGCTCTGCTGGGCCTGCAGCCCTTGGCCTCCTATCCAGTTGAAGATGTCTAGACAATGGAGAGGGTGAGTATACGTCTTTTAACCCACCCACCCCCCTGCAGATCTGAAATTTAAATAGGGCCTTCCTGGTATGGCGGGAGGGTTGCTCTTGTTGCTTGCTGTTGTTTCTGTTTGCTCTGTGTTGTTTTTTTACAGGTGCAGTGCAATGTAAGTGTGGTGGGTGGGTGCTAGGGGTTTTTTTGTTTTTTGTTTTAACTTAAACACCCCAGGGGGAGGAGTCAGGATGATGGCTCTGTCACAAGCAAGGCTCGGACCAGAGAGGCGGAGCAGTGGCCCTGATGCAGGTGGGGGTAGAGGCAGGGGGCAAGGAAGGCAGGAAAGGGTGGCCGTGGCCACCCAGTCCCTAATTCTTCTGCCCCAGTGAAGTTGTGCACAGACTGTCCTATCTGGAGGAGCCTGCTGGCCGTGTACAACCACAGGTGCTGCTGCCCAACGCACTTGCAGGCAATGCTGGGAGGGAGTGCTCTCCTGTAAGGGAAGCTGATGTTTCTGTGGAAGCAGGGGGTTTGATGACTGATAACTCAGCCAGACAGCCCTTCTCTAGCGTTACCCCCCACACACTCATCTGGCCCCTCAGTGAGACCCCCGCTGTTGTAGTTGAGGAGTCTGGGACTGGGTCCTCTTCTGGGACTGAGTCTGAGGAGGAGCCTGCTTCATCTTAGCCTGGCCTCCTTGTACCCAGAAACAGTGAGGGGGCAGCCATCAGCCCCAGTAGAGCTGCTATTACCCAAGCAGTCCAAGACTATCACTGCCAGTGCAAGCAATGTTTGGAACCACTTTGAGGTCATTCAGTGTGCCCCCAACTGTGCTTACTGTGTCCACTGCAAGGCATAAGTCAGCAGGGGGAAGGATGTCAAGCATCTGGGGACCTCCTCAATGTGCTGACATATCTTGTGTCATCACCCTGGCATCCTTACTGCTGCTGACAGTGCTAGCATGCCTAGTTGTGTGCCTTTGACTAGCACTGGCAAAGTGTGTGCACCAGCTTCTCTGAAGCAGGGGATGCTCCCTGTCAAGAAATAGGCACAGTCATTTTTGGGCAAGGGTCCTGGTAATCCAGAACCACGTCTCATAACCTGGACCATAGGTGAGATGATGGCTCTGGATGACCAGCCATACCAGATGGTCAAGAATGTGGGCTTCTGACTCAAACATCAGGTTCACTGGTAATTTACCAAAAAGCCAGTTAAAGATAATACAGATTACCTTAATCCTTAATCCAGAGAACTTCACCATTACCGGCCAACAATTTTATGACAGACAGGGAGAAGGATTTTTTATGTTTACATTTTTTTATTTTGGAGTAATGATAAAAAGTACTAATAATTACCACAATCTGGAAATAATCACTGGGAATGACCACTTCTCCATTCTTGATCCATTGTACTGTAGGGATTGGTTTACCAGAGACTGCACATTCAAATTCAATGTCCATACTCTCATAGGCATACAGATTTGAAGGATGATTGATAAACCATGGTGGAACTGCAAGAAGAAAAGGGAAGAAAAAGCAGAGACCCTAGTTGGCATGACTGAAACTATAGAAAGTCATCAGTGATGAAAATATAATCACAAAACATTTCTGTTATTCTAAGGGCAGAAGTGAATGCTGCAAGAAACCAAGGGGCAGTTTCCAAAATGGTAGCCCCATGTCAAGTTCCTCCCTCTCTGACTGTAATATCTAGTACACCTTATTTCATATCCTGAGACCATTACATTGTTCATTTCCTCAACCCCACAACAGTAGCAGCCAATGATGCAGATTAAGGGAGGATAAATACACAATAACGACAGCAGGAGTTGTACTTTTTGGAAGGGGTAGGGAAAACTAGATAGGGCTGTGGTTTTCACAGGCAACATTTAGTTTGCTCCAAATTTCCCTCCGACTTCAAATTTTATTTTAAAAGACTGAAAACATTAGACACAATCTACTAGGAACTGCTGAAGCTGGATATATTATTTCAATTCCAGGAAAACCAAACCAATCATTTCCAATTTACTTGATTCTGACCATGGTTCTGATGGATCAAACAGCTTGAACTCCACCATAATGGATATTAACTTCATGTCAAATTTATTTTAGGGATGTTTATTTGTTTGTTTGTTTGTTTTGGTCTTAGTTACAATTTGTCTATCTAGCTAGAATGACCCAATGCATGAGAAGCCACATTATACAGGATCAACACATTTTGGCCTTTCTACAAAATAAGCAATCCATTTCCAGAACAATGGGTCATAAAGCTGTTCCATGATGTATTGCTGGAAACCATAGTGCTGAATATCAGTACATAGTACATATTGCAGCAAATGCTCAACACAGCCTATGCCACATAAATACAACCACTGCACATAAACAGTCTTAGGTGCCCTTAAGTTACAACCCCAGCATTGTGTTAGAAGTAACTGCCATTTTGGCCCCAAACCATAAGCTTATGAGTCTCCCAGGCAGTACCTGGACTTCTCCAGGTCCGAAATTGGCACTACCAGAGACCAAACAGGAAAAGACATGTTGCAATGGAATGTAAGAGAAGGCTTGGCATCAGTGCCCCTTTCCCATGCTTGATACAGACAACAAAGGGGCTAAACAGGTCTTTGAGTAAATCAAACGTCTTGGGAAGACCCTAGGAGGAAAGTAACTTCGGTGTGCACGAAACATTGTTGCTCTGGGTGACCTTCACCAGGAAATTAAAGGTAATAATAAACTTATTTGTTGGCTGCCCCATAACAAATTGTTCTCTGGATGGCTCACAATTCCATTGGTAAGATGCATGCAATTGACCGTGCCCACATGGTTACAAAGAATTAGAACGTGCAATAAATAAACATACAATAATCACAAATACACCCCTCAACAGAGCAGTCTCCCCCTCTTAAGCATGAAAACAGAATGAATTAGCCTGGAGGACTAGAACTTCATATTTAGATCAGTCTTGAAGAGTGAGCCTCATACCTATAGTGGCCTTTACCCTCCTTAGGTGATTTAGCCTATCTGAACCTCCCAAAATAATAAGCTCAGTGACAAGATTTCCTTTCTGCCTCTCAGCGATACTAAGAAAAGAAAAGTAATCTTTCTTTCCCCTTTTTTGGATAGAAGTAAGGTGGAAAGTGCTTAACCTTTCTGTCTAAAATGCTCAGTCTTTAAGATATAAAACCCTCCTGTTAGAGTTACTACTTTGTATAGGCTGGCTCACCTACAACCATACATACAATTGGTGAACCTGCCCATGGATTTATCTACACATTATTCACCAAGTTGTTCCTGGGGACCACAGCTGCTCTGATTCTCGTTACCTTGGTCATCCACCCAACTGAAAGCCCAGATAGAGCACACATTCTGTGGATGAGTGCTAGAGATACCCAACCCTGAGAATCTCTAGTTCAAAGAGCTGAAATCTATAATTGGGGGATTCTTGACCCTGCCTCCCCAATCACAACCTGCTAACCATCACAAGCTGCCTAGAGTTCCCCTCACCAAACGGATTTCCAACCTTATTCGAATCCAAGCAAGCTGCAAGACAGGTAGATATAGCTCCTTCCTGCCATTGACTACTTTTGGACAGGAATTTATTTCATCTTTTCCTGTCTCTTTTCTAGAGCTAGGAACCAATCTGTGCATCTCTGATCATGAGTATTAGTGGTTATAGCAGTTGAAATGAGCCTAGTGGACATCCATATTCATGAATAGGTTTTTTGAACTATGCCCAAAATTTGTCCAAGTTCTCTAAAAAAAAATCCCTTTCCGCTAACAACCTAAATTATAGTGACCAACTCAGGAGAATTGCCCTGTGGTGTTAGTCTTCTCTCCTGCCCTAACCTTCTCCTTTTTCCTTGAACTAGCATGCAGTCGCTGTAGATTTAAGTCTTTTCTGAGGTGTGAATTCTCATTGTATCATAGCAAATGAGATTTTTTTCAATTAAACAACTCTCATGACCCCACTTTCACTTTTTCACACTCTCTATTACTATGAATAATATGAGGAAGTAATCAATTTAGCACACTTCACCTTATGAAGACAAACCTCATAAAAATAAATTCACCAAAAATCACCCCTCTGCCCAATCACTCTTAAATTGGGGATGGGTGGTAGCCTCCACCCATTAGGCACTATCTACCAGCCCACCCCACTCCTTTGGGGCAGATCCACTTTCTGCCCCCAATCTGCCCCAAAGACACCCAAACTTCAAATATTCCCAAAAAATCAGCCCTCTGCCAAATCCCCCTGAAATTGGGGTGGTAGTCTCCACCCATTAGGCACTACCACCCCACCCCACTCTTTTGGGGCAGATCTACTTTCTGCCCCCAAACTGCCCCAAAGTCACTAAAACTTCAAAAATTCTCAAAAAATCAGCCCTTTGTCCAAACCCCCTGAAATTGGGGTGGTAGCCTCCACCCATTAGGCACTACCACCCCACCCCATATTCTGCCCCAGGCCCCACTTTCTGCCCCAATCTGCCCCAAAGACATGAAAATTTCAGAAATTTACCAAAAATCAGCCCTTTGCCCAATCCCCCTGAAATTGGGGTGGTAGCCTGCACCCATTAGGCACTACCACCCCACCCCTTTTGCCCAGATCCCATGCTATGCCCCCGAACTGCCCCAAAGTCACTAAAACTTCAAAAAATCGCCAAAAATCAACCATGAACCGAATCAACCGAATTTTTTGGGCCCGAAATTTGGGTGATTCTGCTCATGCCCGAAAAATATCGGGGGACATCGGGGGTGATTCGGTTCAGCCCCGAATCACCCAAAATTTTTCATTTCGGGCACAGATCGTTTTGTGCCCGAAATTTTTTGCACATCCCTACAGATAAGTGATGGAATCCATGAAGGGTAGCCAACTGGAAATCTAATAACCCTTGTCTGTCTTTTCACAGAGGCTGAGTATTGCTTAATACAAGATCAATTTTCTGCAGATAAATCACATGTGGGAAATTACATGCATACTTCCTGGTGTGATCATGCCAATTTCACTATGTGAAAGATGCCATGGGAAATTACCATCAGGGCTTCCTGACACATTTACACATGATACAAAAATAATTTGATATATAGACACATTTGTGGGGATTAATTATATTATTATAATATTATTTTTATTATTTACACAGTCAGACAGGTGTTATTGACTGGTTTGTTTTATCCAGACATCAAGTCCTTCCCAAGGACCTGGGATGGCTGAATTTTATTACCAGTGTTGTTGCTGTTATTATTATAGATATCGTCGCAGAATATAGGCTGTTCCCAGTGAAGTTGCTTTTTGTAATTGGCTGATGGTGATTTCTGTGGCTATTTATTATTTAATAATAATAATAATAATAATAATAATAATAATAATAATAATAATTTGATTTCTATACTACCCTTCCAAAAATGGCTCAGGGTGGTTTATGCAGAGAAATAATAAATAAATAAGATGGATCCCTGTCCCCAAAGGGCTCACAATCTAAAAATAAACATGATAGACACCAGCAACAGTCACTGGAGGTCCTGTGCTGGGGGTGGAGAGGGCCAGTTACTCTCCCCCTGCTAAATAAAGAGAATCACCATGTTAAAAGGTGCCTCTTTGCCAAGTTAGCAGGGGTAGTAACTTGGTAACTTTACCAAGTTAGCAGGGGTGCCTCTTTACCAAGTTAGCATGGCAATGTACATGTGGGTATATCCAATTCCCTACTTGTAACATGTGTCACAAATATGGTTGGGGAAAGATGGACAGGAGCCTATCAGTGGACAAGTTGCCACATCCCAAAGAGTAGACATGTTCCCCCTCGTGTGGAAGGAATGTCCCCCTGCAGACGCAGCAAATGTGGTGGGGAAAGAGTGGACTCTGATCTTGGCATGCCTGTGAACCCTACACCCAACTCCCATGCATTTTGTCGCAGATTTGAGAATGGCCACTTGCCCATGGACCACTCTACCCACATATGCCGAATTGCACAGGAGTCTTGATTGCCCAAAGAGCTTACACATGTATAGTTTTTAGGTTCCTCATTCAACCACTGTACTCAATGTGTAGACAGCAGAGGGCAAGGCAGGGTGGGGGGCAGGACTTGCAGGCACTCCCCCCCCCCACACACACACACTCCCTGTATGCATTTCTCATGCACACAGAAGGGCACATGCAAACAGGACTAGTGACTCTAATATCTGAAGATCTCTTCATCCCCTGGGGCGCTTCTTGTATGAGGTCAGGTGAAATGGTCACCTTAGGTGGCAGATTATTGGACTGCCAGCAGGGCAGCAAGATGACCACTGTCACTATCAGCTCTTAAGGACTAAGCAGTTCTTAAGGACTACAGAACGTCTCTCCTCACACATCTTGCAGAGCTTGCAAGAAGGCTAAAAGGAGGCCGCTGGGAATTTTCCCTCTTCCCCATCTCTCTGAACCATTTTCAAAACCTGCAAGGGTCAGTTTTGGAAGGGGGCTATCCCCCACCAGGGGCACGAGGCAAGGCAGCATTTGGTGCATCATCTCAGACACCACAATACTGAAGCATCACCTCCATTCATATTTAACAGGGTTGTTTTGGTTCAAGCTCGAAACAGGCCCTTTATTTAAAGGGTGTCTTTTCTTTTTCCAAGCTCAGAACACTCAAAATGGCCCATTTTGTGTTGAAATGTTTCTACATTGAAACATTTTGCACATCCCGACAAGAACCCAGTGCAGATCTGCAGCACCAGTTTGTCAGCACCTCCTAAACTTTTTCTAACTGGAAAAAAAGAAAAAAGAAAAACCTAGCAGTTATCAATAAAATATGAGATGGTGTGGTACATGACACTATCCTGTAGACTTTTTATTTTACTGCTCTATAACTGTTGTATACCTACATATACTGTTTATATAGAGAGTTCAATAAGCATTTATTAATTACTACACCTTAAGTGGTGCAGCAGGGAAATGCTTGACTAACAAGCAGAAGGTTGCCAGTTCGAATCCCCACTGATACTATATCGGGCAGCAGTGATATAGGAAAATGCTGAAAGGCATTCATCTCCTACTGCGTAGGAAGAGGCAATGGTAAACCCCTCCTGTATTCTACCAAACGAAAACCACAGGGCTCTGTGGGCACCAGGAGTCAAAATCGACTTGACGGCACACTTTACCTTTATTCAAGTCATTGGGCTCAATAATGCACTACCGATATAAAGTTATGAAGATTTGTTCCTATTTATTTCTACAACTTTATTCCTTATTAAACCCCCATATTCCCAGCTGCACAAACTCCTAGTTCCCTCTGTACAAACCTTTCCCCTACTGCACAAAATGTGTTCAGCTGCACGCTAGAATGAACCCTGAAAGAGTGTGAACTAATTTCAGACATCATCCATTGACTTCCATCCATTTACACCCATAGAGAGGAGAGCTGGTCTTGTGGTAGCAAGCATGACTTGTCCCCTTAGCTAAGCGGGGAGTGCCCGGTTGCATTTGAATGGGAGACTACATGTGAGCAGTGCAAGATATTCCCCTTAGGGGATGGAGCTGCTCTGGGAAGAGCATCTAGGTTCCAATTTCCCTCCCTGGCAGCATCTCCAAGATAGGGCTGAGAGATTCCTGCCTGCAACCTTGGAGAAGCCGCTGCCACCAGTCTGTGTAGACAATACTGTGCTAGATGGACCAATGGTCTGACTTGGTATATCGCAGCTTTCTATGTTCTATGTTCCTTCCCTGCCCCATGCTGCAGAAACGACCAGGCCACTGACACTGATGTGTCCATCGGCAAATCCTGGGCAGCCACATTGATTAGGCAGGACCAAAGCAACATTTTCATTTGCTTAAGTACAACCTGCAATTGGATCTGCAAAATAAATCAATGCAAGCTGCATTTTTCCCAAGGTCCTATGAAGAAGATAGAAGCCAGATGATCTTTTTGGAGGACAAATTATTTTTAAGCTGGCAATTATCTGTTGTCTTGTATTACTATAATGCATTAACACTTTTTCTATATGGTATATGATATGCTAATTTAATTTAATTTCATCAGTACCATAATACAGTTATAGTATCAGAGAAATTTGCAATTCAAGGGAAAAACAGCGAATAACATCATATTTCTAATGAGTTTTCCCCATCATCAAAAAGGAGAGAGAAAAATAATCAGTCCCGTTCGTCAGCTTTCAACAAGGGAACAATATTCATTATTTTGAATATTCATAGCTGCGAGAAAACCAGATTAGATTTTAATTTACAGGGTAGCATCCAAAGCTTATTCTTTGACACAGAAAATGCAATTGTATTTCTTAAGCAGCCATGCGAAATGTCTGAATTATATAGTTTTTACAACTGTATCATGGCAAATGCACCTTGTATTCCAGTGTTTACCACTCCCAGGAACACAGATTCTGGGTATTTACCTTCTGCTAATTGGTAGAATTAAGAATCTGTTCATATGACTATTAGGCACAAAACACCAGCTGGGGTCAATTCAGTTTATCTTTATGCAGTAAAACAAAACTCAACACACTATGGATCCAAACAATGGGATTTTTCTCGAGACAAATTAAGAAGGCAAAAACTATTTAGATTAATCTATTAAAACACTTTTGATCCCTCTATGAACTGGGCACATAGTTTGAACTACACATGAACTACACATAGTTTTTCTTAATGTAAGTATTTATAAAAAAATGCACATGGCAACTTAGGAGAGGCATTCTCCCATAGAGGACAGAATGGCTCTTCTAAGGCAATGCCTGGAGTGATAACACTGTGTACCATCTAAACACACACACAAAAAGAAACTTCTTTCTTCCCAACTCCAGCTTCGTTCATATTCAAATTTATGGAGATTCACTTCATTGAATAATTATTAACTCATGCAATTACTCAAACAAGATTTCTTAACCCAGGAGATCTTCATTATGATGCACAGTTCTACTTTCCTTTTTGATATTCAGTGTTCTTTGCCTTTGCCCTCCCTTTCTGTTTAGACACATTTATGCAACAAGTCTTACCCAGTGATCAATTTTTTAGCCATCTTTTTAAAAATTTACATTAAAATAAATCACAGTCTACCATTAATTGATAAGATTGTTTTCTGTAGTGAAATTCAAGTCTACCAAAATCAAAACAGCTATAAATATTCTGACCTTAAGTTGTACTCAGTAAAACAATAGGTTGTTGTTTTGTCTTTTAATATGTCGGTATCAGTGTTACCTCTAATAGGGATTTCCAGATGTTGTTGACTACAACTCCCATAATCCTCAAGCAAAAACCATTGCAGCTGGGGATTCTGGGAGTTGTAGTCCATATCTGGGAATCCCTGTTAGCGGGAACACTGACTGGTATTACTCCATTTCAGAATGAATCTATCATTTGGTTTCCTTCCTTTCCTAATTTCGAGGAAGAAATTTAGGGAAGTTGTACCATTGCCTGATGAAGCTGACACAGAGAAATAGATTTGGGTGTCATCAGAGTATTGATAACACCCTGTACCAAATCCCCTGATGATCTCTCCCAGCAGTTTCATGTAGATGTTAAAAAGCATTGGCAGTTTCCTGGACTCCACCTGCCTAAAGCAGCCTGCTCAGGGGTATATAGGATGCTGCCAGTGGCAGCGGCCCCACCACCGGCAGAGCTACTCCAAAGGGGGTCGCCGCTTTGGGGGACAGCGAGGGCCGATTTTCCTGGTCCAAGTGCTCACATATGAGGGGGTGGGTATTTAATAGTTTGGCGTCTGTTTTTAATTGAGACCTGGGTGAGATTATTTTATAATGTGTCTGGGTTTGGCTGGAGATGGGGAAACAGGGGTCGTATCCACTGATTATGGGGCAGCAATTCCAGTAGTGATGGGGAGCAGAAGAATTAACTTTGGCAGGTCAGCAGATCATTGCAGGAGAAGGGGAATCAGAAATCTAATAGCTGTTTCCCCTTCCAGCTGCCCTGTCAGCTCTTTGACCTTGGGGAGCAGTGCCAATCACCCTCAGAACCTCACCTTGCTCCTTTGTAATACCAGGTCGGTCTAGAACAAATGGTCTAGAACAAATTCTAATTTCAGCATGTTTTAATTACATACATTCAGTTATATAACTGTAATCAATTATATAACTGTAATTTTTCTCTTCTGTTTTGGCTTGTGGCTGTAACATTAAAGAACTTGAACTTGAAATGAGAAACCATTCATGATTTGATTCTGGATTCAGGAGTCAACCTGGTTTATATTATGGAGATCAGATTGGGGGAGGCCAGTGGCCAGGTTCGGTCCCAGCTTCTCCCTCCAGGGTACTCTGTTGAGGAGCGGGTGAGGGACCACGGGCCAGAAGGTGGAATGGCTGCGGTCTATAAAAATAACATCTCCCTTACCAGGATCCCTGTTGAGGTGCCGGACCATAGCGAACGTGTGTACCTAAGTTTGGGGACCAGGGATAGACTGGGACTTCTGTTGGTTTACCGATCGCCCCACTGATCAACAGAGTCCCTAACTGAGCTGACAGACTTGGTCTTGGGCTTGGTGTTGGAGTCCCCAAGGCTTGTGTTGCTGGGGAAAATCAATCTTCATTTCGGGACCAATTTGTCGAGGGCAGGAGTTCAGGAGTTCATAGCAGCCATGACGACTATGGGCCTATCCCAAGTGGTCTTGGGACCGACACACATTGCTGGTCACATGCTTAATTTGGACTTTCACTCTGATCAGGGTGGTGTTCCATGGGTGGAGACTCCTGTGATTTCCCCATTGTCATGGATAGACCACCATCTAGTTAAGGTTGGACTGACAATCACTTCCCACCTTCACAGGGCTGAAGGGCCTACTGGGATGGTCCTCCCGAGGTTATTGGATCCAATAGGATTCCAAGAAGCCTTGGAGGGATTTAGTGTTGGCTCTGCCAGCGATCCTGTTGATACGCTGGTGGAGAACTGGAACAGCAAACTCACCAGGGCAGTAGACATTATTGCTCCTAAGCATCCTCTCCGACCCACTGCAGAACTGGCCCCTTGGTATATGGGAAAACTACAGGGGCTGAAGCAGCAAGGTAGACGACTGGAGCGCAAGTGGAGAAAGACTCAACTTGAATCTGACAGATTGCAACATAGAGTACGTTTGAAGATCTATGCTCAGGTGATATGTGTGGCAAAGAAGAGATTCTTTTCTGCCCATATTGCATCTGCAAGTTCATGTCCGGCAGAGTTGTTCAGGGTTCTAAGAGGGCTAGTACGTGCCCCTGCTCCTTTGAATCAGAATCTGGAACCATCAATTACCCGCTGTGACGTGTTTAATGAATTATTTGTGGGGGAAATCTCTCATATTCGGGCTGACTTACTAAGTCTCCACAATTACTTCAGTGTCTGATGTGGAGGTGTCCATCGACTCCTCTTGTGTGGTTAGGTTGGATTAGTTCCAGTTTGTGACTCCTGAGGATGTGAACAAGCTGCTTGGAGCGGTGCAGCCTACCACCTGTTATCTTGACCCCTGCCCAACATGGCTTATGCTATCTAGCAGGGGGATTGTTGTAGGAGGCCTGCAGAGGCGTATCTAGGGGAAATAGCGCCTAGGGCAAGCAATGAAATTATGACCCTGTCCAAACATCTGACACCCATCTTTCAGATAACTTTACCATAATATCAGCTCAAAAATACAAATTCAGACACTTTCAGGAGAAACAGGTTGTAAGCAACACACACATGCATACACACACACACACACACAACCACGCATGTGGCACATATGTGTCAGTCGCCTTCCCAAGGAAACACAGCACATCCATGTGCTGGGCATGCCTGGCATAGAGCTAAGCAGTGAAAGCTCTCTTTAGCAAATGCTCTGCTACCTCAGCACACCTCACTACAGGTTGCTGCCTCCAATAAATTCAGAGATGGGTTTTTTCTGTCCAAACAGCTTTTGCTTTAAAGGGAGATGGTTGCAATGGGAAATCCTAGGGGCCTCAAACAATCTGAAATTATCCAGCAGCTTAGAAGAGGCTTGGATCCAGCAGCCTGATCAGGAAGAAGGTGGAAGTTGCAACTAGCCACAGAACAGCAAAACAGTGTAATATTCATTTCGTGTGTTTTTTTCTAAGCACCATACCAAAGGCAGGCACTTTCCAAGTTTGAAATCCCACAAACCTTATAATCAGATTGGTTGACAATATGCAGAAAAAGATAGAGCTCTATAGAGAATTAAACAGCATGTGAGTGAATATTTCTGTTTTATTCCTTGCTTCTCCCTGCCACCCTTAAGTTTTGCCAGCTTACAAGATATTAAATCAACATTGTCTTTTTAAGGGATGTTTTGTCCACTTACTTTTGTGCCATTTATAGCTGGTGTTTTTTTTAATGCTTCCCTTGCCAACAACTTTGCATTCTGACTCCCTAGATCAGGGAAAAATCTAGACTTGGGTCTTGCAGAGGCCATTTGAGCATGTGTGGCAGCAGTTTTTGATTTCAGCAGTGTTTTTTTTTAATTAAAAAAATGGCCACCGCACATGCTCAAATGGTCCCTGCAAGGTCCTATGCCTTGCCAGGCCTCCCAGAGGCCTTCTGAGCATGTGCGGCAACCTCCAAAATGGCCACTGCACTGATTTTTGTAGGCCCAAACAGGCCTGAAAATTAGCCTGAGACAGGCTGTGGCAGTGATCTAAGAGGCCAGTGGGGGGAGAGGGAACCTTTGCAGACCCCCCCCATGGCCCTTAGGAAGCCCCCCAAAGGGGCTACAGGTTAATTTTTTTAAAAAAATTTAAAAACAAAACCCGTTAATTAGGGAGGGGGTGGGGCAGCATGGTACTGGTGCCCCCCCCCCAGTGGTGCCTGGGGCAACTGCCCTGATTGTCCCCCTAGTTTCATGTATGGAGGCCTGGTAGAGAACATAAATGCTTCTCTGAGGGAAGAAAGGATGCCTCTATGTTAAAGAGGCAATTATTAGACCACTTCTAAAAACCCTGCCTTGGGATCCATCAGAGTTGAATAACTTCAGGCCTGTCTCCAACCTTCTGTGGCTGGGCAAGGTAATTGAGAGGGTCGTGGCCTCCCAGCTCCAGACAGGAAACTTATTATCTAGACCCATTTCAGACTGGCTTTCGGGTGGGCTATAGGGAGGAGACTGCCTTGGTTGGCCTGATGGATGAGCTCCAATTGGAAATTGACAGCGGAAGTGTGACTCTGTTGGTCCTTTTGGACCTCTCAGTGGCTTTCAATACTATCAACCACAGTATCGTTCTGTAGCTTCTGAGGGGGTTGGGGGTGGGGGGCACTGCTTTGCAGTGGTTTCGCTCCTACCGTTTGGGCAGGTTCCAGATGGTCTTCCTTGGAGACTGTTGTTCTTCAAAATCTCAACTTTCGTATGGTGTCCCTCAGGGCTCCGTATTGTCTCTGATGTTGTTTGACATCTACATGAAACCACTGGGAGAGATCATCAGGAGATTTGGTGCAGGGTGCTATCAGTATGCTGATGACACCCAAATCTGTTTCTCCATGTCAGCCTTATTGAGAGAAGGCATAACCTCCCTAAATGCCTGCCAGGAGGTTGTGATGGGTTGGATGAGGGATAACAAACTGAGACTGAATCCAGCTAAGACAGAGGTACTTAATGTGCAGGGTCAAAACTCGGGAGATGAGTTTGATTTGCCTGTTCTGGATGGGGTCACACTTCCCCGGAAGGAACAAGTGCAAAGTCTAGGGGGTGCTTCTGGATCTGAGCCTCTCCCTGGCGTCTCAGTTTGAGGCAGTGGCCTTTTATCAGCTTTGGCTGATACACCAGCTGCGTTTCTTTCTTGAGATAAACAACCTTGGAACAGTGGTACATATGCTGGTAACCTCCAGACTGGATTACTGTAATGCGCTCTATGTAGGGCTGCCTTTGTATGTAGTCTGGAAGCTACAGGTGGTTCAGAATGCAGCAGCCAGGTTGGACTCTGGGTCATCTCGGAGATACCATATTACTCTTTTATTGAAAGAGCTACACTGGCTGTCGATAAGTTTCCAGGCAAAATACAAGGTGCTGGTTATATGCTATAAAGCCCTAAACAGCTTGGGCCCTGGGTATTTAAGAGAAAGTCTTCTTCGTCATGAACCCCACTGCCTATTGAGTTCATCAGGAGAGGTCCGTCCGCATTTGCCACCGTCTCGTCTGGTGGCTACTCGGGGATGGGCCTTCTCAGTTGTTGCCCCAAGGCTTTGGAATGTGCTCCCTAGTGAAATAAGAGCCTCCCCATCTCTGATAATTTTAAAAAAAATATTTAAAGACACATTAGTTCACGCAGGCTTTTAATTAAGTACTGTTTTAACATTGTTTTTAAAATATCGTTTTAAGGATTTAAATTGTTGCCAATTATTTTAACCAATGTTTTAATTTCTTTGTTGTCATTTATCTGTTTTAACCGATGTTTTAACTTCCCTGTTTGCAAGGGAAGTTAAAACATCAACTTCAGCCAAGCTTTTTAGCTATTTAATGGTTTTAATAGGTATTTTAATTTGATCTTTTATATGTTTTAACTGTTGAAATTTCTTGGTTTGTTTTATTGCTGTAAACTGTCTAGAGACTTAGGTAGTGGGCGGTATACAAATACGATAGATAGATAGATAGAGATATTGAGTTCTCCCACCCACCCCCATTTTTGATCCTTGTTGCACCATAAGAAATGTCTGGGCTGAGAGAGTAAATAACTACCAAAGACATGTAGGCAAAGTTCAGATCTGGGATGCTCCCCACCAATGGGGGGATGAGAGCAACTGTTCCAGTGATGAGACAGGGTGGAAAGGACTAATGGCCCAGCCCTCAGATGAGACTACACAATTGAGTTCCCACACACCAGAAGAAATTGGGAAACCTAAGTCAGTACCTCCACCACCATATGAAGACACAGCCCATGTTTGTTCTCCAACTTGGAAGAATCCCCCAAGAACCTACTAATTTTAGCAGAAGCCCCTCAGCATCCCTACACTTCTGCCATAAGAATCTGTAGGAGGAAAAAAAAATAGGGACCCCCTTATTCAGCCACTCCCAGCCATCAGAAAATTAAGCATGTATTAGGAAGGTATTTAAAAACCAAGCAGAAGTATTTTAGCTTGATTCGGATTTTGCCCTTTGGCAAAAAGAGCTGGCTTTACATACGAATTCTCTGCCTTGCCTCCGTCTCTGTTCCAATAGAACTACATGACAGGAGGGGAAAAGATAATTATTTGCTGCCTCTGCTTGTAAAAGACTAAAAATATCATTGCACTCTGCAGTAGAAAATGGCTTTGCTGAACCCTTTTCCTTTCCTCTTCTTCATTTCAGCATCTGCATTATAGTTCTGTAATATAAGGCTACATTTTCTTTCCTTTGAAACTTCCCATTCTCTATCAGTACTGTAAAGCAATCTACTGGAAGTTCACCCTCAAGTATTTCAAAGTGGTTCAGTTAGCAAAAATTGGCAGGGGTAAGAGAAGGTGCTTTGCCATGTGTACCAGGACTCTTGAGAAGCCTGCGGTCAGATCACATCACTGCCATGAAGTATAAGACAATGCCCTTCTTTGAAGAGCTATCAGAAAATCCAGGGCAACTTCTTTCGGATCAGATCAGGCGAGTGATAGCTCCTGGGGCTTTGCCACAAGTTACAGTGGCGAGCATTGACTCCCTGCTAAGTGGGCAAAGAGGCTTTAAAAAACAAAACACAATGGGTGACTCTCTTTTATCTCCATCCAACCCCAACACAGCATCCCTCCAGCAGCTGTTGATGGTGTCTACTTTGTGTTTCTTTTTAGATTGTGAGCTATTTTGGGACAGGGGACCATCTTATTTATTTTCTGCATAAACTGCTTTGAGAATATTTGTTGGAAAGCGGTATATAAATATTCTGAGCAGCAGTAGCAGTAGTACTGGTTTCTGGACCCCTGGGAAAATGTAGGAATGCATGTTTGTTTGTTTGTTGTTCAATTTTTATACTGCCTTTCGTAAGACACCCAAAGGTGGTTTACAAATGTTAAAGTACAATAAAACTCCATAAAAATCACATTTAAAAACTTAAAATCAGATAAACACTAAAAACCATTTTTAAAAAATCCATTAAAAAGACATACAGAAGCAGGAGAGCTGTCCCAGTCCTGTTCGGGTCCAGTTCAGACTCAAACTGGACCAAACCAGCCAGTTCTGTGCACACCCCTAGTGTATACTATCACCTCACAAGTAATTACTGAAGTGCCTCACCTCCCAGAAACATGCTAGAGCTGCTTTGTCAAAGACAGAATACATTTTCTCTGAAGCAGTCAGCACTCTGGAAGCAAAAGCAACTATAACTTCCCTGTCCCCTTTTTGCTGGGTCATGACAGAACCCAAACCATATTCAGAAGTATCAGTTGTTACAGCAGTGGCTGCCCTGTTGGTGTCAAAAGAAGTGAGAGCAGGGCTTTCATCAATGGCCGATTTGATAGTCTGTAAACTAGCCTTGCAGGATGCATCCCAGTTAAGTGCTACCTTCTTTTTAAAAATAAGACACAATGGAGCAACTTTTGTGGCAAATTGTCTAACAGATATATAGTACACACAGAGTCCTAAAGATGAGTGAAGTACATCCTTTTTGTGCGGCTCTAGTGCTTCCCGAATACATTCACCAAGTTTGTTTTGGGATGTATGCTACTCTGAAATATTGTGTGTCCCGAGTACGTCACCAAGTGTGTACAAAACTGATATTTCTCTGCAGGGATAGTAAGTCATGCTGTTAGAGTTTTCTTAAGACTTCTGTCAGTTTAGCATCATGCTCCTCAATGGTTTTGACATATACTAGAATGTCATCCTGAAAGTAAGTGATGCCATCTGTCCCCAAAATTGCATGTATATGTTGTTGAAATACCAAAGCTAATCCAAAGGGTAGTCTATCTTTTGTATTAAAAAAGACCCTCTGGGGGAATGAAGGCTGTGTATTTGTAAGAACCTTTGAGCACAGGAATTTGATGATAGGCCGAAGACAAGTCCAAAGTTATGAACACCAAGGCCTCTTTCAGAGTAAGTGGCATTGGATTGATATTGGGTAATGGATAACAATCCACTGCCATGTAGGAGTTTATATCTCTTAAATCTATGCACATTCAAAGTCTACCATTTGATTTCTGCACAAGAAGAATCTATGGCAGTGGCAGGAGTATCAGCAAAAACATCCAAGAAATCAGCAATCATATCAGCATATGGATGCTCCATCATCTGTAATATGGGTTCGTGCTATTTGGATCCAACACTATCTGTAGATGTTTCCAGTCAAATATTGAGACTCCTTTTTGTGACATGTACATTTTCCCTACTGCAGGAAGTCCTTTGTATTCCTGGACAGCAGTAAAGGAACCATGAATGGTAATAGGGGGGCCTCCATATCCCCATGGGTGGGCGAACTGTAGATAGTGTGTGTGACAGAGTCAGAAAGGAAAGAGAGGGAAAGCAGATGGAGAAAATGGAGTTGTTTCTGAATAAAGTCTTAGTTAAACCAACATATAAGACTACTTCGTGTTTACAAGGCAAGCAGCTATAAAATCCACCCATTCTAACAGGAATACATTTAAAACATCGTGAGAAACAAAATAAACATCATAATCTGTTCTATAAGACTAGCATTTTAAATGTTAAACAAAGACAAGGATTTCTGATGACAATGTTAGAAAAATGGGCAACAGAAGCCTATGAATGGGCAGTCTTTTGGAATTTGTGTGCCTAATAATAATAATTTCAAAATCCATTTTTTCCAGTACTCAGGAAAGAGTGGCATGAATCATTTCAGAAACTGATGATGGTCCATTTCCCCCTTAATATCATATAAAAATGACATTCAAACCTTCCCGGTACTTGGTTACTTCAAAGCTATTTTTCATTTTCTGAGAATACCCTTTGTCCATAAATGTGGCTCGGTATGTTTGGCATCAAGAACACTAATTCTGAGAAATGAAGTTCTTTTCTGAAGGCGTGCAAGTTGAGAGTGTAAGAAATGACTCTAATGAGTCCAGAAAGGTATCCCAGAAACCAATGGAATGATGGCCAGCAAAGGAGCTGATTATGCAAGGTGCATGGCCAGATGATCTCATCAATTCTAGAAATGTCTTCCTTAAAAATGACAGCAGAGTTCTAAAGCAAGAAATGCCTGCTCTTCATAATGCATAATGTCTTTTAGGGATGTGCAAATCAATTCGGGTACAAAACAATTTGTACCCGTATCTAGCTGTTTCAGGCGACTTGTAGACAAAACAAATCACCCCTGTGCTCAAATGCTCAGATTCGGCAATAAAACAAATCACCCAGATTCAGCGCCCCCCTCCCCCCAAATTCAGAGATTTAGAACGAAATTTTGTGGCGATCTCTCTTGCTCTCCATTTTGTTTCCCTGTGAAAATTTTTGAAAATCTCACCCTCCAAGCTTCAGATTGGTGACTTACCAGTGTGAGTGACTGGCAGGTGAATCTCCCTAGGTTCAAGATTGGCTTGTTTCCATGCAAATCTTGTGTTGCCAGGGGTAACTGTGCCAGCTTTAGCTCGGGGGAAGGGATGGGGGGAAGCAGATGGAGGGATTTTCAAATGTGCTTAAGGAGGGCTACAACCAGCTACCATTCTGCCTCTTGGGAGGAGAGAGAGAGCAAGCCAGAGAAGAGCTTTTTGTAGAGACGCTCTTAGGACTGGGCCACAGGGATCTAGCCCAGTCCTCCTCCGCCTGGCAGGGGGGCTCTGAGTAGTGTCGGTGGTGGCAGTGCCCAAATGAATGACAAAAGAATCCACTCAGGATCATTTTGCACCAAAGAATCCACTCAGGACACCTCAAAAATTAAAAATAAGAACAGAACCCAGTACCCCATGGGCTTGTGGTTGGCACCCCAAGTGCACTACAGCGCAACATGCTTTGGCCCACCCAGGTTGGCACCACATGTGCACTACAATGCAACACGCTTTGGGCTACCCTGGCACCACCCACATGGAGTTTTGAGGCCGCTGAAATCCCCATTATTCCCTATGGGGAAACAATTAAAATGTGCAAACTTCAAACATTTGTAAACACGCCTTTGGCCAATTTCTTTGGGATTTGAGTGGTAGCTACCACCCATTGGGCACTACCACCCAACCTACTCAGCTGCCCCCAGAGCCCCTTTCCCCCAAACCAGAAAATTCAGAAAATTCAGATCAGAATTGAATCAGAGGTTCTCGGGGGCGGGGGGGGTGTCAAATTTGGTCTCGAAATGAATCTGGCTGATTTGGTTCGAGGAGCTCGAACTAAAAAACCCCAAAACAATTCATGCACACCCCTAATATCTTTGCTTTGTGAATCTGAATAAGTAAGTCAAGCAGTGTGGCTGACCCAAGCAAGATGATAGCTGTCAGCTCTTACCCAACGCCTGTTAACATTTCCAGAGAGAAGACTCCTGAGTGTATGTCATAGTAGATAAGATTGTCATCTCACACCTTCAGGCCTTTTAAAACACATTTCTGTTGTATTTTCCAATGTGCATCTCTTGTATGAATACGATTGCGTCGACTCCTGTAACTTACTCAGTGGCATGCCAGTTACAAGCTGCTTATGGTTTTTAAGCATCCGTCATATGCTCTGGATACAGAGGCTGAGTATGCAAGAGTCCAAAAGGACTGAATGATGGCCTCAGAATGGGTGGGGTAGGTTTACAACACCCATTACCAGTGTGTTTACATCCACTTTGCTCAGTTCATATCATGCTGTTCCCAGGAACACAGGGAGCTGCCTTATACTGAGTCAGACCATTGCTCCCTCTAGCTCAGCACTGGCGGCGTGTGAGTGAGAAGGGAGCATGAGTGAGTGAGTGAGAGGGGAAGTGAACCTGAGACCTTCTGCTCTTCCACTAAGCCAGGCCTGCTCAACTTAGGCCTACAACCTTAGAGAAGCTGCTGCCAGTCTGTGTAGACCAGGCCTGCTCAACCTAGCCCCACCCCTCCCAGCTGTTTTTGGACCACAACTCTCATAATCCCCAGGCACAATGGCCAATAGCCAGGGATTATGGGAGCTGTAGGCCAACATCTGCAGGAGGGCCAAATTTGATCAGCACTGCACTAAGCTATGGCCCCATTCCCTAAAGGGAATATTTTATAGTACTCACTTGACGTCTTCCATCTAAATGCAAACCAAGGTGGACTCTACTTAGCAAAGGTGATAATCCATGCCTGCTACCACAAGACCAGCTCTATGCATCCCTGAACAATCACTTCTTGATTTCCTCCATTGTCTCCCTTAACTGTTCTCTTGTGAGTCAACCATGTCATAAGTATTTTTGACTACAAGGGTGTTCAGGGGCAGGCCTGGATCAGGATTTCATGTCACCCTTGGGGTAATTAACACAAACGTTTCTGACATGCCAGGTTGCTTGCTCTGCAATTTCATGCCCTTTTTTTAGTAAAACAAAAGTTTTTCAGAGTAAGAACTAGCCTTTAACATGCACCTCTGCCCATCACTTCCATGTCACCCTCTGGTTGATAATATCTCAATATATGGTAATCAGTATTGACCAAGGGCTATGCCACAGGGCTGTCCACTTTGTGACAGACACTTCATACCGAGATAAACTGAGAATGCTTATAAATGGAACAGTTTTCCTAGGACAGTTGCAAATGGAATTCACTTCCACCTTAAGGCAGCCATGTTATGTCATTTCATTACGCCCTACGATAGTATAATGTAAACCCTGAGCAACTGATTGAACTATTGGTAGGACATAATCAACATGGGGAACTTGCATACCAACCCATTCCTCCTGTCAGGGTAATGTTGTCAGGATGCTACCCCCTCAACTTTGAACCAGAGCTAGTCCCTAGAAAGGAGACCAGGGCTAATAGAGCCGCAAGCAAATCCAGTTTTTGTTTCATAGATAAAGGTAAAGTGTGCCATCAAGTCAATTTCAACTCCTGGCACTCACAGAGCCCTGTGGTTTTCTTTGGTAGTATACAGGAGGGGTTTACCATTGCCTCCTCCCACGCAGAATGAGAAGATGCCTTTCAGCATCTTCCTATATCACTGCTGCCCAATATAGTAGCAGCAGGGATTCAAACCAGCAACCTTCTGCTTGTTAGTCAAGTATCTCCCTGCTGCGCCATTTAAGGTGTTTCATAGTATTCAGGAAACTCCAATCAACCAAGTCAAGATACAAACCCTAAGCAACAGCTTGTGAGTCATGAAGGCTCTACACATGATCAGTGTATAGAGCCTTAAGGGGTTCTGTGGGGAAAGCAGGTCAAGCCTGCTCTCCTCACAGACGATCCTCTGGCTAGCCCTGGGTGGCCAGATTGGCCACCCACACAACTACCATCTCTGTCACTGAGCCGGTAAGGGCAGTGGGGATCCCAGCATGCCCTGTGCAAGTGTGCAGGGCATTCTGGGGCGACCCCCAAGGCCGGGATGCTTGTTGTAGCCAGAGCACTCGCTCCACTAACCTTGTTTAAGAGGAGGGCTACTTTGGGGGGCTAGCTGCCGTTGAATCACCAGGCTCACCCACAAGCCTGGTGGTTCTCACGATGGGGGAAAACTGGGCTGGGCTTCCTTCGCCCAGTTTTCCCCCATCGTGAGAATGACCTCATGGTCCCAGCTCTCCAAAATGGGCAACCAGGCAAGGAAGGAAGTGACAGGCAGGAGGAAGTAAGAGTAATCCAAACAGCTTGGAGACTTCACTCAACAGTCCTACCATCACAAAAGTTTAGGTCTGAGATGCAAAGCCTGCCTGAATTACACAAGAAGATTGTGAAATAGTTCAAGAAGCCTATCAGACTACTCTTAGTCAACAAGCAAGGAGTGGAGTAGAAGAACTAAAACCTCTAACTAGGGCCAGAAAGATCCAGCAAACAAACTCCATCCTGACACCAATTCAGAACAAGGCCCTTTCTCCAGCTTCTTGCCATGGTGAGGTGGCAGCAATGGGAGCTACTTGTGCATAACGGTATACAAATCTGGAAATTTGTTATTGGATGTGAAGTACAGACTGAATAAACTTATCTTCAGTCCATCTGTCTCCATCTCTTACTTGGAAAGTAAATATCATGGCTGGGCAACATCCCAACTTCTTTTCACATCAAACACAGCTGAGAGTAGAAGCAACACAGCCATTACAGCAATCACCGGTGCAGCTCAGTATCCAAATGTCTGGCAGCAAAACCTGTGGGACTGGCAGCACCCATGGCTTTTCTCTCTCCCCTCCTACAGTGTGTATATCCAAGAACGACATAGCCTATAGCAACAGGCTAGGAAAATGAAATTGCTAAGGAAGTACAATATTGTCCAGCGAGGCTGGCTATCCTTACCTCCGAGGGCAGGGTCGTGAGGGGGCCCAAAGTAACAGGGATAGGTGGAAGCCAGGGAGAAGTGGAGGAAAGACTGCCAATGGGCAGGGACACAGCTCCAGTGGAGGAGCAGAGCCCTGAAAAGGCCGAAAGAGAGGAGTCCAAAGATAACATCCGCAGCACACCTCCTGAAGGGATGGGGTCTGAGCAGGAGGAGAGGGAGAGGCACTGACAACAGCTGTAGTCAATTACAGTGAATAAAGATGGGCGTTGGCCCCATAATTGGGGGTGGGCAATGCATAGCCTGTGAGGAGGCATATAAGGAGCTGGCCGGGGGTGAGAGGCTGGCTGGTGGCGAGTGTCAGGGGCCCCTGAAGAGGGGCAGACACAAGGAACAAGCAGCCGGGGCAGAGAAGGCACAGGGTGAGGCTCAACTCCCTCCCTGTCCCTGCTCTGAGGCTGGACCCAATAAGCCTAGCCAGGCTTGGTAAGGGGGACAGGGACGTGCAGCTGGACAGATATAAAAACACACACATGTGAAGTAAAGAAACATAAAATGTGACAACATTGCAGGAGTAATATGCAATGCACTGAGATAAGAATAAATCCTAGGAAGAAAGGGACAGTGCTGCAACAGCATGTATGTAATAGGGACGTGCACAAAATGGCATTTACGTTCCATTCCAAACTTGGAATGAGGTGCGAATGCCCGGATTGTTCTGTCAGAACAACCGGTCAAGCAGACTGTTCTGATGGAACGAACCCATTCCGAGTTGAAACATTCTGAGCGCCATTTTGGACTCCAAAATTGTGTTCTTCTGGCCTCTCTGCACATATGGCAGCCATTTGCATGGTTGTGCTGACCACACAAATGGCTGCTACACATGCTCAGAGGCCAGAAGAGTGCCAGTTTGGAATCCAAAATGGTGCTTGGAACATTTTGAGTGTTCCAACTCAGAATGGAGTTGTTCTGTTCTGAGCTCAGAACAGGCCCTTCAGTTGAAGGATATTCTGTTCCAAGCTTGGAACACTCGAAACAGCCCGGTTCGTGGTTGGAACATTCCAAACACAAACCATTATGCACATCCCTAGTATGTACTTCTAACTAGAGGAAGCTCAAGTCATTGTGGTGCCTGAGGTCAAACATCTGAAAGGTACTCACTCCCACGGTGGTCAAAATATAATAACAAAGGCTTGACAATTTGCTGCACATTGATGGTATCCCCAAAATTAATGTTAGGGCTGGCCCTAATCCCTGCAGACGAGGGACTTCTTTAAAAGCCTCATAATTAATGTATAGAATTTGCTGCCACAAGTGGTGGTGATGGCTACAGGCTTAGATAGCTTCCAAAGGAGATCAGATCAATTTATGAAAGATGATTCTATCAATGGCTATTAGCCATTATGGAAGTCTTAAGTTCAGAGACAATATGCTATTGCATACCAGATGCTGGATCTGGGGGATTGGTAAAGAGGTGTTGACTCTTTGCCCAATTTGTGAGCTCCCTGAAGGCATCTGGTTTGCCACTGTGGGAAATGGAATTTTCAATTAGATAGTCCTTTAGTCTGATCCAACAGGGCTCTTTCTACCTTCTCATGTTAGTTCTCTGAGAGCTTAAATAGGAGCTATGGCAATGCTTCCTAGTTCATCAGGGTGGCTCTCACCATCAAGAGAACAGCAGAACTTATGGGGCTTTGAGTTCCAGAAATGAGCATTGGAATTGGTTTAGCCAGAGAGGAATCTGCACATGCTCAGACCTGACACAGAGGAAAGTCTGAGCAGGATGTGCAACTTCCCCCCTCTAATCTGAAGATGGCATGACAAGCCTAGTCCTCCCCCGACTCCAGGGAAAATATGAGAATACTAGCAAACCCCGCGCAGAGTATCTGTGCACTCTTTGGGGCCGGCGGTTACCTCTCCCCCCGCCACCTTCTGCCCCAGTCTCCACTTCCTAACCACGGCCGGCCCGTGCTGGGCCCAGCCGCCTCTCCTCCCCACTGCCACTTCTACCCGCCCCCCACTTTCTTTCCCCCCTCCTGGGCCTTGCATCTGCAGCCAGGCTGGGCCTGCCGCTGTCTCTGGCCTCCGCGGCCGGCCCGCCGTCACCACAGCAACCAATCTTCCTGGGTGAGCCTCAGCCAATCAGGCACCTCCGCCACCCAGCCAATCAGCTGGGAGCCCCCCTTTATGCACATTCCCAGGCACACCCAGGAGAATTAAATATATAGATTTCTACATATGCAATGTCCCCTCTCCCCCAGATCTCTGGAGCAGCATTGAAACCTGGTGGTAGCCAGGAGCAAGTTCAACTAGAACTTTTAGTGTAATGATAGATCATGGAAGTGCCCAGAAATGACAAACTGTGGTAACTGTTGAAATGAGTCCTCCCAAGGCCCATAAAGTATTTTTCACCCAAGTTTTGCCCTTAGGATGGCCAGACAACCAACAAGAATCCAGGCATGACAAAAAACAACAACCGGAATACACAGCAGGAGTGTTGACACATGCAATTCTCAGAATTAAAAAGAACACTCTGGAAAAGAGGTTGAATTTAAAATAAATGGGGAAATAATTCAAAGAACAATTGCAGTTGAACCAGGCTACCTTCTTGCCGTCCTGCCAATTCAGCGCTCTAGGGACTGAATAACCTTTGTTCCCAGCACTAAAAGTTAAGTGCAGATAGATGAAAGTGAATCAAACTAGGCCTTGCAGCTACGGCAGTCCATTAGATTACTGCCCTTCTGCTTTTGATGTGGTGGCTCCATTCTGATCAAATAGGAAGGAATCATCGAACCCTAATTTGATGAGCAGCAAGAATGGCACATGGTTTTTAAGTAACCCAAGGTCACTCAGTAGAAAAGTGCTGCTGCTTTGCATGTGCTACTCAGTATTTTATTTTATTTATTCATTAATACAATCCCAAGGTGGTATAATGTAAACTACACCACAGTTGTAGTCATTACATAGCTGCTGGTATAAGACTGATTCTGTATGGTGCAGAGAACACAAACAGAACACAACCTAAGACAAGCTCCTTATTTAAGATTCATTCAGGGATCATCACCAGTGTCAACCATCTCTCTGTTCATTTATTCTACATAAGAAAAGCCCTGCTGGATCAGGCTCAAGGCCCATCTAGCCCAGCATCCTGTTTCACACAATGGCCCACCAGATGCCCCTGAGAAGCCCACAGGCAAGAGGTGAGGGCATGCCCTCTCTCCTGCTGTTGCTCTCCTGTAACTGGTATTTAGAGGCATCTTGCCTCTAGTAGCCATTGATAGACCTGTCCTCCATGAATTTATCTAAACTCTTATGAAAGTCATCCAGGTTGTTGGCTGCCACCACATCTTGTGGCAGAGAATTCCATAGATTAATTATGTGTTGTGTGAAAACAATACTTCCTTTTGTCGATCCTAAATTTCTTGGCCATCAGTATCATGGGATGATCCCTGGTTCTAGCGTTATGCAAGAGGGAGAAACATTTCTCTCTATCAACTTTCTCCACATCATGCATGATTTTATAGACCTCTATCGTGTCTCCCCTCAGTCATCTCTTTTCTAAACTAACGAAACTTGAACCCCACTACTCTTTTAGAATACTGCGCATGAGGGAAGGGGCTCACTGCCCCTTCCAATACTTAAATAGGTCAACCATACTCCCTTAGTTTCAGCAAAACAATGACAATGAGGCTATTCTCACAACCACAGGATAGCGGGCTAAGGGAGCCCAGCCTGCTTTCCTGTGGTCATGGGAAACACCAGGAGCGGTGCGGCTCCCAGTGGTTAGCCCGCTTATGTCCCCCCGCCCCACAATGAGGTTAGCAGAGCTCCATTTTGGCAATCGTGAGTCGCCATGGCGCAGCTCACGACTCGCTAAGGCAAGCCTCCCGGTCTCGGAGGTCTCCCCAGGATGCCCCGCACACTTGCGCAGGGCATCCTGGGACGTCTGGGGGCTAGGTGGCCCCCAATCCCCACAGGCCCTATCAGCTCCATGATGGAGCTGGTAATTGTGTGGGCAGCTGATCCGGCTGCCCAGGAGTCCATGGGTGCTCACACGCAGGGAGATCAGGCTTACCCCACACTGCTCATGGGAAGAGACTCATTGTCTACATTTTGCCCCTCCTCAAATTTTGCTGCCCCTCTCTGTGGGCAGTGCCCACTCCACTGCCACTCTCTGTGGACACTGGAGTGGGCAAGGAGAACCCCCCCCCCTTTACCTTATTTTTTAAAAAAGGCTAACCTTATTTGTTTAAGGTAAAAGGGTGGCAAAAGCCTTTTTGCCTATGGGGTGCAAAAAGCTTAATCTTCCCCTGTCAGGGCTGCTCAACTTCGGCCCTTCTGCAGATATTGACCTATAACTCCCATAACTCCTGACTATTGGCCATTGTGGCTGGGGATTGTGGAAGTTATAGTCCAAAAACAGCTGGAGGATTGAAGTGAGCAGCCCTGGTCTATATCATTATCTACGTCATGAGTTCCCAATCTTGAGTGCCCAGACATTATTGAAGGCCATTTTGGCTGAGGATGATTACAGTTGTACTCCAACAACATCCGAGGTTGAGAACTTCCTGGTCTACATCAATCATGCTGGCAGGAAGAGGTAATGCAGCTGATTTGTTGAAGGGACATAAAGGACATTAATGGCACAGGTAGCATGAAAAACCAGAAAGGTATTGCAATCTGAATTACTGATCAATTTAATATTCAAAGCAAGCTTCTAGTGTCAATTGCCACCATAAATCCCCCCTCTCTTGGGTGGGATAGGCCACACTGAAAAATGGCTGTAGGCATCCCCCAGATAAGATAAGGTTCAGATTCTCTTAACTGGAAATTTTTATTAAACACTGTTTTTTCTATTTTAGAATATTTTAAGTAACAAAACAGCTCAAGTATCAAAATGCAGTACAATAAATGCAGCTAAAATGAAAAATTGGAATGTCCTGTCCAGATGCCAAGTCCCTACCACTAAGCAAGCCAGCCGGAGGGGTCTGAGGTGAGGCATCCAGTTGTGCACCCAAGGAAGGGTGGCAGTTGGCCAGGTGGGAGTGCATCACATCAGCAGGGACATCCACCCACAACATGAACCCGGGCATGGAGGGGTGGGGCAAACGGCAGTACTAGGTGATGACAGCAATTGGCTGGCAAAGGGATGGGGATCGAGTGGAGGTGGCCAGAGGCTGAGACTGCGTGGGAGGCACACAGTGGGTGGTGGGTGGGGGTCAACTCTTAAAGTTAACAAGGGGCGGAAGGGCAGGGGGGGCTGCAGGGTGTCCAGCCTGTGTGTCTATTTAAGGTGGCAAGGTGGGCCTGGCTGATGATGAGGCAAGGCAGCAGCAGGGAGTGGCTGGATCCCCTGGAAAGGAGCCAGCCACAAAGAGGAGCCACCCACAGGGAGGAGGAAATGGGAGAAAAGGAACCCCTTTCCCCCACCACGGAGGCCAGCCCCAAAAGCCCTCCCAGCTAGATTGCTGGACGGATAGGTCTGCATCACCACATATACATTTAAAATAACCCCCACTGCTCAAGCGATTTAGCATTTAGAATCCAAATGTTTAAATTGGAAGGTTAAAGTATTGCCACAATGGATGTTGGTTAAAGCAGACAGTTTCTTTAACTTTCTTTACGAAAGCTTGTTTTCAATAGAGGCACTGCAGTTTTTTTGCGGGGGGAGGAATCAAAGTTAAAATTTGATTAGCTGCATTGCTCAGGCATTCTGTTCCTCCTAAATAGCATTTGTGACTAGAATTACAAGTGAAATCTACTGGGCTCAGGCCCCAAAATTAGTCTTGGGGCCTCAGTACATCCTTATTTCAAGGAGAGGGAAGTATGAGAAGTCCCTGAATTCTTCTCTGGCTTCAATTAAAATACAAGGCAGAGCAAAATTCTTTGTGTAGCCTTGCATTGACTTTGGGGAAACTGTGGTTGAGGAGCAAATGCCCACTCTTTATATGGAACATTTGGGGGTAATCGGGCCTCCCATAGGGTGGGCCTTTACCCTCCAGCACCAATTCTATCAGAAGCAGTTCTTTGAAGCAACTCCCAATATGAAGCATGCAATGGAGAAACTCCTTAAAGGTTGACGATGGGAAAAGCAGGACATAAGAACATGAGAATAGCCCTGCTGGATCAGGCCCAAGGCCCTTCTAGTCCAGCATCCTGTTTCACACAGTGGTCCACCGGATGCCACAGGAAGCCTACAGGCAGGAGTTGAGGACATGCCCTCTCTCCTGCTGTTATTCTCCTGCAACTGGTACTCAGAGGCATCCTGCCTTTGAGGCTAGAGGTGGCCTGTAGCCCTCCGACTAGTAGCTGATGGCAGTCCTCTCCTCCATGAAGTTATCCAAACCCCTCTTAAAGCCTTCAAGGTTGTTGACTGTCACCACATCTTTCCCCCCCACCTTCAAATTCAATTTTTATTAATTTTAACAATAGTATTGTCATTCATTACAAATACACACAAAAAGGTGGACTTCCCGCACACATCTCTCTGTGAATCATCAGCTATAAAGTTTACCCTTGCTGTAATAATAATTCAAAGCATAAATTTAAACCATTACAAACATAGCTAATCTACCCAACCTGCGGTTTTTTGCTAAATTTCAAACCCTGCTGTAAAGTCCATAGTAGGAAAATCGTTCTTTAGATACAACAAGAATGGTTTCCAATCTTCTTTAAAACATTCCGAGTTTTGGTCTCTTATTAGTGTTGTAAGTTTTGCCATCTCCGCATATTCCAAAATTTTTATCAGCCAGTCTTCCTTTGAAGGCAATTCATTACTCTTCCATTTCTGTGCATATATAATTCTAGCCGCCGTAGAAGCATACATAAAAAATGTTAAATTAGTTGAAGAGATTACACCTTGTGTTATTCCCAGCAGGAAGGATTCTGGCTTCTTCGGAAATGTCATTTTAAATATTTTCTTTAACTCATTATATATCATATCCCAATAGGCTTTAGCCTTCCCACAGGTCCACCACATATGAAAAAAGGTGCCTTCAGAGTGTCCACACGTCCAACATTTGTTTGAAACATTTTTATACATTAATGCCAATTTTTTTGGTGTCAGATACCATCTATACATCATTTTATAATAGTTTTCTTTTATAGCATAACATGCAGTGAATTTTAAATCATTTTCCCATAACTTTTCCCAGGCTGCCATTTCTATATTACACCCCACATCTTGAGCCCACTTTATCATAGTCGTTTTAACCACTTCCTCTCTTGTCTTCTCCAGAAGCAACAGTTTATACATTTTAGAAACTAATTTTTCATCATTTTGACATAATTCCTTCTCAAAATTTGAAGTCTGATCCTCAAATCCAACTTTAAAGTCTTTCTTATATATCTCATTTAACTGATGATACTGAAACCAATCTCTGACCAAATCTTGTATTTCAGTTAAACTTTTTAACTTACAATCCTTTTCCTGAAAATGTAACAAATCCCTATAGGTACCCCAACATATTTGCATATTTACTTCCTTACGTGATAAGGATCCAATCCTTATCTTCGATTCAATCGGAGATATCCATAACAGAATTTTAGGTTCAAACCAATTTTTATATTTTAACCACACCCTCATTAAACTCCTTCTCACATAGTGGTTCAAAAAGTCTTTACTGTATGTATTTTACTTTTTTCATACCACGGATACGCATGCCATCCACCTTCTGTCAAATCCTTCCAAATCAAGAATTCTAGGGTTTCTTAATGTTATCCATTCTTTTAGCCATGTCAAACAAACAGCATCAAAATATAACCTTAAGTCTGGCAAGGTAAGACCACCTCTTTCCTTTGCATCTGTTAAATTCTTAAAATTAATTCTTGGTCTTTTCCCCTGCCAAACAAACTTAGTTATGTCCTTCTGCCATTGCTTAAAACAAGTTAGAGTGTTAATTATGGGAATAGTCTGAAAAAGAAATAACATTTTAGGCAAGAAATACATTTTCACCATTGAAATTCTTCCCATTAAAGACAAATTCCGCTCTTATTTCCTTTCCATCATAAGAGAGCCCGTTTTTTGTAAGTATTTTGGATATATAATTTTTCTTCTTCTCAAATCTAATTTTCCAAGCTAACAACTTGCCTGGCTTGTTTGCGAACTCGAATGTCCTTTGCTTAACATATTTCAAATTCCGTTCAAGTTCATTTGCTATTAACATAGTAAGTTGTTGTTGTAGCATTTTGATAGCTTGAGTGACCGTCTTCTTATCTTTAGCCCATAATAGTTCCCTTTCCTTTTTGGAGATCTGCATCAATAATATATCTTTTTTCAATCTCTTTGCTTTTTAAAGTATGAATTTTGCTGTATGAAAAAACCTCTCATAACCGCTTTACTTGCATCCCAGACAATTTTATTGTCCATTCCCTGGTTTAAATTCAATTCAACATAGTCCTTTAACTTCTTTTTAGCAGTCCAACCGGAAGTCCGACTGTCACCACATCTTGTGGCAGAGAATTCCACAAGTTGATTATGTGTTGTATGAAAAAGTACTTCCGTTTGTTGGTCCTAGATTTCCTGGCAATCAATTTCATGGGAAGATCCCTGGTTCTAGTGTTATGTGAGAAGGAAAATAATCTCTCTCTATCCACTTTCTCCACACCATGCATGACTTCATAGACCTCTCTCATGTCTCCCCACAGTCATCTTTTTTTTCTAAACTAAATAGCCCCAGGCAGGGGGAGAATACCCCCTGCAGGTGACTCACTTGCCCCAAGGTTTTCCATTGTAAGTGCACTTTTGTCCTCTCAGCAGCAATTTTTCTAGGGGAAGCTTTTGCATGTAGGTCAGCTCAAGTGTGGTGTAGTGGCTAGAGTGCTGGACTAGGACTGGGGAGACCCGAGTTCAAATCCCCATTCAGCCATGATACTAGCTGGGTGACTCTGGGCCAGTCACTTCTCTCTCGGCCTAACCTACTTCACAGGGTTGTTGTGAGGAAAAACCTAAGTATGTAGTGCACCGCTTTGGGCTCTTTGGAGGAAGAGCGAGATATAAAATATAAAAATAAATAAATAACAATAAATAAACCTCAAACAAACTGGGTCTGGTTTGGTTCACGGTCGAGCCCTCAAAGTGAGCCACTTTGAGCTCAAGCTGGCTCGCACATCCCTACACACAGTTCCAAAATCTGGGTAGAACAGTTTTTGATTGTGCTGACTCAAGGAGTCCTATGTTAGTCAAACAGCCTATCAGCAGCATCTTCTTGCTTTATTTTATAGGGACTGCTGAGAGGCTGGGGATTTTAAAAGACTGGGAAGCTCAAATAACCGCACATCGGCTCATGTTTTAAGGCAGGGTGATGCTGCGAAGTTATTCCTGATACCCCTTTCCCTCTTTTATATTTAGCAGATGTTGTCAAAGCTGATAGTACGTACATGTGTGTGTGAGCACGCACGTGTGCACGTTTGTGCACACACTCTCTGCCCATTGAGTAGAAATTGAATTTGTCTTCTACCTCACATCTGTCTACACCATCTCTGTGCTAGCAAGATACTTGACCTCCAACTGTCTTTGCCTACAGAAAGTCCAAAGAATATGAATTTTAATAACAAGGCACCAGGAAAAACAGCCTAGAAAACTGTAGAAGTGCTACTGGATGATGTTGCAGGAGGCATACTAAGCAGCAGGACAGATGAATATTTGGAACAGGTTGATTCAATAGGAGGGGGAAAGTGGTAGAGAAAAATGTTGGGGGGGGCGGATTAGGAGGGGATTTATTTACACATAAAACTCTCTTATCACCTTTCTGCCATAAAACACAAAGGTTCAAAACACCCCAAACTAATATAGTTGTAAAATAAAAGCAAGCAAACAAACAAACAAACAAAACAAACCAACAAACAGGAGAGAATAGGCATTCACTCTCTCTGCTAAAAATAATGGTGCCTTGCTGACCAAGCCACAAAGTAACTTTCACAAAGTGATAAAATAACTGTCCCCCTCAAGGCATTTGTTTTGCAATGCAAGTGAGCATTACAAATGGAAGAAGTCTGAATACCTGGCCAGGCAGTTACAAATGTTGGTACCATCCCTAATCTAAAAGCAATTGGAGTAGGGCTTACAAACAGGAGGGGAAAGTTAGGAGAACATAGACGTTTTCTCTCACTTGATTTCATTACATTTACAGGACTAATCAAGGCTACATAATTATGATGTGGGCATTCTAGTGCTTTTAGTAGCCAGAACAGGAGAAGCTCAATAGATGAAACTTTCCATATTGCAAAACTTTCCTGTTCAAGGTATTAACATTCCAGGAAAAGCTTCTTCTGAATTTCTGCCTGCCATGCATGCAGCTTTATTAATGATCCAGCTTGGCCTGAAAAAAGTGTGACAAACATAGAACTAACTTATTTCAAAAGTTGGAACTAATAAGACATTCCCTACCTGTCATACTGCTGGAACTGGAAGGTTGAGAGGGAAGAGAGACCGAGTTTGTGTGGGTGTGCAATTTGGTGGCTTAGTCACGTGAACCATCCTGATTCATCTGGCACTTGGACATGCTTATTCCTGGCACAGACTGAGTGAAATATTGCCCTGTTAGCAATTCCCAATACAGGAAGAAGAATGGAGGGTGGTGACCAATGCCCCCTTCCCATCCCACAAATCAGTGTACCAGCAACCAAGTCAACTTGCCTCTACTGCCATACACATACTTCTCTTGTCCCTGGTAAGATATGGGGCAACTGATAATCTTCAGAGTGTGGATATGAGCCACAAGACTCTAGTTCCTTGACTAGCAGAAAATTCCTGAGATGGCCTTTTTACAGTGGCTGACATCCTGATAGTCAATAGTCAATAGTACTACTCATCAATAGTACTACTCAGGACTGACTCTCAAGACTACTAAATTTCAATAAGACTTCATCTAGCAACCTTAATCCAGATGTCAGTCAGTATCAATTTTTTTGTGATCAGAAAGAGAGAGAGAGAGCACTTAGAGAATGGGACTGCAGATCTGTGGTAGTAGAGCACATATTTTGCATTCCTAAATCCCAGGTTCAGACTGGCAGCAGCTTCTCCAAGGTTGCAGGCAGGAATCTCTCTCAGCCCTATCTTGGAGATGCCAGGGAGGGAACTTGGAACCTTCTGCTCTTCCCAGAGCGGCTCCATCCCCTAAGGGGAAGATCTTACAGTGTTCACACAGCAAATCTCCCATTCATATGCAACCAGGGTGGACCCTGCTTAGCTAAGGGGACAAGTCATGCTTGCTACCACAAGACCAGCTCACCTCTCCTATCTATCTATCTATCTATCTATCTATCTATCTATCTATCTATCTATCATATCATATCATATCATATTTTTATACTGCCTGATATGGAAATCTCTAGGCTGAGCCTAAGCAGGGATTTGATAGACACACAACCCTACACAGCTCTAAGGGAAATAGGGTCAGGATCTCCGCTCCGAGCAAGATCTCACCGCTGAGCAGATGGATTTACAAGAAGAGATGAATTTAGCAACATAGGAGAGATGTTGCTCCAGCACGTGCTCAGATCAAACTGTAATTACGGATGCCCAGGCAGAGTACCTGTACATTGGCCCCACCCCTTTTCTTGAGAGAAGATTCTGTTGCTTAAAGAGACCTTGTTCACTCTTCTAAGCACTGGTGCTGGTGTTGTGAAGGGATTTCTATTTCCCTTCACTTAACACAAACAAAGGGGTTGCTATAACAGATAAACTGGTGTTCTTATTCAAAAATTATTAAGAGACAACCTTTGAAAAATATTCAACATTTATTGAGAAGGCTTAATATCCTCTTAATACAAAGTACTATTGATTGTTTTTGGCAGGGCAGAGAAAAACAGGTTTCCTTTAATCATAATTACAATTCTAAGATTTTAACAGAGCAAGCTAAGCTCTCTACCCAGCAGAGGCCCTTTTCTAGTACCAATCATTTGTCTCCCATTGTGTATCAGATCGATATGGGAAATGGATTGAAATGGGTGCACCTAGCCCAACTTGGGGACAAAAGTTAAGATGAATCTCTGATTACAAACTACATTTATACAATTGTATTAAGTAAATATAAAATACAATGTTATCAATCTTATGTTAACCATTTTTTAATTTAAATCCTGTATACAGGAAGAGCAACCAGCTCTCCCCAAGGACGTTAATCCTGTGAAGACTTCGTTTAGTCATCTTGGCTGGGACGAAACATGGCCTACAGGGGGACGTGGCAAGTTGCTCTCTATATGTTTGTTAGCTTTGCTTTGTGGTCTAATTCCATTGTGGCATCATCCAGCCAGATAGGGCGTAAAATTTCCACTTTTAGAAAAGCATACTCACATACATCCAGCCCTGGCAGGTGGCCAACTCTGCAGAGGCAAGAGGCAAAAGAAAAACCGTGAGGAGACCAACTCTTCTTGGCTAGCGAGCTCTCTAGGTTTCTGTGTTCTGAAGAGTTAGGGCACAATCCAGCAGTTTAGGTTCGTATAACCCATTTCGATAGGGGAGGGGAGGAGAGGAAATCATTTACAGAGCCTTGAATGGCCAAAGGCTTCTGTCTCACAGCCCTCCTCATAATCTTACTCCTATCTATGGGCATTACTCACTCTGGCCCAACCCCAAGAGGAAAACAAGGACAAAAAGTCCCCCAAAGTCCACTGTCCTCTTGTTCTCTTTTTCACCTTGCTCCTCAATGCCTTTGGCAAACTTTCTAGGCATGTGCCTCCCTCCTGCTCCGCAGTTCTCATAAACATTTATCCCAAAGTCTTAGGAAACTCTGGGAGACATGTCATCAGGGAACTTCTCTGAGTCAGGGCTTTGTCCTCAGGTCATGGTGAAAATGCCAGCTTGGGTTCTCCTGGTGTGAGGAGTCCAGGTAGAGTGGGGTCAACTAAGGTCTGGGTAGGAGGGTCTTCCCACCCATCTCATCTCCTAAACTTTCTGTCTCATCCCCCAACTGGGAGGTAGTCCCCAGATCTAGCATCATGACAACATGATGCTGCATATCACCATGAAGCTGCATAATACCATGATACATGACACAAATATAGAATCAGAGTGCATTGGTAACACAGAGACTCCTAAAGCAGCTTAAAACACACACACAGAGATCTTGAATCTAATCCCCCAAGAGCAAAATCTGAAGTGCATGGATGCATTCCGTTTCAGCCAAGTCCATCTAAAACTCCCAGCTCTCTACTCACTGCTTTCTGGACTCAATTTCAAACTTCAAAAACTGCTTCTCCTTCCCAATGAACTTTACAGGTAGTCACCCATCAGCCATTACAATAGATTAAATTGCACCAATCTGCTTGTGGATGTGAATTTGATGCACAGAGGTAGAGAAGATTAACTACAACTCCAGGGAATCCTGGCAACCACCTGTGTTACTCACCCATATCATTTGCATTTTAAATACCTGAAGACTACTTATGTAACACTGTTTGAACAGAAGCAGTGAAAACTCATGAAACTGTGGGCTGCTAATGACTCTTTTCACCCACTTCCCCCACCAGCTCTATTGAGAATAAGCAGCTCACTCTTAAAAAGACACTGTGCAAACGGAAGCATTATAAAACTAGGTTCCCTATTTTTATTTCTTTATATTCTGCTTTTCACCAAGGATAACAAAGCAATTTACAAAATCAAATCAAACAATTACCTGAAGACAGAGACACCTTTCACCCTGGACCTCGGGGCACAGATCTGTCCCCTGCAGCCCCCAATCATGTTCACTATGCCCCGCACTGCCACTGCTTGTATGTGCCGCACCGGCAGCCAAGTGCGACTTTGCTCAGGGTGCAGTGAGGGCTGAGTGCGGCCAGCCCACCCACGGGAAAACCACCAGGCTGTGGCCTGCCCATTCTCCTCTAGCTGTGGCGGTGGAGCTGGGCCAGGTGAGCAGCCTTCCAAGCTGACAGCTGCTTCCATCTGCCCAGTAAGGCATCATTGGGCGTCCTCAAGCAGCCTGCCTGAGCTGCACAAGGGAGCGAACAAGCAGCAAGGCAGGGCAGGCTCCCTGCAGGAAGCCAAGAAGAAGCCCCCATCTTCTGGTGTGCTGAGCCTGTGCCGGCCTCCACCTCAGACCTAGTAATGGAAGGTATGTGATTTCCCATTTGTGGTAATTCCCTCCCTTTGTATATTTATGGAATGGCTTGCCATTGGGCACAGAAGTAGGGCAGGTTGGGAGAGCTCTGTATATATAACTTACAGTGGGTTGGTCAATCCATTGATTTTAAATATTTTTTTTAATTAAAAAAGAATCAAAAAGTCCTAGAAGTGGCTTGTTTTATGGCAATGAAACAAGCCTTATAAGTGGCTTGTTTCATTTCTTCATGGGAGAGATCTATGTATTTAATTTGAAGTGGATCAGTCAATTCCTTGATTTTTAAAATCAATTTTCCCCACTGCAGTAAAGGTGCCAGAAAGAGCTATCTCTATCTATAGAGTACTTCACATTTCGTGAAAGTGGAGCTGTTAACATCTGAATAAACAAACAATATTTTTTAAATAAATGTACTATGCTCAATTTGGTTTGCAGTCCAGAAGCTCTGAGTGAGAACTGTGAAGCAAGGGGTATATGATGTGGTTTTAGCTTTTCCCCTTACAAATGCACTATATATCCAAGCTGGTTTGTGATCCAGGTGTGTGCTTGAACTGTGGAGCAAGGGTCATGTGTTGTATCCCAATTGGTTTATGGATGGTCACGAATCCATGGGGGGCAGAGGAGAGCTGGTTTTGTGGTAGCAAGCATGACTTATCCCCTTAGCAAAGCAGGATCTGCCCTGGTTGCATATAAATGGGAGACTTGATGTGGGAACACTGTAAGATATTCCCCTTACGGGGTGGAGATGCTCTGGGAAGAGCAGAAAGTTCCAAGTTCCCTCCCTGGCATCTCCAAGATAGGGATGAGAGAGATTCCTGCCTGCAACCTTGGAGAAGCTGCTGCCAGTCTGTGAAGACAATACTGAGCTAGATAGACCAATGGTCTGACTCAGTATATGGCAGTTTCCTATGTTCCTATGTTCTTATGTGTTGTCTTTGTTAACAAATGCACTTTGGTCCAGACCTTTGGATTGGTAGTGAATGATCAAGAAGTTGTGTGGATTCTTTGGAGGGTTGTGTAGTCTTGCTCCCCAACATTTACACTAGCCCACACCTTTCAGTTTGTGATGAATGATCAAGAGGGTGTGTGGATCCTTCATCTGTTCAGCAGGTGAGAGGAACTGGCTGAGACAGGCCTGAGACAGGCTGGCTGAGACACCAATGGGAAATGGTGTGAAACCAGGGGGCTATTGTAGGGAAAGAGGATGCTTATTTTACAAGCCCCCCCCCCCCGCCAGTAACCCGCTAGGTCCAGGCTCCAAAATTACCTAGCAGCACCTCTGCCTGATGACAAAGGTTAAAACAAAAAATAAGGCCTCCCCCAGTGATATCATGTAGGTGCTATAAAGCATGCAGGACAAGATGGATCCCTATGGCACCCTACAGGCTAATGGCCATTGGGTGGATCAGTAGTCCTTCAGCACCATCTTCTGGGGTTGATCAAAAAGCAGGAATGAAGTCACCATAAAAAGCTGCTCCCAATTCTTATCTCCGTTCAGTGTCCCAGAAAGATACCATGGTTGATGGTATTAAAAGCCACTGTCCAGAAGAATCAACAGAGCTGTTCTCCCCTCTTTCTATCCCCACCTTCATAGTGACCAAGGAAGTTCTACACCCAAACCCAAGTGAGAAACCAGACTGGAAAAGGTCCAATAATGTTGTCAACCCATTCATAAAGGATCTCATCTTAATGAAATGGGCTGATCTATCAGGAATGGCCTTGTCAGGTTTCAGTGTTGGGCTGTAGGGTTAATTAATTGGTCCATCTCCCAGCATCACCAGGCTCTGAGGCAAAATGTAGGGACACCATTTAGGGAGGACTTTAGGGAGGATATAGGGTGTCATCCCGCAATCCATATTTCCAATCACATGTGACCACTCCACAATGGAACCTCTATTACTGACTTGTAAATTGATTCTACGCAAAATAGAAATGACCGTAAATAGTGTGGGATAACTGGTGAAAGGTTCCAATGTCTTTGTGTGGGGAAGGGCTCATGCTTGATATTGCATATGTTTTCATATTGAATCAGACCATTGGGCCATCTAGACCAGTAGAGCCTACTCTCATGGACAGCAGCTTTCCAAGTTATCTTCCAGCACCTCTGGATGAGATCATTTTAGCTGAAGATGCTGGGGATTGAATGTGAGATCTCCTGCATGGAAAGGACACTGCAGTCTACTGCTAAAGTATAACCCCCACCCCACAAAAGATAGGCCTTGTCTTGTAGAGCTCATCTGGCCATTTCCTGGAGGTGAGAATCAAACCCACATTTTTGTTTCCAGCTGCTGCCTTCTTTCCCATAGAGGGTTGAATTAAATGGGATAGGAGTTCTGTCACTGCAGCTCCTGATATTTTTTCCTTGTTCAATGAGTCCCCAGTCTGAACCACTCCTCCCCAAAGCTACTGCTAGATAAAGAGGACAAAAACTTTCTCTTTTCACAGCTAATCACAGAGGGTGATTCAAGTTAGAGAATTGGGGTTTGAGGGAAAGGTAGGACACCATGGTCCCAGTCCAATCTGACCACCGCCATCAGCAGCTGAGTCCCCATCATGGTCCTGCTTTGGCCCTGAGCTATCAACTAACTCTACCAGCTAGTTGCTACCACCAACCCGCTCTAGTTTGCCTCTAAGTTGACAAGTTCAAGACTACACATCTTCTTCTTCAGGAATGCCTGTACTTCTGGAATACCTGCATTTCTGGCTAACCATTTGTTTTTTTATACAATACGGTTGTACGGTTGCTTTTATATAAAATAACAAGGATCTTTGCATTAGGTATTTCTGCCAAAGTCACAAAACTCTTTCCTTTGCCTTAAAAAAGGTAAAAAGGTAGAGAGGTGTGTATTTGAGAGAGAGAGAGAGAGAGAGAGAGAGAGAGAGAGAGAGAGAGAGAGAGAAGCTAGTCCTTGTTATAACATTGTTATATTTATGATGATGCATAACAATGCAGAGTTAATATTCTTTATGATTTCTGCTTGAAAATAAACAACTTTGTGCATATCTGTTTCCTGGAGGGCGCCACCTAGAGTGGGCAGAGGACACCATTCCTCTAAGTTGCAGACCATGTGTGATTATTCCTCACAAGTAATAATAAAAATTGCTGTATTCCTTTTTTAAAATGTGTGTATATATAAGCATTAAAATGCAAATTATAACAGATAATATACACATGAATTACAATACAGGAAGGTGCACCTGCATTTACGGCTAACCACACTGATTCTACACAGCGGTTTATAATTTAAATCAGGCATCCTCAAACTTGTAGTCCAACAACATCTGAGTCCCAACTCCCATCATCCTCACCACAATGGCACTGTGTCTGGGGATGATGGGAGTTGTAGTCCAACATAATCTGGGGAGCCAAGTTTGAAAACCCCTGGTTTAAAATAATGGTCTAGCCCCTAAGGGAATGCAAATCCTGTCAACTTTCCTGGGCCCAATGAATTCCATCCTTAGCTTAGCTGTTGTCCACACTGTTCATCAGGCCTGTTCACCAACAAAGCAGAATCACCAGCCTCCACTTCAGAAGGAGCACCATAAAGGAAAAGGCTAAAGTATTCTCTCTTCTCTTTAGCGCAGAAATCCTCTATACATCTGCCCTTTTCTTTCCTTTTTAATTTAAACATGTCTCCACTTCTGATTAATGTTCAAACTCAGTTTGAAAGGAGACATGTATAATGGGGGGGGGGGACTTGTGGAGGGAGAGAAGGTGAGAAACCATGAGAAGTCTTTCACTGAAAATTAAAAGCAAAGATGGAAATGAAAGGGAGCCATCTTCTATTTCACAAAGCCTGCACATCTGTAAGGGGCAAGCCACTGTATCTTCATGAAGCCCTGGGATTCGTGAGTAGGAAGGAAAGAAAAGCTGCTAGATGAACAAGCTGGGATAAAAGAGAAGAGAGTGACGTTCAACAGACCAAATTGGAATGAATTTCCACAGGGGTTTAGAAAGTGCTTGCAAGATTTTTGATATTTTCCCCTTCTCAGTCTCCTGCAGAGAGCCCAGTGGCCTCAATCTAGCCCAGTGCCACAGACCCTGTCTGGCGTCTGCAATCTGAGGTCTACACAGGGGGTCTTTCCCAGACCTGTGACCTTTCTAGTGCAGAGCTGAAATGCCAGCTGCACTTTTGCCAGCCCCTTCACAGGCAGTGGAAGTGGAAGGCGGCATTTCAGTGGCATGCAGGGGATTCAAAATGTTCAGATAATCAGCATATCAGTGATGTCAGCGCAATGTTGTTGTGTCATTCCAAGAAGCATCTTGCAGGGGGAACTGTATTTGCCACACTAACCATCACAGTTTTAAAACTGGTGGTGAGGGCAAAGACGGGAAGCCACTTCTATGGCCTGCAACCCACCAAAAAATTCAAGTGGAAAGTTCTCCCCTGAGAACCTTTGACTCAGCCCTAAAATGTTAGAGACTGAACCTTGGACTTGACACATGCAGCATACATTTTATTTGTTATTTATTAGTCATGCACTACACTGTATTATAGCCTTTTCACTAAAGCAACCAAGGTGGCTTATGATTTCATGAGACACATGCTGGATGCCTGCCTCAGTGGCTCAGCCCTTGATCCTCATTAGGAACAGGATAGTGCCTGAAATCCATGCTATCTGCTCTTGAAATATGGTTACTGAGTAATGAAGCAAAGCACACTGACCAAACTCAGGGGCATTCCTCTAGCACATCAGGTACCCCAGGATTTAGCTCTAGGGTTGCAAACCGATTTCAAGGGCCTCAGTCATGCTACAAGCTAAGCCCATTGTGCATCTTACAGAATTTATCAGTTTAACGTTTGAGCTTTGTTTGTAATATGTAGTGAGACTGTTCTCACATGCAGAGGGGCCTAGAGCACCTTCCTTATGAGGCAAGGCTACAACACCTGGGCAGGGGCATAGCTAGCCCGCCGGTGGCCCGTGTGCGGCCGCGGCGGGTGCCCCGATAGCCCCGCCCCCTGTGTCTGACATCAGACGTGGGGCGCATGTCGGGGCCGCTCTCGCGGCTCCTGATTGGTCACCGGTCCGGTTTCTTTGAACCCGTTGGCCCAATGGTGGCTCCGCCCCTGCACCTAGGGCTGTTTAGTTTAGAAAAAAGATGACTGCAGGGAGACATGATAGAGGTCTATAAAACCATGCATGGTGTAGAGAAAGTGGAGAGAGATAAATGGTCACCCCATGAAATTGATTGCCAATAAATTTAGGTCCAACAAATGGAAGTACTTTTTCACACAACGCATAATCAACTTGTGGAATTCTCTGCCACAAGATGTGGTGTTGGCTACTAGTTTGGATGACTTTAAGAGGGATTTGGAGTAACTTCATGTAAGAGAGGTCTGTCAACGGCTACTAGTCTGAGGGCTACAGGCCACCTCCAGCCTCAAAGGCAGGATGCCTCTGAGTACCAGTTGCAGGGGAGTAATAGCAGGAGAGAAGGCATGCCCTCAACTCCTGCCTGTAGGCTTCCAGTGGCATCTGGTGGGCCACTGTTTGAAACAGGATGCTGGACTAGATGGACCATGGGCCTGATCCAACAAAGCTGTTCTTATGTTCTGATGCAGCCTAATCTAGGCTAGGGAAATCCAAACCAGGTTGGGCTCTGTGTAAGAACCACTGGGATCTGCATGGATCTCATAAGGGGCTCAAGGCCTTTCGGGCCAGGCTCCAAAATTACCTAGGTGCACCTCTGCACCCTGGCTTCCTGGCCCTGCCCTTTCCTCTCTCCTTTTCCCTATATCATACCTGCCATTAGGGGTGTGCAATTTGGGTTTTCAGTGATTCGGTTTGGGACCCAAACCGAGTCACCCCTGTTCTGTTCTGTGCCCGAATATGGGGTTCCCGAATCACCCTGATTCGATTCGGATTCGGATTAAATCCGAATCCGAATTGATTTGGGGAAGAAAAACGGTTCCCAGGGGCAAAATAGTGGGGTAGGGTGGTATTGCTCAATGGGTGGAGGCTACCACCCAAGTTTCAGGGGAATTGGGCAAAGGGCTGATTTTGGGGGAATTTTTGTAGTGTCTTTGGGGCAGATAGGGGGCATAACGTGGGATCTGAGCAAAAATAGTGGGGTGGGGTGGTAGTGCCTAATGGGTGGAGGCTACCACCCCAATTTCAGAGTGATTGGGCAGAGGGCTGATTTTTGGGGAATTGTTGAAGTTTACACGTCTTTAAGGTTTTTCTCTATAAAGAAGCATTGAGGTGTCAGCAAATGTATAGCTTCATGTAGGGGGGCAAAGGGGTGGCCTAGAGCAGTGTAGGGTTGATGGTTGTTCCAGGTAGGGGCAAGGAAGCTACTTGAATTTTTTCAAAGGATTTGGGCAGAGGGCTGATTTTTGGTAAATTGTTGAAGATTATGCGTCTTTAAGCTTTTTCCTCATAGGGTATACATGGAGCTTTCAGCACCCCCATAAGTGCACTTGGGGGGTGCTGGGGTGGCCCAGAGTGAGTGGTAGTGTAGTGCACATAGGGTGCCAACCACCCCCATGGGTTTCTAACCGATGGGGTACAGGGTTCTGTTGTTTCTGAGGTATTCTGAGTGTGGATTCTATGGTAGCAAATGAGATTTTCAATGAAACACCATGAATCCACTCTAAGTTGCTATCACAGAATCCACACTCAGAATACCTCAGAAACAACAGAACCCTGTACCCCATCGGTTAGAAACCCATGGGGGTGGTTGGCACCCTATGTGCACTACACTACCACTCGCTCTGGGCCACCCCAGCACCCCCCAAGTGCACTTGTGGGGCTGCTGAAAGCTCCATGTATACCCTATGAGGAAAAAGCATAAAGATGCGTAATCTTCAACAATTTACCAAAAATCAGCCCTCTGAAATTGGGGTGGTAGCCTCCACCCATTAGGCACTACCACCCCACCCCACTCTTTTTGCCCAGATCCCACACTATGCCCCTGATCTGCCCCAAAGACACTAAAACTTCAAAAATTCCCCAAAAATCAGCCCTTTGCCCAATTCCCCTGAAATTTGGGTGGTAGCCTCCACCCAGTAGGCACTACCACCCCACCCCACTATTTTGCTCCTGGGACCCAAAATTCGAGCAGATGTCACACCAGACCTTTTTGCATTGAAATCAATGGAGGCAAAAAGGCGGGAAATTGAAAGAGACGTCATCCCGAATCACCTGAATTTTTCGGGCACGAATCAGGGGTGATTCGGCTCAGGCCTGAAAAATATCGGGGGCATGGGGGTGATTCGGTTCAGACCCGAATCACCCGAAATTGCTCGTTTCGGGCACAGATCGATCTGTGCCCGAAACGTTTTGCACATCCCTAGCCAACATGTCCCTATTTCCCCATTCAGGTGAATGGTAAAATAGGGACACACTGGCAGGTATGTTATATAAACCTCCTCTCTTTCAGTTGCACTCTATTCACTTTTTTCCACACGTAGCAGTCCTTGTTTGCATAGCAAACCTTCATCCAACCCATTCCCCCTGACCACACCCAGGTGAGTCCTTTGGGAAGCTGCTGCTTGGTTGGGTGTTGCCTCAAGGTTCCAATGGCTCATGGTTCCAATGACTTCACTGCAATAGGATCAAATGGAAGCCTGACCAGTCTTACTGTATCAAAGAAGACACTGGCACCACTGGTGCCCACCACAATCAAGTAGGCTCATCACCAGAACCAATGTTTGCTACCCAGAACAGATTCCAGTAGAAGGTCAGCAGAATCCAAATGTAAAGATTTAGGTTCACCACACGGATTCCTTCTTATTAGGCTTAGAACCTATTATTGTCTTTTAAAAACACGTCCACAGCAAAGCCACACCACTATGCTGCCTTATTACTATGTCATTCTACAAAAAAAAACCAATGACAAAGAAGCCTAAGAAAATGGCCTCAAGGATTTTCCTATTATAGCCGCATATATCCCCATGGCTTGGCTCATTGCCTCCTGATTCATATTATATTTGTCTCTATTACACAGTAGGTTTTCATGCATTTCCCCCAGTTACCACAAGACTTGATCCTCTGTGATACAGCTAGTTGCATTATTCCTAATTAATAGCAGAACTGCCTTGGATGGCAATACAGGGCCTTGAACTGGCATACTGATGGTAGCTTATTATTAATATAATTAAACGATTTGAAACCCGTGTTGCATTATGACTCCAAATTTGCAATCAGGAGCAAATTTTTTAATTACACTCTTTCCCATTCTCATTTATTCCTGCACTACATTATGTGCAGCTGTACTGTTATATGCATAAAACCTAAAGAGTAATAAACTTAGCAAGAGATTCAGAACAGGTAGAGTAATAGATCTGTCACACAGGATTATACTTCTGTAAGTGTCGGGTCATGCAAGCTTGGGAACTGCATATGCCTCCATTTAGCATGAGGAACGGCTGCAATGAAGCACAGACAGCCAGCTACAGAGGCCAGGTGAGACAGATGCTTCAGGTGGCAGATTATGTGCAGGCGGCAGTTTAGGCAGCTCTAGACTTCACCCAGCTCCAGGTCTACCACCCCTCTAAACATTTTCCATCTCTTCACCAAAAAGTACTACTGTAAGGTGGTTTACAGTATCAGGGTCCCAGGGTCGGCCTTGGAGAGCCAGAAGATGCCCAACAGACGGGTGACCCATTGGGATGAGGTTTGGGGTCTCACCAGAACTTGGTGGCAGAGACCCTTGCCTAGACTTGGAGCAGGTTAAAGCCTCAGCGTCATTTTTAATAGCAGGAGGCTGCTCCTGTACCCCAAAGGGCAGAGGCAAGGCTATAACTGAGTGGATGCATCCAAAGAACATGTGTCGCCTTGCCTCTGGGGTCACCTCGCTCACCCCCTTCCCCACCAGCCAGCTGGCCAGCCATTCACACCTGCTCCCTCACCATGCCACCCTCTTGCTGCCTGCTAGCCACCTGAGCAGTAGCAAGCGGCAAAGCCTCAAACAGGCCCTTCCTACTGACAGAGAATGCAAAATGCACATGCACCCTATGCATACGTCAGGGTGCATGCACGCCTTGCATTCCCCACATGACTCTGGGTCGGTGGGGAGCAGGAGGGGCCTGTTCAGGGCCTTCCTACTTCTCATTGGCCCAGGAGGAAACTGGTGAGCAGGCAGGCAGGAACGGCACTGCAGTGGGTGGGTGAAGGGTGCACATGCAGCATGGGGCTGCACACCGGGGGTGAGCACAGGTCTCCTGTGTGCTAGCTATGCCAGTGCCAAAGGGGAAATGGCAACCCCAAAGGGGGTCAACAGTAAACAGGGAGGGCAAGTCGCAAGAAGGTCAGAGGACCTGATTGCCCTCACTCAGGTCCCAAGAGATTCTTGAAGGAGGGGGGGCTTCCCATCAGCCAGCCCCTTTGACGGAGATGCAAAGTGGCTGGTGCTTCCCCCACCCTTTCTAGACTAGGCTTCCTCTGTACTTGGTTGTGTTTGTCTGCTGCCATGGCTCTCATCTCACCTCTCTTCCTCTCAGCTGGTTCCTGAAATAGGAGGGGATGCCAGATGGATGGGGGAGACGCAATACCCTCTCCCTACTGTTGCCCAAGCACATGCCATCTCTTCTTTTCTCCCACCCCAAGGACTCGCAGCAACTTACCTTGGGGAGAGGGGAGGCAGAAGCGGTAGTGATGACAGGCACTTCAGGTGACCCCCACTGCTGCCACAGCCTCCCCTTTCCCTTGAACTTAGACACTTACCTGGGGAAGGCAGAGGTGGCAGCAGAGGAGGGAGCCTAATGGGGCCTTCTCCTCAGTAGGGCACATGAAATATTCCTATATTGAAAGGCACCTTTCAAAGGAATGATTCTCTTCATATTTCTCTTTATATTTATCAGGAGGAGAGCAACTGGGCCCACTCAAAAGCATCCCTCAACAGCTTCCCTCCAGTGGCGGTTGCCAGTGTCTACCTTGTGTTTCTTTTTAGTTTGTGAACCCTTGGGTGACAGGGAGCCATCTTCTTAGTCTTTTTTCTATGTAAATAGCTTTGAGAACTGAAGAGGAGTCTATAAATAGTGTAATACAACTACTAGTATAGTAGTAGTAGTGGTGGTGGTGGTGGTGGTGGTGGTGGTGGTGGTGGTGGTAGTAGTAGTAGTTGCTGTTGTTCGACAACTGAGCTAGATGGACGAATGGCCTGTCTCAGAATTTGGCAGCTTCCCATCTAGCAGTCCACTTTCCAGTGGGAAAAGCTGCTCCTCCAAGAACCAAAGTGTCCACAGCTGCCTCCTCAGCCACCACCTTTAACTTCCTCCTTTCCCAAGTCTCTCAATGGTCTTGGAGAAGGAGAAAGAAGAGGCCACAAGGGCAGGATGTAGAAGCAGGGAAACACAATCCTGCTCACAATCAAGCATGGGAGGAGGAGGAGGAGGAGGAGGAGGAGGAGGAAAGTCTACTTTTATTAGGAATGTGCACGGAACTGGTTCTGTACACTTCCGGGAGGGCAGAAGGGTTCCCTTAGGAAGCAGGGAAGGTACTGCCTACCTGCCAGTCCCCGCCCCGTTGTTCCCTCTCTGGTGCTCTCCTCAAAAGCGTGCACACAGGACTGCAGTGTCCCTCCCTGGGCGCTGGTCTGCGTTGCCATGCAAATGGCTGATGCACACGCATGTGCCTGCCGTTTGCGTGGCGATGCAAACCGGGGCACGAGAAGGGATGCTGCTGTCCCGCGTGCCCACTTTTGAGGAGAGTGCTGGAGGGGGAAGAGCAGCAGAGCAGGGGCTGGCAGGTAGGCAGTGCTTTCCTTGCCTCTTAAGGGAAGCCCACCCCGCGTTCAAACTGGCTCAGATGCTGGACCGGTTCCGTGCACATCCCTAGCTTTTATGAGTAATAGCATGTGATTCCTTGAGACATCAAGAAGGGTGTGAAGACAAAATAGTACTTTCTCTCTCTCTCCCCTCCCCCTCACTCCCCCCATGCTTTTCCCTCTCTGCAACCAGTCTGGTGGCATACTGCCTCTGCACAAGGAGGATCCATTTAGGGATCATCATGGTTAATAGCCACTGAAAGCCATCCTTCCTGAATGTATCTAATCTATGGATATGCATGAATCAAATTTTTAGATTCAATTTGAATTCAAATCTAAACTGGTCATTCAATTTGAATCTGAATCGAATTGGCCCGAAACAGGCTGATTTGATTCGAATCAATTAGACCCATTTTGGCACCATTTTTGACCAATCAGGGCACCTGAATGATTCAAAAGGTGCCAAAATGTCCCTAAACTGTCATCAAATTGATTTGAATTTGAATCTGGCCAATTTGAATTTGAATCAGAATCAGAATCAGCCAGATCAGAGTTGGGTCGATTTAGACATCCCTAATCTAATCCTCTTTAAAAGCCTTCTAAGTCAATGGCCATCACATCTTGTGACAGTAAATTCTCTATGTCAATTGTCCATTCTGTGAAACAGTAGTTAATAATGCATTGTGTCAGGAAGATTCAATTTCTAGTGTCTTCTCATGCTTCCCACTTTTCACAGGCAGAGTCTGTCTCTCAGGGAATTCCATGTTAAACAGCTATGCTTAAGCTGACAAAAGTAGACATTAAACTAAAAAACTAGACATTACTTTAATTGTGCCATTTAACCTTGCATGAATGAGGACAGAAGCAGAAGAAGTTGTGCTTGTAGAGAGCCTTTAACATTTGGCCCCTGCTGTGCCCCAATCCAAATCATGCACTTTCACATGTGCTTTTTCTCTTGAGGGAAAAGGGTGCTTACCCTGGCACCAACAAAAGCTTCCCTTCTTAGTGAAATAGTATATGTGGTGGTACACGAACTGGATCAGAACCATAGAGAAAGCAGTGTTCTATCCCCTCTTTCCTCTTTGTAATATTTTAAATTAAGGAAAAATATTAATTCATTTCCTCTGCCCTGGGCATGGCCATTACCATGGTAGAGAGACAAAAGGCTAGGTTCTCCAATGCTACTTGCTTTTCTTAGGCCACAGGAACAATGTTCAGACACATCTGTTCAGTTAACAATATACAAACTATTGCTCACCACAAATCTCAGTGACAGAAGACAGCATAGATAATGTGATTGCTCTTCCAGCTAGCTGAAGATGACCAGAACTCGGGAGGGCACACAGGCTTCCTCTGAAGAACTGGAGACCTTGTTGTTATCCATCCTACTATTCTTATAACTCCCTCCCCCCCATTATTAGAAACCTTATCCAACCATGTCACTGCTTGTTTACGATTTGCTTACAAGTATATTGATTGGCCTTAAATCCTGGTTCCTCATTTTACATGGACCCTTGATTAGTTATTCCCTTTTGTTCATGGGACTAACCTTGTGGTTTCCCCAAATTTGTCTAGTTTTCCTTTACATCAGCTGTGTGACACATGCATTTTTTTCCTGTGTCCATGTAGAAACCACCCCCTAGTCTTGACTAAGTTATGGATATGTTGTACGACCTGTGTTTCCTGAGCGTGACTACCTGGTTGCAAGTGTTCAGATATCTTAAGCAAGGAAATGCCTGTGACCAGGGCCGTGCCTAGTGGGGTGCGGGGCTGGGGGCGAATCAGCATGTGCAGGGCCTCCTTAACATTTCATACTTTGTACGTAGTCCAGAAACTTCAGTTGGTTCAGAATGCGGCAGCCAGTTTGGTCTCCGGGTCATCTCGGAGAGACAACGTTACTCCTCTGTTGATGGAGCTACACTGGCTGCCAATAGGTTTCCGGGCAAAATACAAAGTGCTAGTTATAACTTACAAAGCCCTAAACGGCTTAGGCCCTGGGTATTTAAGAGAACGTCTTCTTTGCTATGTGCCCCATTGAGGTCACTTGAGGAGGTCCATCTCCAGTTGCCACCAACTCGTTTGGTGGCTACACAGAGACAGGCCTTCTCAGCTGCTGCCCCAAGATTGTGGAATGTGCTCCCTACTAAGATGTGAGCCTCCCCCATCTCTGGCAATTTTTAAGAAATTTCTGAAAACACATCTCTTCAATCAAGCTTTCTCAGCTTTTAAAAACTTGTTTTTAAATTGTTTTGGCTATTTAATTGGTGTTTTATGATGTTTTAATTATTTTATGCAGTTTTATAATTTCTGTTTTAATTGTTAATTGATTTTAATGGTGTTTTAATGTAAACTGCCTTGAGCCTTTTGGAAGGGCGGTATAAATTTTTTAATAATAAATAAATAATAATAAATATCATTACAAAATCATACTGATAGATCACATACAGTGTAAATAGTGTGAGTGAGGTTTTTGGACATGTCCAAACAGCTTGGACATATAATACATTTCTAAAGAAATAAACATAAAAAGCATAACCCATGCTTCACAGTTCTCAGACCTTCTGGGTTGCAAATCAACTTGAGCATATTGTATTCATAAACAAACAAACAAACAAATTATATATTGTTTGTTCCAGAAGTTTTTGTAATTTTCTGCCATGAAACAAGCCAGTTAAAGGACTTTTTGGATGGGTTTCAATTTAAATATATCTATTCCTCCCACCCTGCCCTACATCTCTGCTCAATACCAAAGCCCTATGCCAAGTCATTCCAGGACAGGTGTTCTAAAGGCTGGGGCAAAAAAAGTTTTACCCTTTTTTATGAAGGCAAAGGGCAGACTCTTCCATATGAGGGTGGAATGATGATCTAAGGGGGTGGGGGCTTCAATTCCAGACATTTATTGTAACTGTAATTTTCTGTCATGAAGCAAGCCACTTATAGGACATTTTGGATGGGGGTTTTTTTAAGAAAAAAAATTAAAAACCAACAATTTGTCCAATCCATTTCAATTTAAATAAGCATATTCCTCCCACCCTGCCCTACATATCTGCTCAATGCCCAAGCCCTATGGCAAGCCCTATGGCAAGCCTCCATTACAAAGGTTGGGCTGGGCTGAGCAGAGGGTCTGCAGAGAGCTCTGGTGCTGGACACTCGGCCTGCCGGCCTGCCTGCTTGCTTGCTTCTTTCCTGAGATTCAGGCTTTAGGGAGGCCTGCACGGAGGCCTCTCTGGAAGCCCCACCCACCCTCCGAACAGCTGAGAGGCGGAACTCTAGCATTTTGCCTGGGAGACTTTCAAGCTGCACACAGACACAAAAGATGGGCTCCGGCTAGGCTGTGGGGAAAGATAAGTGGCTGGGACTGGGGGAGAGAAGAGGGTAGGATGCACTGCAGTTTGCCCAGAGCACAGCCTGTGCCAGCGTGGGGCTCGGGGCAATTGCCCCAGTTGCCCCACCCTAAGGACAGTCCTGCTGGTGACTAAAAGCTATAGTAAATTGGACCAAAGGACAAAAATAGGCATTCTGTCTCTATTAAAGCCTAAAATTTTGGCCATGGCAAGCTCATTTCTTATCAATACTTATTGATACTATTAAAGTTTTTTCCCTTATCAATAAATCTTATGCCTACCACGGTTCCTGTGCATGCTATACAGGAGAACTTTGTTAACTGTGAACTCCATATTGTATCCACAATCAGACAATTGGCACCCAACCTCGCTATATGTGGCAGGAAATCAGCAACTAAGGGGTCAATTTTTGTGTATCCGTGGGTCAGGGTGGCCAGAAATGACCTCGGATGTCATTTGCACGTGCCATTTTGAGACTGGGAGCCTTGAAATGGCTCCTTGCACCAAAAAAAGGGCAAAACCCAGCAATTTTCGGTTGATTTTCAACTGGTTTTCTTTCTATTGGAAGGCATTGCTGTGCTGCTAGGGACCCATGGATCATGATAGGCCAACCCCCCCCCTGCATTTTTATGGCCATTTCCCCCTTTTTGTGAATATTTCCCCAACCTCCGGGAACCTACCCCCATGATCCCATTGCCCCAATGCCTCCGTATTCACAGTTTCCGTATCCGTGGCAGCAGCGGAGAACGGAACCCCCGTGAATACGGAGGTTCTCCTGTATTTTTTTTGTGGTAGGGAGGAGTAAGGAGCTCAGTGATAAGAGCAGCTGCTTTGCATGCAGTAGGTCCCAGGTTGTTATCTCCAAATGAGGCTGGAAAAGACCCCTATCTGAAACCCTGGAGAGCCACTGCCAGTCAGCATAGACATTCCTGAGAGAGATGGACCAAGCATCTGCCTCCATATAAGGCAGCTTCCTGTGTTAACAGATTTATAGAAAAGAAAAAGGAAATGTGCAGTTTCAAACAACATTACTGGAAAAGACATTGTGTTGGGATGAACAGAATCAATTCCCCACCCCTGCAAAGTACAAGAGAATCACCACTTTTAAAAGGTGCCTCTTTGTCCAGTTAGCAGGCATGCACTTAATGGTTCCAATTCCAATCTGATTGTAGAGGGAATAAAAGATTGGGCCCGTTTGCACTTTAGAGTTGCCCTCCATAGGAATATGATACAAGATCTAACTGATGCAACAATAAATACAGTTCCAGGAGGCTTGAGGCACTGACATTTCTGAAAGGGTGTCCTATTGTATCCCTCATTGTTCCTCCTCGCATAAATATTACAGAACCCTTCAACATAATCTTCGCCACATTGGTGGAATCTCCATTGGAGATCTATGTGAATACCACAGATTAACTATGGATTTGAGGCTCTCTGAGAGACAGGAAATGAGGAGGCCTTTTATGCGGTTCTGCTAGAAGGCAAAAGGTTACATTTTGGTATTCAGTGACCTTTGAAAGTTTAGTGTTTTGATCAACAGTAAGTGTGTTTTAACAGGGACTGGGAAAGTGCAGGCTAGCCCCACAACCCCCTGCAGTCAAATTCACTAATGGGTTGTAAGTTGTAAAGAGATGCATAGCTGTAACCTGACTTATTTTTAAGGGGATGACATGACATTTAACAGCTAGATGGCTGGGGTGCATAAGTATCCGCCAATGTGAGAGTAGAGGGCGAAAATGCTGCCTTTATTTGCAGCAGCAAGCAATGTGATGGCATGGATGTTTCAAGAACTTTGATTAGCTTCAGACAGAGTTCAAGGTGTGGCACCTCTTACACATCTGAAGGGGAACCTGTAAAGATACTGTCACAACGAGCCAGTGTAGGATAATGTGTGGAATAAGGCAGGGAGACCCTGTTCAAATCTTTACACAGCGAAAAACAAAACCCTGTTTGGATATTCGACAATATCACGACATCAAAAAAGAATCTCAACACTATATACACCACCTAGAGATGTAGATATCAGACAGTATAAAAATATGAGAGAGAGAGAGAGAGAGAGAGAGAGAGAGAGAGAGAGAGAGAGAGACTAGTATTTTAATATCATAGTAATAAAACTGGATGGTTAAAATTATCCAGACTGTGTTATATATAATAAATTCATATCAATACAGCTATATAAAGTAGATGATAAATGATCAATAAAATGTCATTAAAATAGCCTCTATATGTCCAAAATGTGTTTATGTCCAAAATATCAAGTCCTAAGCGAATGAGAGAAGTGTTGACAGATGTTCCCAAGTAGTTGCAATGTCACCTTGTGATTGAGAAATAAAATGCCAAATCTTGGTTTCACTAATTTCTGGTAAAATTGTAACAAAGCCTGAAGTTTTGTTGCATTGAACAGGTCCATAATAGGAGAACAGATGTATACTCTTGGTGGGCGCGAAGAGAATTATATTGGATTCACACATTGAGAAACTGGTCCCCATTTGGCCTAAATGAGGAAGTTAATTGGTTTTTAGGTTAAGATACAGTGCATTATGGGCCTTTGTTTTAGATTTTATACATGTTTTTTCTTAATATATATGTATAAATATTCGATATACTGATGGTTTTATTCACTAATGTGTTCATGCTCGATATTTTTGCATTGATTTATCTAATTATTCTCATGCAGTCTAGCATGCATTTTATTCATATTTTTATATATAGATAGATAGATATAGATATAGATATAGATATAGATATAGATATAGTATATATATTGGGTTCTAGTTTATGAGAGTAAGTTGTAGCAGGATTAGAAGACTGGTTATGTTATTCAATGGTGCTTTCAGGTGTTTTTAATCCTTTAATGGAAAAGGCCAGGCAGAATCTATTTAAGCCATTAGAATTCAGTCAGTATAGAAAGCTGAAGGGAGAAACTAGTGTAGTTCAACGCCTTTGTTAGGACTGGAGATTACCTATTGAAGCAAACATTTTACAGATAATAAGGCTCTCCGCATGAGCAGTTTGGAGTGCCTGAATGTGGTATGCAGGGAGAGCGGGCTTGACCCACTCTCTCCGCATATGATCAGGAAGCCCCCCCGGGTGGCCAGATCGACTGGCCAGATGATTACCGGCTCCATCGTGGAAACGGTTGGGGCTATGGGGTTCAGAGCACTCCCGGCCCCAGAAGTCCCAGAATGCCCAACACAAGTGCATGGGGCATTCTGGGGAGCCCCCCCGATGCCAGGAGGCTTGTAGCCTCCTGGTTGGGGGTAGGGGTGTGCATGGAACTGGCTGGTCCGGTTAGTGTCTGAAATGGATCTGAACTGGCCTGGGCCAGTTCAATCTGGCACCCACTCGAACCTCCACCGGTCTGGCCCAGACCGGTGGGTTCATGAGCTTTATTCAGACAGGTGTTATTGACTGGTTTGTTTTATCCAGATATCGAGTCCTTCCCAAGGACCTGGGATGGCTGAATTTTATTGTCAATGTTGTTGCTGTTGTTATAGATATCGTCGCAGAATATAGGCTGTTCCCAGTAAAGCTGCTTTTTGTAATTGGCTGTAATTGTAATTATTATTATTATTATTTTCAAACTTACCCCCTCTGGGGGAGTTATTCGAGGTGGGGGGTTCCACAGAGGTCTAAGGAGGCTGGCAGGGGACGGGGGACCTCTGCAGACCTCGCTGCCACATCGGATAACTCACCCAGAGGAGTAAGTTTTTTGGGGAAAATTAATCACACACACACACACCCAATGATCTGCGGGGTTCAGTCCAGGTTTGGACCAAACAGTGGGTGGTTGGGTTTGGACATCAAACATGTTCAACGTCAAACCTGTTTGCACATCCCTGTTGGTGCAAACCTGTTTGCACAAGGGTAGCTCCCCTCTGCAATCAGCAAGACTGCAGAGAGGAGGGGGAACTAGCTGTGTGGGCTTCCTTTTTGCTTGAAAGAATATGCTCCCTGCTGAAATAGGAGCATCTCCTTTTCTGTTTATTTTCAGGAAGAACTTCAAGACCCTCCTGTTCTCTCAGGCTTTTAATTAGAGTTAATTTTAATAATTTTTAAAAAAACTTTTTAAAATAATTATTTTATTCTATTATTTTTATTGTCATGTATTTTAATTTGTGACTTTTACATATTTTAAATTTTGTACACTGCCTAGAGATGTACATATCAGGCAGTATAAAAATATGATAGATCTATAGACAGACAGACAGATAGATGCTGTGTGCAAGGCATCCACTAGAAAATGGGGCTATTCTGACAATCAGCAAAAATTGGGCTAGCCTCCGCTAGCCCGATTTTTGTTGATTGTCAGAAACATCGGGCTCACAACCGAGCCTGGTGGTTCTGGAACGGCTAACCCGTTCCTGTAGCCTGCCCCTTAGCCCGGGTTTGCAGAGTGAGCACTCCGCAAACCTGGGCTATCTGCTCATGAGTAGCCGTGGTGCAACTCCGCGCCTCGGCTACTCGCGGGTAGACCCCTGACCAGGAGGCGAAAAGCCGCCTCCCGGCCCCGGAGGTCTCACGCAGGGCTTACTGGGGCTTCCGGGGACCGTGCGGCTTAGCCCACTCTTCCTGCTCACAGTCCCAAATCGGGTCTCACGGATCGTGAGACCCAGTCCAATATGTTGCTTCAGCAAAGACCAGTTCCTGACTTAGCCTTGAAGTAGCCCTGCTCTCACCCCTGTTTCTAGCTTCTCTCTTTTCCTGCAGGAGTTGTCAGAGCTAAAAGAGGGCAACACTGTATTCCACAGGCACTGATTCCAAAGAGGAGCCCCCACCCCAGTGGACTGGACATCAGAAGTGTCCTCTGAGTCTGATGGTGCAGGTAAAGATACATCCTCTGGTTGTAGCAGAGGGAGTGGATCTGATGAGACTGGAATTTCCCACCATGACTCACCCCCCACATTGTTCATGTCCTCCCAGAACTGAGGAGCTTCCTGATGCGGGGCCATGACAGATTCCTTCAATCATCACAACAGCATAGAAGCAAATATTACTTGGACAAATGCTCTGAAAAGGAAGTATACTGACATGATTTGACCAAAAGAACTCTTAAAGTAAGAACCAAACAAGAATCTGTCTGAAGAAGAATGGAGAGGACCTGGTGCTCTATGCTCTATATTTTATTAAACATGTTTTTCACATTATATTTTACAGCTCTCTCAGGAAGACCATTGCACCACAGAGAAACGTTGCACAGCAGTAAGAAATCAATCTAACTCACAATACCAATATGTAGAATACACAGCAAGACAGTCTCCACTAAACAAGTGCTCAGTCAAGTTAACAAATACAAGCCAAAAGGAAGAGAGGAAAAACCCAAATAAAATGAACATAATGAATAAATAAAACTATTTCTCAGTATTGAAATAAGGCATCTTCTACTGTTCATCATGTCTAATAGAATATGACCAATATAGTGCTAAAATTATATTAATAATTATATTAATAATGGCCCAGGCACAGAGCTTCTGCACCTCTAGTTCTCGCCCCCTCCTTTGTTCCTGGCCCCTCATTCTCTGCCCACCCCCTCCTCTTCCCTCTTCCTCCTCCAATGTTTTTTCTCTCTGGCTGGGTTCATTCCTAGCTTTGAGGGCAAAATCAAAACTGCAGTTTGGTCTAGGAACCGCGGTTCCAATAATTTGGACATGCAGGGCAAATAGGAGGAGAGTTCCCCTCCAGTTTGGTGTGATGTCTGAAGGCAGCCTTTACTTCCTTTCTATATCAAACTAATTTCTACCCTCAGGTTCAAATCTTGGGTTCTCTGAAGAAAGTACTTAAGAATAAGCTGAGAGTGGTGGATTCAGATGTCACGACCAATCTCAGCTTATCCTTATCCGACTGGAAGTAGACACTCATGCAGGAATGGGAGAGTGGAGTGCACATTGCCGGGCCTAGGAACATCATCTGGAGCATAACTGAACATAACTTCAACGGAGGTTCCATGTTACATCTGAACCCACCCAACCTGAGCTCATCCCTGTCAGCTCTACCATGTATACCCAAACAAATGTATGTATGTATTTGTAGACCGTCCCAAACTTCTGTCTCTGGGAGGTTTACAACAACATTTAATCATGGATTTAGCAGCAGAAAAAAATAGCAGAATGCTCGAATTTTCTCCCAAAGCCTAAGTATGTTTAAAGGTTGACGGTTAATCATAATCTGATGCAATGAATGCTTTAGGAACACATTATAAGTCTATTCATAAAACTGACAACTGAAAAGATATTGTGAGGTGCGCCATTGCTCTCTCAAAGCCTCCATAGATACAATAGCCCGCTTCTCCGCCTCATTTCCAATCAATGTATGGAGGGGAGCAGCATTGTGCTGGCTGTCCCCTTCCCTCAATCAGCACATGTCTGCCCACCCTTTACCTTCTGTGAACTGGGCTGACACAAGAGTCAGTCCTACATGTCTATGACTCTGGTCCTCAACTGTGCATACTGCCCATTCTTACAAAAACCCAATGTGCAGAGGGCAGGGAGAAGGGTTGGCAACTGCCAGCAGGTCAGGCTAGTATGCACAATCCAGCTTTCTCCATGCAGTTTGAATGAATGGAGGGGGTGCATGAGAAAAGAGTGAGATTCTTTGCACAGTTTTCTGAGTGAAAACTTAGAAAAAATATAGAAATCAAAAGGGAATGGAGCCATAGCTCAGTGGTAGAACACATGCGTTGCAAGCATGAAGCCCCAGATTCAGTCCATGGTATCTCCAGGTAGATCCCTGCCTAAAACTCTGGTGAGCCATTCCAAGTCAGTGTAGCCAGCCTTCGGACATAACGCGAAACTGTGGCAGAGGTTCAAGAATTTGGTCATCCGAATAGTGAACCTGCAGTTTCATCACCAAACTGCAAGTTGATTTTAGCCCCCAAACCTGAATTGGAACCTTCGGTTACTTTTACATTTTGCCACCGAAACCTCAGCTCAGGAAGTGGCATCATGTCACTCAATGGCTACCAGCAGGGTCCAACCGGAGTTGAGGGTAGGAAGCGCCTCCCTCCTCCCTACTCCATTGGCTGCTGTGGTTATCCTTCATGCATCCAAAGGAAGCCTGCGCAGCCAGTGCCTCCCCTTTTGCAGTCTCCCAGACTTCAGATCGCAATCATGTGGGAGTGTGTGGGGGTAATGGAAGCAAACTGCAGGTCTGTTGGACCTGTGGTTTGCCATTATGTGTGAAGGCAGCCATTGACATAGATCAGGTCAAGAGATGGCTGTGCAGATGTTGTTGAACTACAACTTCTGTCATCCCCAGCCACAATTTATTGTAGCTGAAGAAGATGGGAGTTGTAGTAGCTGAACAATAGCCAGACAGCCCAGACTGCCTACCCTTGACCTAGATGAACCAGTGGTCTGACTCCATATAAAGCAGCTTCCTATGTGAATGTTTACCTGTTCATGAATTGTAGAGCTCAGTAATCAATCAACCTTTATTACGGTCAAAGACCAGCATAAAGAGCTCAGTAAAATGCAAACCAAGTAGGCCGCTAATGGTCTTGGAATAATTTTTATTTAGTGCTAACAAGTGCATATTTGATTTTGTTCAATAAAGACTAGCTAGAGATATATAGTCTGCTAACTAAATTTATGTCAGTAGCTGTCAGGTCTAATGCTGGGAAACTAAAGACCTGCTTCCTGCTACCCTTTGTGGTAAGCCAATGTGGAAAAACAGTTCAAGAAGGTTCTCCAATATTTCTCCTCAGGAGAAACTCTGACATGTAGAGATAATATCAGTTTCTCTTTGCGGGGACTCTGAAAACCCTGAAATTCAGAGAGAATGTCCACTTTGGTGAAATTTCTCTACATCCCTAATGGTGGAGCTATAGTAGTGGAGCTTTCCTTGAGCATTAAAGGATCCTTGGGCTCTGAAGTGCCACCCAAGACTGCCATTAGCTCCTCCTGACTAAGGAAGGCTATAAATATTTCTCGTTCAGGTTTGAATTCTGCCTAGCATTCACTGGCTGACATAACACAATGTTCCATGTGGCTTTTAATGAAACATGCACACAGTTGAGCAAGAGAGCTCTTGAGCAAATGCCAATATTTCACAAATGCAGTTGTGCAATGGTTGGCCATTATTTCCGATAGCCGTCCACGAGTACTCTAGCACAACCTTGCACATGTTTAAAGGCACGTGAAATGTTACACAGTATATCAGCCAGCAAATGCTGCTATTGCCTAGCCTGAACAAGAAAATTTTATAGTCCTTGGTCAGGAGAAGTCAATGGCAATCTTAGGTGGGCAAAACACAGCTGTGTGCATGCTTCATTAAAAACCACATGAAACGTTGCACAGTATGTCAGTGACCTTTGATTTCCAGCTCTTAGTTCCCAGATTTTGGTTGAAGGCTGTCTATCAGCTCTAACAGTTCCCACATTTTCAAAGACCCAGGGTTTTTATTCTTAGTAGTGTACCTTTCTACCACCATTGGAGCTGTTCATCTCATGGTTTCGGAGCTGCTGAAATGTGCGGTGAAATAAAATCTGGTGTGTATGTGTGTGTCTGTATGTGTGTAGAGAGAGCTTTCAATCACCAGCTAGGGAGCTGTTTTGCTTGCCAGTGCTGGCACGCGTACCCTCAGGGCCCTCATACTTTGCAGCTACATTTGTCCCATTACTGAACCCATTGATGAATTTAATCAGAGACTCAGAAAGCAGATCTCATCCATCACCTTTCCTCGTTGGAGAGTGCTATTTACAATTACGGCAGTATCCATATTAATGCTCTTTTGAACTCCACTTTTCCCGAGCATTTGTTGGATTAGTTTGTAGTTATTGATTATTTATAAAAGTGCTTGGTGGGGTGTGGGGAGCGGGGGGAAAGAGCCTCTGGAACTGTAATAAAAATTGTTCTAGGCTGTCACTCTTGTTAATCTCTCAAAGCTACTAGTGCAAGGGAAAGCCATCCCGCTCTGTACTCTGCAATCCTGACCTTGTTCAACACTGCTCGTCTCGAGAACTTAATAAATATTGCAGCCTTAAGTATCTCAAGGCTCGTTAGAGTCTAATGCTGTGAACATTTTAAAAATAAATATTTTAGAGCCAAGATCTTTTTTTAAAAATGTAAAATGGTTCACATTAAAAGGGGAAAAGATGCCCTGGCTGCCAGACAGTTAGCTTCCTTATTTAACAGAGATCAATATACAAATTCTATTGCTACAGGGAGGGAGAGTCTACTTTTAGCGGACTCTTCTTGCTTAAAAATTAGAGGTTGATTGACTGCCAATTTGCAAAACAAAACAAGGAGAGGTGGGCTACCCCCCGTTTGTCTGCCCCTGAGCTTCTGGACTGATAAGGTCTAGCGGATGGGGGCAGAGTGACCAGTTGGATCCAGGAAGTGATCAGGAGGTGGGGCCCAGGAAGTAACTTTGAAATATGAGGCCGTCCTTGGACCCTAATTATTTTCTTTAAAAAAAAAACAAAACCAGTAGATGTTGGCAGCTCAACTCCTGCTAACTTGGCAAAGAGGTACCTTTTAATTAGGGATGTGCACGAACCGGTCCAGAGGCCATTTCAGAGGCTTCTGAACCGGTTCGAATGTGGTGCCGGCTTGAAGGTTCAATGCCGGGGGATGGTTCTTTAAGGTAGGGAGAGGGTGCAATTACCCCCTCCCCCCGCCGCACTTCCCCCGCTGGTGCTCGGTTTTTTGCAAAGTTTTGGGGGCAGAAGTGTACCTCCCTGCCACCCCTGCCCTGGTTCCTGGCTGGAAGCGGCCGGAAGTACAGTCTGTGCATACACCCGGTGTGCGCATGTCACAGGTGACGTGTGTGCTGTGCATACGCCGGACACGACATGTGTGTGCACGCGTGCACCGGGCACACGCACAGATGGTACTTCCAGCTGCTTCCGGCTAGGAATGGGGGCAGGGGCGGCAGGGAGGTACACTTCTGCCCCCAAAAGCTTTGCAAAATACCGAGCGCTGACGGGGGAAGTGCAGTGTGTGTGTGTGGGGGGGTGTAAATGCACCCTCCCCCACCCTTAAAGAATGACCCCCCGCATCAAACCGCACTTCCGTGGTTCCGTGCACACCACTACTTTCAATGTGGTGATTCTCTTTATTTAGCAGGGGGAGAGTAACTGGCCCTCTCCACCACCAGCACAGTATCTCCAGTGACTGTTGCTGGTGTCTATCTTATATTTCTTTAGATTGTGAGCCCTTTGAGGACAGGGATCCATCTTATTTATTTATTATTTCTCTGTGTAAACCTCCCTGAGCCATTTTTGGAAGGGTGGTATAGAAATCGAATAAATAATAATGATAAATAATAAGGGCATCCCAGGTGACACCAAGGGGCCTAGATTAATTTCAAACTGGCTCACCTGATAGATGACTGGCACCAGGAGGACAAAGGGAGGGCAACTTTTATCTATTTTTCTGAACCTCTCAGCCATTTTTGATTATAGGTTATCTGGAAGTAGGGGGCACCATGCTCCAGTGGTTCAACTCCTCTTTGGGTGGCAGGTTTCAGAAGGTGGTATTTGAAGGCTTTTGCTCTAGCTTCTTGCTGTAGGGTACTGTAGGGTTATAACTTGTCTCTCATACTCTACATGAAGCTACTGGGAGAAGCTAGAGAGTTGGGATAAGGTGCCATCAGTGTGCTAATGACATAGGAACATAGGAAACTGTCATATACTGAGTCAGACCATTGGTCTATCTAGTTCAGTATAGTCTTCACAGACTGGCAGCGGCTTCTCCAAGGTCGCAGGCAGGAATCTCTCTCAGCCCTATCTTGGAGAAGCCAGGGAGGGAACTTGAAACCTTCTGCTCTTCCCAGAGCGGCTTCATCCCCTGAGGGGAATATCTTGCAGTGCTCACACATCAAGTCTCCCATTCATATGCAACCAGGGCAGACCCTGCTTAGCTATGGGGACAAGTCATGCTTGCTACCACATGACCAGCTCTCCTCCCTTAGAGGAGAGCTTTCCTGTCGCTTTCGCTAGAACTGTACCAAATTTGATCTAAATCGGTTCCCACATGCACCTCAAACATTCGTGCAGCCGCCATCTTGAATCAGGGTGGATGACATCATCACAAACTATGCCCTTGAGCCGTCCCTATGTAGCAAATTTGGTTCAAATCGGGTAGGCAGTTCACAAGTTAGCCCATTTGCGCCTCAATCATTTACAGGTCTGCCATTTTGAATGGGGTGGGAATCAGCATCACAAACTACACACAAAATCCATTCCCTGCTCATCTAAAAAGGTTCTTCTGTATTCTACATCTGCACTTCTCAGCATGGGAGTTTTGCTTTCCAAGAAAAATTTAAAAATGTTTGCAAAAATATGTGAAGGGGTCAAATGTTCATTCTTGTTTCACATTTGGTTTAGCATTTTGACAATTGTTTTTTGGTGTTTTTTTTTGGCGAGAGGGGATTTTTTTTTTTTTTTTAATGGAGGCAATTTCTGTTTGTCCATATTGGCTGGGGTGAGAAATGGTTGGGCCAGAAAAATTTATATAATGAGAGGATTTGGACTGTCAAAGTTGGAGGTTGCAGAAGAAGGAAGAAAGTCTGGAAGTCTGCTAGAGAAAGTCCAGGAAAGCAGAGTGAGCAGTCAGCAGGAAGAAAAGCCGAGTTGAAATCACCAGAAGAAAAGAAAGAGCCAGGCAAAATTGAGCCCCAGACCTGTGCTGTTATTAGAGGGAGGAATAGAGGCTGTTCCTCCACACTGTATATGCTGCCTTTGAAACAGAACTAGATCCAGGGATGAAGAAATGTGGCTTCTAGGCCATTCGCTTAGGAAATTAGTCACAAGTACATAGTCATCAGAGAAGAGTGAAAGATTCCATACAAACAACAGAAGGATTTTGCTGCAACCATTTTTTCCACTGAATGCAACAGAATGTTATTCGCAAGCATTGCAACTACCTCTGTCTATTCTGGGGAAACTGACAGGACACCCACTAAGAGGAAGCAGGCTTTTTAAAAAATGGAAATGCTATCACTTTGTTGAACCGAGAACTGCCAAAGTGAACGAGATCAGATTTTGCCTTTAGACCAATATTAGAGAACATAGAAAACTGCCTTCTACTGAGTCAGACCCTTGGTCCATCTAGCTCAGTACTATCTACAGCAGGCCTGCTCAACTTAGGCCCTCCAGCTGCTCTTGAACTACAGCTCCCATAATCCCCAGACACAGTGGCCAATAGCCAGGGATTATGGGAACTGTAGGCCAATATCTGCAGGAGGGCCCAAGTCGAGCAACCCTAGTCCACATAGACTGGCAGCGGCTTCTCCCAGACTGCAGGGTTAGGTTTAGTGCAGGAGTCTCTCCCAGCCCCACCCCGGAGACGCTGCCAGGGAGGGAACCCGGGAGTCTTCTACCTGCAGGCTCTTCCCAGAGCAGCCCCATCCCCCAAGTCTGCAGTCCCGGATGATGGGAGTTATAGTCCAACAACCTCTGGGGACACAAATTTGAGAGCCACTGGATTAACTGGATAAATAGAATGAGGTAGAGTGATGGGTTTTAAGCTGTGTTCCCTAAAATCTCAGGGGTTGTACAGAAACTTATTGGGAGTTCCTAGATGAAAAGGCACATCATTTGGCAGAGAAGCTGCCAGGAAAAAGCATGTCCTTCACTTCTGATCTTCCCCTCCAATCTGCAGTTTCATAGAGAATTGGGCATATCGTAAGGTACACTTTTAGTTGGCATGGGACAGCAGCTAGGCCCAATACATGGAAGCTGAGATCACCGTTTTCTGTCTCTAGTGTCATCTTCCTACTAATTGGGCAAAAAGGCATCTTCCAAAGTGACCTCTATATTTAGGAGGGGACAATAATTGTCCCTGTCCAACCTCAGCACAACTTCCGAACAGTGGCTGTTGCTGGAGTCTACTCTGTTTTTGTTTTTTTTAGACTGTTAGCCCTTTGGGGACAGGGAACCATCTTATTCTTTTCTATGAAAACTGCTTTGGCAATTTGTTGTTGTTGTTGAAAAGCAGTACTATATATACATTATTATTATTATTTCTTGTTTACACAGTCAGACAGGTGTTATTGACTGGTTTGTTTTATCCAGACATTGAGTCCTTCCCCAAAACCTGGGATGGCTGAATTTTATTATCAATGTTTTTGTTGTTTTTATAGATATCGTTGCAGAATATAGGCTGTTCCCAGTAAAGCTGCTTTTTGTAATTCGCTGATGGTGATTTCTGTGACCCCTATGGTGTTGAGGTTGTCTTCAAGGTGCTTTGGAATTACACCTAGGGCGCCAATTACTACTGGGGTTATTTTGGTCTTCTTCTGCCACAGCCTTTCAATTTCGATTTGTAGATCAGAAGTCCCATAATATTTTTGCATCTTCATTTTCTACAACTTTTTCAATTTTATGGTCCCAAAATTTTTTGGATACAGGTAGCTTGTATTTTTTGCAGATGTTCCAGTGTATCATCCCTGCTACCTTATTATTTATTTATTTTTAAAACACCACGAGGGACAGCCCAGCGTAGAATCACTGTGACCTTTCACTTCAGGTGTCAAAATATCTAAGCCTGGCACTGCAATGCCACATTAACTTTTCCAAAGATATGTCTATACCAGGCCTGCTCAACTTAGGCCCTCCAGCTGTTTTTGTACTACAACTCCCATGATCCCCAGCACAGTGGCCAATAGCCAGGGGTTATGGGAATTGTAGGCCAACATCTGCAGGAGGGCCGAAGTTGAGCAGCCCTGGTCTGTACAAAGTATTATGTAGTCTACTAACCTGAGCTATGAATGAGTCTGTAGTCCAACAGTAAACAAAGCAAGACGTACACAATTCTGATATACATCAGCTTTCCTCCACTCCTCTTTCTTCGATAGGAAATAGCATAATTCAAATATAAAAATGTTTATTATTTATGCCCTTATAAAGTTGCTCAATCCTTCTACACACTGGAGCCCCTTGTTCCCAACGCAACATCCATGGCTGGCATCAAAAACAATCATTGCAGCATTGAAACACTATCACATAAAGAATTTAACACTAAATAATGCAGATCTCCCAAATTCCCTTTCTGATGCAAATCAAAAAACAGAATAATGAATAAAAGCATATGCCAGTTTAAAAAAAAAAAAAACAGAGGCTCTTGGTGTATTCAGTATTGATCCACCATCCACATGTAATGTAGTTACTGGCTCCATATGCTGGGCTTGACTGATATAGGTCAATAGGGCAAAGATTCCCATACCAGATGGAACACTGTCATCATTTCAGAATTACATCCAGCAAAAATCAAGTATGGATCTGGGTCAGGAGCTCAATGTTCTTATCACTTCATTTCAGCAGTTTGGGTTATCTTTGCTAACTGGGCAAAGAGGCACCTTTTACCATGGTGATTTTCTTTATTTACAGGGGAGAGTAACTGGCCCTATCCACCCCAGCACAGTACTTCCAGTGGCTGTTGCTGGTGTCTATCTTATGTTTCTTTTTAGAATGTGAGCACCTTGGGGACAGGGTTCCATCTTATTTGTTTGTTATTTCTCTGTGTAAACAGTCCTGAGCCATTTTTGGAAGGGCGGTATAGAAATCGAATTATATTTTTCTTGTTTACACAGACAGGTGTTATTGACTGGTTTGTTTTATCCAGACATTGAGTCCTTCCCAAGGACCTGGGATGCCAGAATTTTATTGTCAATGGTTATAGATATCGTCGCAGAATATAGGCTGTTCCCAGTAAAGCTGCTTTTTGTAACTGGCTGATGGTGATTTCTGTGGCCCCTATGGTGTTGAGGTGATCTTCAAGGTCTTTTGGAACTGCACCCAGGGCGCCAATTACCACTTGGATTATTTTGGTCTTTTTCTGCCACAGCCTTTCAATTTCAATTTGTAGATCTTTGCATTTGGTGATTTTTTCTATTTCTTTTTCTTCTATTCTGCTATCCCCTGGTGTTGCTATGTCGATTATTTTAACTTGTTTTTCTTTCTTTTCGACTGCAGTTGTTGTTGTTGTTGTTGTTGTTGTTGTTGTTATTATTATTAGTAGTAGTAGTAGTAGTACTTATCAAAACCAAGGGTTGTGTTTATCACATACTGCAACTATCATGCAATACCATGACTCTGTGGGGAAAAGCACTATTTTTAGGGCTACAATGAATGTAAATTTTCAGAGCAAAAAGAGAGGTTTCAGGGCCATCAAAAGAAAACTGAATTTGAAGTATGGTCACTATTCCCCCTCACTTGTCTGCCACAGTTTTCCCCATGGTTTGCTATTACTTTCAGGCTACTTTCCCCCCTTATATAGAGCTTTCTCTACTACCTAACCTACCTAACCTTTCCATCCACATACAGGACCAGGAAGGCAACCAAAAATAATGAATGAATGAATGAATAAAGCAGAACGTACAAATCACTAAGAATACAACAGCCTGGCCTTCAGTAAGCAGCTAAGCCATATCAGCTTCTGTATCTGGCCTTTTAGCTGCCCCCGCCCCAATGGTTGCTACTTTTTTCACAGTGACTATGTAATATTGATTGTGATTTTTGCTGTGATTTTTGCTGTGCTTTTGTGGTGATGGCCACTAGCTTTTCTAAAGGGATCAGACACACTCACGGAGGAGAGTAGACGACTTAGGATGTTATGGATCTCAATGTGCTGCCACCATGAAGCTATTCTGACGATCATTAGAAACTGGGCTAAGGGAGACAAGCCTGGTTTCTAGTAAGCGTCAGAACCACCGGGTTCACGGGTGAGCCTGTTTGTTCTATGGAGGCTAGCCCGCCTAATTCCCCCTCCCCTTAAACCAGGTTAATGGAGCGAGCATTCCATTAACCTGGTTTTCCTGGTCATGAGATGTCGCGGCGTGACTTCACGCCACAGTGGCTCGCAAGGAAATCTCTGACCGGGACGCTCCTACAAGCCTCCTGGCCTCGGGGATCTCCCCAGAAAGCCCTACACACTTGTGTGGGGCATCCTGGGACTTCTGGGGGCTGGGTGGCCCCTGAACCCTGCAACCCCCAACTGGCTCCGTGACGGAGCCAGTAGTCATGTGGGTGGCCGATCTGGCTGCCCAGGGCGAGCACTCTGCTCATGTGTGGGGAGAGCAAGCTAAGCCGTCTCTCCCCACACACCACCTTGAGGTGCTTCACTCTGATCTTGTGAAGTGCCTCCATGTGTCACGGCTCAATCTCAACCAGCCCCATGATCTTAAGCTTCACTGCTGCCATGAAGTAGACTTCTGTAGTTTTCCTGGCTGGGTCTACTAAAACAGCCTTCCAAACCTCTGTTTTATTCAAAGTTAAGTAGGGTGGAAAGGCTTCTAAGTGTGAGGTGGGGAGACAGACAGACACAACTCATTTTTAACTTCAAAAAAAGAAAACTTCCCTTTAAAATAGTTTAATTCTAAAGAATAGTTCTTTTGGAAATTTTAGTACAAAACAGCAACCATATGAGCACAAGGAACAAATAAAATATGAGAAAAATGCATCCAATCTATCCTGCACTAATACTGAGCCCTAACTCAGAGTCCTTACCGAGAGTCCTCTTGCAACCATCCCTAGTCAGCTTCTGCAGCAAGCCTGGCTTGTCCCTTGCACAGCCTCCGGTCCTGCTCTTCCTTCCCAGTTATGGGGGGGGGGGGTTTCAATCCCAGATTGTTCTTTCACCTGCTTTGGGAGTGATCCAGTCCTCCAGAGAGTCACCACTCCCCCAGTGATTTCTCAGCTCTCTTTCCAGCACCAGCTCTGATTCTCTCTGACGGTGACCACAACTTGCATTCCTTTAACTCCTTCACTTGAACTCTCTTCAGCTCTCCAACATGCACTAAAACTCTGCTGAAGGCAGCCTCCGTATATTCTCTTCCCCCCCAAAAAACATTTTTCAAACAAACCAATCAAATCAAACCTCCCTTCCCTCCAAAACTAAACCAGTGCAATTCTTCTCCCTCCAAAACCAAACTGTAGAACAGGAGCTGTGGATTTCTGACTCCTGCACAGCTTTTTAACATAGAGCGTAAGCAAAGCTAATACAAAAACCTTATATACAAAACGAGGTATTAACTCTGCCCATGAAGCAGGATTGCATCAGAACTTCCGGTATGCATTTTGGTGCTCCTAGAGCAATTTCTGGCAGGTAGTACTCCCAGGGCAGTGTGTGTAGAGGAAGCAGTACTTATGCAGGGAAGGTCAGGAGGATGCAGAGATGCCAGGAGGGCTCATGAGGAGGCTGGGAAGACATGCATGGAAGGCACGGGAAATGTCTATCAGAAGCTCTGATGTGATCCTGTTGTATGGGCCTACCATTAACCATAGGATTGTTCAGAAAATATTTCCAGTGGACCTCACAATATCTAGGAGGAGTGTGGGCATGCATATCTCATTGCTACTAATCACACAGGGTGGGAGAACATACTACTCCAGCACAAAAATAATAAAAATGTATCAGCTGGTGGTTTAGACTAACCAACCGCAGCAGGATTATAAACCTCAATCATGATAAAAGGTAACTGAGGAGAGCCATGACAGAGGTTTGTAAAATTATTCAAGGTGTGGAAAGAGTGGAGAGAGAGAAATAGTTCTCCCACATCACTAGAACATGATTGCCAGAACATTTAGGATGAACAAAAGAGAGTATTTCCCCCCCGCCCCACACACACAGAGCATAATTAATCTGTGGAATTCTGTACCACAGGAACAGAAGTGTTGGCCATCATATAGTGTTGGCCACTATATTGGATGGCTTTAAAAGGGGCTTAGACAAATTCATGGAAGTCAGGCGTATCAGTGGCTGCTAGTTCAGATGGCTATTGTTTGCCTCCTGGTTCAGAGGTGGGATCTCTCTGAATACCAGTTGCACAGATGCCACAGCAGGAGAGAGGGCATGCCCTCACCTCTTGCCTGTGGGCTTCTCAGAGGCATCTGGTGGGCCGCTGTATGAAACACGATACTGGACTTGATAGGCTGGATCCAGCAGGGCTGTTCTTGTGGCCAATTGGCAGCTGTCTTATCCCATCTCACAGAAGTCTGGAAAGCAAAGAAGATTGTAGCACCATGGATAGTTCTGTTTGATAAGTTGCTCCAATGGCAGCAATAACAGCTTTACGTTTGGGGGTCTGTCTGTTTTCTTTGTGGATCAATCGGGCAAGCAGACTTGGGGGACCTAACAACAAATCTCACTGTTCCTCTGCTAGGGTGCTGCCTTGCCTCCTCAGATGAGAATTATTTAGAGAATAACTATATAATTTTAATTCTTGCATATGGTTATTGCCTTCAGCTCCTCTTTGTGTGCTTCTCAGAAGCTTCTGATCATCCCCTGTGGGAAGGAGTTGTAGTTAAGCAGTTGCAACTGAGCAGGGCTCATTTGATTTATTTTGATGCAAAACCTTCCTTGATGGTTATGAAAGACTTTCTGCTTTTCCCTATTTCATGAAAATTGTAATCAAAACAGCAGAACCAATTTTTATCCTGACTGGTATCTCTCCTTCACAATGAGAAGACAGGACTATATGGGCTGTGAGTCAACACACGGTCTGGCCCACTGTTCACCGATAAGGATCAGGAGAAAATAGCTACAGCAAAGATTTACATTCAGAGAGTGTCAATGCAGCTGATTGTGCAAAGAGCATGTGAATGAAGGCAATACACAGAGAAGAATATGGTTTAAAATATACACATACCTTGCATTCCAAGGTAAAGGATAAAAAGAAACATGAAGTAAGGTTAGGTGCCTGAAATATGAGACCTTTTCAACCAATTTATCCCCTATGCCTTTCCACTAGGGTAAAAGTTATTGCAGCCCACTGATCTGTTGCATAAAGCTATCAGTTCAGCCAGGTATGTGCCAAGGATTAGACTGCAAGCGGTAAACCCATAATATTTCCTACAACAGTGGAGTCAGATGTTTTGCCTTTTTGCCTAGCATGTCTCATCCACTCGCACTCAGAACGTGCTAGCTGAGTGCAGCATTTGGAATGCCTTGATTTGCTTTATGGATGGTGGCATCCCTTTTTGTCACCTCTGCAGCATCAATTAAACATAATTTGAGCCCTCACAGTGGAAGTGGCTGGTAGCACACATAGGGGCTGTTCACACGATCGTGCACGCACGGGGTTGGGCAGTCAGGGGGAAGGCAGGGTTCAACCTACCTTCTCCCTGATGACCGCTCACAGCCTTGGAGATGGGCAGGCTGCCCATCCACATGCCCAGTGCTGCTGAGAGCAGCACAGCTGAATCTCTATGCTGCTTCTGTCAGCACTGGGAAACAAAGGCCAGGACTCATTGTCCTGGCATCCATGAATCCCACAATGCACTGCATGACACACACAATGCATTGGGGGATTACCTCAAGAGATGGGTGCTCTAGGCACCCATCTCTGTGCAGCTGGGCTAGTAGTAGTCTGGCTTGCACACAAGCCCGTAGCCAAGGTTAAGGGAGTGCTTGCTCCCTTGACCTTGGGTAACAGCCAGGCTAAGAAGCAAGGCTAGGCAACACTGCCCCACTGGGATCAGGCCCAATCCCAGTAGTCCCCACATGCAGCCTAACCCAGGCTGGGTGTCCATGACCTGGGTTAGGCTGCACATGAGAACAGCCTCATATCCTAATCCAAAAAATGGTAACACCTCCATTGCAAAACAACTGTATCAGAAATACACTGGACCATGCCAATTAGGTCACATGTCTGCAGTCTTTATTGCCGTTCAAGATCATGGATGGTTACAACCCATACTGTTTCCATCCCAACCAATGGTTACATTAGAAAAGCAGACATCAGAGATTTAAACTGGGCAGTTATTGTGATAAGTAAAAATATCATTTACTGGCTATTAATTTAAGTTTGTGTAGGCACAGAAAGACATAGAGGTCCTTCACATGATCAAAAACTGTGTACTACCTGGCTTTGGGAGCTGTGTGTGCTCCCAATTTCTGGTTGTGTGGAAGCAAGGTAGGAAGAAAACCTGGGTAGCTTTTCCTTCTACCTTGCTTGTACACAATCACTTCTCCTGAGGTTTTCCTCTTACCTTGCTTCCACCCAACCAAAAATTGAGAGCACGCACAGCTCCCAAATCCAGGTAGAACACAGTTTTTGATTGTGGGCATGACCTCATACTTGTTACTTGATATGGTTTATTTAGGTTTTTGACCAGCAGAAAGTACAACACATTGAAACACAGTTTAAATGTATTAACATCCAGTAGCAGATTAAAAGTGATACAATGAGGCTGTTCTCACGAGCATCCTATCCCAGGCTAGGGTAGCCCATCCTGGGTTAGGCTGCTCACGTGCAGCGTCAGGAATCCACGTGGATCCCAGCGCTGCCCACCCCCTCAACCCAAGAATTATACCCTTGGGTAAGGGATAAGCATAATAGACTTTTTTTGTTACAGTATTCCGTGTGTTTCATGCAAATCTATTGAACAGTACAAAAAAGAAGAAAGAAGGGGGGAAAGAGGAACACAGAGAACATAAATTCAGAGCCATTTCTAAATAAAATGTTTACTGAGGTTTTTCACGAGGTTTTGAGTAGTTTCTTAAGTGGCGTGTTATTGGTTTCCTGCAGATTATATGCTTCACAATCATACTGAATTATTGAAATGTCTAGCATCAAGCTATTTATCTGCACAAAATGTACTGTTTCGTCTTCATACTAAGATTCCAGACTTCATAAGGAAAGGTTTTTTCAAAGATGAATGTGCTTACATTTATTCATAAAGCTAACATTTCCTCAGGCACCAGAAGGTATCCAGCAGAATCCCTGCACCTTGGTTTCTAAATAAGGTTCTATTTCTCAGGTGTAGTTTTAACAACTCTTCTTACCTGAAGTCCCAAACTGGGCACCACCCACCCCACCAGGGACCCGGAGAGAAAATGCTTGCAATTTCAGGAACCTATTCCGTAGCTATATCTCATTAGAGATTTAAAAGGTTCAAAATTAATCATAAACTATGACTCCATCACAGTTTTTAGAAAGCAAGTAAAATCATTGCTTTTTACCCAGGCTTTTAAATTAGTGTTTTATTGGCTACTGCTTTGTACTTTATGGTTATATTATACATATCTTTTAAAAACTTTTAATTAGATTTGTATTTTAAACCTCCATTTTAATTCTTATAGTGCAGTTTTTATGGTTTTATATTGTTTTAAATGTTTTGTAAATTGCCTTGAGATTATTTTAATGAAAGGTGGTATAAACATGTAACAATAAATAAATAAATAAAATAAATTTTTATCTTTATCAAAACAAGAATTGCATCTTTCTCATGCTTTAATGCCACCTGTCTCTTCAAAGGAAGCCTCAAACTGGGAAATGTGAACCATAAAATATTTACTTATATTTACATATATATTTTAAAACAGGGCGGCAACTTGTTAGGGAATAAGTATTATTTGATACAGTGGGCCTTACTTTTGAGTAAGAATTGCTCTATAACAGTGTGATTGCTCTTGAAGGTACTCTTAAATATATACTTTTTAAAAATCCATTTTATTCAGTGAGATTTACTTTGCAGTGAATATGCACAAGATAAGATTGTAAGGCTGTGATCCCAAGTACATTTATTGATTGATTGATTACTGATTTATTCAGTTTATATACCGATCTTCCAAAATGGCCCAGGGTGGTTTACAACTAGGTGGCCAGATTTGGCTTTAAAAATGCCAAATTCTGGCTTACGGCCCATTTGACCCACGAGTATACCCCTTAGGTTCTGGCAACCCTGGTTTACAACAGAATAAAAACAATTAAAACCAGTCAACAATTAAAATCAAAACTATAGAAACAGAATAAAACCAATTAAACATTCAAACCTCAAACCAATTCAATTCAATTCAAACCAATTAAACATTCAAAGCTAAAAAAACCCTCATTTACTAGTGATTTACTAAGTCCAATTACCCTTTGGATACAACGGTACTCACTTCCAAGTAGGGAAGCACTGTTAATAATATGAAGCTATACACAGGGTTGGGGTGTAAGGCTGTGATCCTATGGACAAGTACTAAGGAGTAAATTTTATTAAGATCAGTCAAATGTTTGAATATACCTGCCTAGAATTGTTCTGTAAATCATCAGCATCCTATTAAAACACAAAAGTTTACTTTAATCTGTGACTTCAAACTGGAAAAGCCTCCGGCTGATGGACATGTCCCTTCTCTCACATCTTGTACTGAGACTACTAATCATGTAATTAGCTGTGCATTTTAGCCCCTCCAGTTCCCATGGGACTGGAGAACACCACACTTCTCCTGATGAAGGCCAGGCATTTGTAGATCCACATGGTACAAGAAAACCAATAACAGCAGCCTCTGTAAATGTAGAAAACTAATTCCAAAAGATACTTCAATGTTAAATGCACCATCTAGCACACAAACGAGTGTGTGCAATCTGCACTAAAACCAACAAGACTTCAGCATGCCACACTATATGCTAGATTGCATTCTAAATTAGTAAACTATGACACAAAATCAGGGCTGATGGCATTCCTCTGTTGATGCTGGTCAACAAAGTGCTTTGCTGCATCTCGCAGAGTCTAACTTGAGTGTTATTTATTATTTTTTATTAATTTATTTTTATTTTTATTTCAAACTTATACCCCACTTTCCCACAAATTTGTGCTCAAAGAGACAAAGCCAAGCCAAGGAGCAGAAATCTAAGAGTTTCCTGAGGAGGACCCAGTATTTGGACCTGCACCTGAGTACAGTGGCTCTGCTGATGCAAGAAGGAACCGTAGCCTCTCTAAGTGGCTAAGTGTAGATGACTGGAGCGCAAGTGGAGGAAGACTTGACTCTAATCTGACAGATTATTACATAGAGAACATTTGAAGATCTATGCTCGGGCCATATGTGCAGCAAAGAAGCGATTCTTTTCCTCCCGCTTTGCGTCCACAAGTTCATATCCAGTGGAGTTGTTCAGGGTCGTGAAGGGGCTAATGTGAGCCCCTTTCCCCTTAAATCAGTACTTGGAACCAACAATTACTCAGTGTGGTTTTTTAAATGAGCTTTCTGTGGACAAAATCTCTCATATTCGAGCCGACTTAGATTTGAACTCCACAATTGTTACGGAATCTGATGCCAAGGTGTCCAGCAGCTCCTCTTATGTGGTGACCCTGGATCAGTTTTAGTTTGTGACTCCTGAGGATGTGGACAAGTTGCTCGGAATGGTGCAGCCTACCACCTCCCCTCTTGATCCTTGCCCAGCATGGCTTATATTATCTGGCAGGGAGGCTGTTGTAGAGGGCCTGGTAAAGATTATAAATGCTTCTCTGAGGGAGAGCACAATGCCTTCTTGTCTTAAGGCAGCAATCATTAGACTTCTTCTAAATAAGCCTGCATTAGATCCCTCATAGTTGAGCAACTACAGGCCTGTCTCCAACATTCCATGGCTGGCGAGGTGATTGAGAAGGTGGTGGCCTCCCAGTTCCAGGGGGTCTTGGAGGAAACTGATTATCTAGACCCATTTCAAACTGGCTTTCGAATAGGCTATGGGGTGGAGACTGCCTTGGTCAGCCTGATGGATGATCTCCAATTGGGGATTGACAGAGGGAGTGTGTCTCTTGGTCCTTTTGGATCTCTCGGCGGCTTTCGATACTATTGACCAGGCAGCCCCAAACTGTGGCCCTCCAGATGTTGCTGAACTACAACTTCCAGCATACCCAGCCACAAAAAATTGTGTCTAGGGATGCTGGGAGTTGTAGTTCAGCAACATCTGGAGGGCCGCAGTTTGGGGATGCCTGCTATTGAGCATAGTATCCTACTGGAATGTCTGAGGGGACTTGGCATGGGAGGCACTGCTTTGCAGTGGTTCCACTCCTACCTCATAGGCAGATTCCAGATGGTGAGGCTATTCTCACAGTCATACAAAATCGGGCTAAGGGATCCTAGCCCGATTTTGTATGACCGTGAGAGCCATCAGGCTCACAGATGAGCCTGGTCTCACCAAAGCGGGTAACCCTCTGAAATGCCCCTTCCCTTAGCCGAGGTTAGTGGAGCGCTCGGAGCAACTCATGGAGCAACTCACAGAGTTAGCCGAGCAAATCATGAGTAGACTCCCAACCAGGAGACCTAAAAGCAGCCTCCCGGTTTGGTGGTCTTTCCAGGGGGGTCTTGCCACATAGCCCCTGATCCCCCCAGCCTCACTGATCGTGAGACTCACCTCGGTGTCTCTTGGAGACTGTTCTTCAAAATCTGAACTTTCCTATGGTGTCCCTCAGGGCTCCATATTGTCTCTGATGTTGTTTAAGATCTACATGAAACCTCTGGGAGAGATCATCGGGAGATTTGGCGCAGGGTGTTATCAGTATGCTGATGACACCCAAATCTACTTCTCCATGTGGCTGAATCCAGATAATACTGGGTTTCAAATGTTTTAAATTTCTTAATGTTTCAAATGTTTTTAATTGTTAAGTGATTCGATGTTTTAAATTTTTTTAATTGTAAACCACCCAGAGATGCAAGTTTTGGGTGGTATAGAAATGAAATATAATAAGTAAGTAAGTAAGTAAGTAAGTAAGTAAGTGGGGCATCATTGACACCTACCGGGCCCAATGCTTGAGGAAGCATGAAAACACTGGAAGCTATGTTTCCAGTGCAAGGTTTCTGCCCTTTTACTCTACTGGTGACTGCAAGGGATGGAGCTGGATAACTGGCACCATAAGGGTTTGGTGGATATCAAGCATTGTCTCCAACTGTTAGAGCAGTGTCCAAAGGCAGATTAAGCTTTTTGCCACCCATAGACAAAAAGGCTTTTGCCGCCCTTTTACCTTAGACAAAAAAGGGTTGCCTCTTTTTTTAAAGGTAAAAGGGGGGACTTTCTCCTTGCCCACTTCCCCCTCGCTGCAGCTGCCACTGCCCACAGAGAGGGACAGCAAAATTTGAGGAGGGGCAAAAGTTGTTGCTCCTCAGATTTTGCCACCGTAGGCAAATGCCTACTCTGCCTCTCCGTTAATCCACCACTAGCAATGTCTAGTGTGCTATGTGGACTTTTTATGTGTTCAACTTCTACTGCAAGTGTCCATTTTAGGGATAACACGGAAAGAGATTGTTAGGAGGAGCCATAGCTCAGTGGTAAATCACATGTTTTGCAAGCAGAAGTTCCGGAGTTCAATCTGACATTGCCCGTTAAAAGAATCAGGTAGTAGGCAGTGGCAAAAAAAGAGATCTGCTTGAGATTTTGGGTAGCTGTAGCCTGTCTGAGTAGATAAAATGGGGCTAGATTGACTTGGCAGAAGGGGGCTGTAAATCCCTTCACTGTGAAGGAATGAATTATTGATTGATTGACTGAGAAATAACAAATAAATACAGAGAAATAACAAATAAATAAGATGGCTCTCTGTCCCCAAAGGGCTCACAATCTAAAAGAAACATAAGATAGACACCAGCAATAGTCACTGGAGGTACTGTGCTGGGGGTTGATAGGGCCAGTTACTCTCCCCCTGCTAAGTAAAGAGAATCACCACGTTAAAAGGTGCCTCTTTGCCCAGTTAGCAGGGGAATGAAGGTGAAGCCCTCTCTTCTTCCACACATCTCTGCAGCCATTATTTCCTCCTAGCTATTTCACCTTCAATGCCATTTTTAATATATAATGAGGCTGTTCTCACATGCAACCTAACCCAAGCTAGGGATGCAACCAAAGAATGTTCAGTTGTATGGAAGCAAGGTAAGAGTGATTGTGTGGAAGCAACGTAGGGGAAAAACCAGGGTAGTTTTCCTTCTATCTGGTTTCCGCACAATCACTTCTACACAGATTTTCCTCTTACTTGTTTCCACACAACTAAAAATTGGGAACACACAGCTCCCAAACCCAGGTAGAACACAGTTTTTGATTGTGTGAATGACCTCGATCTCAGCCAGTCAAGGTTCACCTATGAACATAATGGCTGGAACCCAAAAGGTGTCATTTCATGAGTGGAAAGGCTCTTGTACACCACAGTTTCCTCCAGTGCCCACTGTGGACCTTAGCCTGGAACAGAGCAAGCTCTTCTTGCCTTGATAAATCTCTAAAGGTACAAATAAAGTGTGCCGGTGAATCAGTTTTGACTCCAGGTGCCCACAGAGCCCTGTGGTTTTCTTAGTGGTGTGTAATAACGATCAGCTTGTTGCAGATTATGCAAGGGAAGATGCATTTGGATGTGCATCTAAATGCACACATCTCATGTGATTAATGCAGAGTATCCCCATCTTTCTGCAAGAAGACAAGAGAAGCAGAATAAGGAAATACCTCTCTTGCTTTCATTGTCAAATTAGATGCATCCCCTCCTCCAAGAGCATCTGCCCCTTGCAAATTTTCAGTGTTCTTCAGTTCTGAGTATTCCACTAGAGTTTCAGGATATTCCACTTCCTGCTCCTCTAGGACAAGGGGTGCAGACAGAGGGAAAGCCTAAGAAGCAACTTCCGTCAAATGAGGAGGGACCTCCTCAAATGCTGGGGGAGAGAACTTCACCCTTGTCTAGGACTTTCAGAAATTCCTAGTTTCTGCTCTATGCCTCAGGAGATCTGGGACCAAGTGACTCCCAGTCTACAGTATGAGCAAGATCCTGAAGGCTCCAGTACTCAGTCTCAAATGGGGGAAAAGTCCATGCATGAAATACAATGAAGCAATGAAGTGTTGCTGCCGCTATTTTATTATTATTATTATTATTATTATTATTATTATTATTATTATTAATTCCATTTTTCAATTCCACAAAAGTTCTCAAAGAGGCTTACACAGAAAAAGAACAGCAACAAGAAGATGATTACTTGTCCTCCAAAGGGCTCATATTCGAAAAAGAAACATGAGGTAGACACCAACAACAATGGAGGGATGCTGTGCTGGGATAGAGCTAGTTGTTCTCCCGCTGCTAAATATAAAGAGAATCAACACTTGGAAAGGTGCATCTTTGCCCAGTAATAAAACTGACCACATTTGTCAATCTAGTAGTGGTGGTGGTGGTCATCATAATAGTAGTATTAGTAATATTAGTATTAAATCTTCAGGATGGAGTTGGCTAAAAATATAAATTTAATTATTTATAACTATCTTAGTATCTGCCTATCTATATAACTGTATATAAAGCATCCAGCAACCTACATTAATTGCACCTACTTGAAGAAATAATTTTGCCACACACCACAAACATTCTTCATAGCCCAATCAAAATAACAAAGCAGATTAACTTTTTGTTGCGTGTGCTGTGCGTGAAAGCAGATCAGGGTGAAAAAATTATTTCCCTTTGCCAAGATTAATTGCCACATTAAGTAAACAAGATGAACCCAGTATGAGACAATACCCTACAACTAGGCCTAATCATTTTCTAGGAAAATTTTAAACAAGCTAATATATTATTGACTCAATTTCTTTTAAACATCTGTTAGATGGATTTTTAATAGATGTCACTGTGTTGTGGGGGCATCTTCCCAGAGGAGAAGGTTTCTCAGGCTCATTTATGCCTCAACTGTTCTCAACTGTGAGGGCAATGAAATTTGAAACTCTTGTAATACATTTAGAAGGGAAGGGCGAATCATAGTTTCTCATCAAAGAAACCACAACCTGCCTGCAAAGTATAAAAATGCCACATATATTTGTACCACTAGTGTTTCCATTCTGGGGAGTAGATCCCCTCTAAGCCTTTGTGGAGTTCCCTTCTCATTTTACTGAACTCCCCCACCAAACAACCCCCCCCCCCGCCACCATATCTCCCTGACAAATGTCTTTCTTCTTCTCCCCTCAAAATTTTGAGGAGTTGCTTTTCGCGTTTTCCCTCTGACTGCACCTCTGCTTCCATTGCATTCCAATATTGCTCTATTCTTCTGTGACTGAGAGCTCCCCTG